>NW_027185764.1:2884436-3026494 GCF_028583685.1 Petaurus breviceps papuanus
CCGTGAAACGCATGCTGCGCTCCGAGCTTCATCCAATCAGAGCTGCAGCAGTGAGTGCGTCATCCTGTTCTTCCCCAGTGATTTGCTTGCTGGTGCCATTGAGAGCAGTGCCGCAGAGGAGAGCTGAGGCAGGACAACATAAGCCCTCCCCTGAAAATAAGCCCTCTGGTGTTTTTCTTTCCAAATAAAATAATAAGACAGTGTCTTATTATCGGGGAAACATGGTATGTAGTTTGTAATCTTTCTCAGAGGGAAATTCTAAATGATGTTTAAACATGATTTGAACATCGGCAATGCCAACAATGGGCTTGTTGATCAGATGTTTCAATCATGTCTGACTGTTTGTGACCTCATTTGGGGTTTTCTATTCTTGGCAAAGATGGTGGAGTGGTTTGCCATGTCCTTCTCCAGCTCATTTAACAGATAAGGAACTGAGGCAAACAGGGTTAAGGGACTTGCCCAGGGTCACACTGCTAGTAAGTGTCTGAGGCCAAATTTGAATAAGATGAGTCTTTCTGACTTTAGGCCTGGCATGCCATCCCCCATGCCATCTAGTGAACAGCACCTCAAGCTGGTGATTACCTTTCTTATCTTATCTGATTCTACTCTCCCTTCATGTGATCTCTGTTCCAGCTACACTGGGAATGGGAGATGAGGGGACTGAGAAGAAGGTACTAGAAAGGGTGGCCAGTGATACACTCTTTTCTTCTGGGCAGACACTGACTTCTGGATTGAGCCTGGTTTTGCTCCCTTTTACCCTGTGTGATCATGACAAAATGCCATCAATCTAGAGAAATGAATCTTCATTTCATATGTTCCCATTTCTTATGATCCTACCTCATTCGGGGTTTACATCTTGCAACAGGAACTGGAGTAAAATCAAAATTATTCTATGACTCAGCAACCAACTGAATGTGGGAAATGAAAGAAAGTGAAAAATTAAGGATGAGTTGGATGACTGAAAGAAGAGTAGTAAAATCAATAGGAGTAAGGAAGGTAAAAGGACAAGCGAGTTTGGGGGAAAAATATAATGAGTTCTGTTTTGTTGTCTTTAGTTTAAGAGATGCCTATGGGACATCTAGGCAGAGATGTCCAAAAGCAATTGATGATGAGAGACTAGAGCCCAGAAGAGATGAGGGTTAGATAAGTAGTTCTGTGAGCTGTCTTTACAGAGATGATAGCTAAACAAAGAAGCTAATGAGATCAACAAGAGAATGTGTATAAGGAGAAGAGAACAGAGTGGAGTAGAGCATGAGAAGTCTTTGAAAAAAAAATGAACCAAACTGTAGGTATCTTTTGACCCAGTAGTATCAATAGTAGCCACGTAGATGGAAGAGGTAAAAGAAAATAGAGAGAAAAACAATACAATTTAGTACTAGAAACAAAGTGAGCGCTTATCACAAGCAGCAGTGTAGGAGGTGGTGGCGGTGGTCAGACCAGTACTTAGGAATACCCATCACTCTCCTGGAAGCTGCATGAGATGGGGGAGACTTGAAATGGAGATACTAATTAGATTACTCCAATATTCTAAGAAAGCATCAGTGGGTGATTAAATTAGGGTGGTAGCCAAGTGAGCTGTGAGAAGCATTCTTATCTTCATTTTACAGAACAGAAAACTGTCTTAGATAGGATTAAATAACTAGCCCAAGTGCATACAGCATTGTAAATGGCACACCTAAAACAAGAAGTTTGTTGACTCTAACTACAATTTTACTCGACACAATCTAATATTCACATTAGAAAAAAATACATCCTTAATCTAAAGGAAATTTTCTTTGAATTTCATTTGAAAAGGTTTAACTTGAATTAGTACATTAGAGAAAACTGGTCTCTGTCCCCTCCATAATTTTTTCTTAACAGCTACTTAACTTTGCAGAACACTATTAATAATGAATTTGCTTGGAGGAATAAAAAGATAGTTGCTAAATTTACAGAGTTCAGAAAAATTATGGGTGACTTAATTCATCATGTTCTTATTTATTGTACTAAAAATGAGATTACTTATTTTTTCCAACGGCAGATATGATGGCTTAATCAAGGAATAAAGCTGAAGTAATCAATGTAAATCTGCAAGGAAGGTGAAAATGGAAGATTGAGACCATGAATAATCTAATGGTATTTGGTCCCCTTAATCATTGTAAGAAAACAGCCCCAAATAGCAATTTCTATAGTTTAAATGATATGAGTAAAAACTTTTTTGGTGAGAAATTTTTAAAAATACACCTTTCTGGAGGTGGCTAGGTGTCAGTGAATAGAGCACCATGCCTGGAGTCAGGAGGACCTGAGTTCAAATGTGACCTCAGACACTTAACACTTACCAGCTGTGAGACCTTGAGCAAGTCACTTAACCCCAATTGCCCTGTCTTCCCCCCTCCAAAAAGCAAATAATAATAATAAATACACCTTTCTCCAAAGCTGTGGATACTCTGTGGTCAAGTTATTTCAGTATTGCTATGCCCATAACTCAAAGAGATGAAAGTGGAAAAAGAGTTATACATCCAAAAGTATTTATATCAGTTCTTTCTGTGGTAGCCCCAAACTGGAAACTAAAAGGGTACTCACTTATTGGGGAACTACTCAAAAATTATAGTATTTGGATATAATGTAATATTATTGTTCCATTAAGAAATGATGAAATAAACAGTTTTAGAGGCAACTGGGAAAAGCTCTATGAATGGATGCAGCGAAGGGAGCACAACTAGAAGAAAATTTATACCAATAATAACCATAATGAGAAAACCAACTTTGAATGACTTTAAAACTCTGACCCCAGAAGTCCAGAGAACTGAAGATGAAATATTCCACCTACCCTCTGACAGAGAGATGCTGGACTTTAAAGTGCAAAATGTATATTTTTGAACAAGTCCAATGCATGAATTTGTTTTGCTGGACTACACACATCTGTCATGAGGGGTTCATTTTACTTTTCTAATTGTTCAGTGGGGAGTAGAAAGGGGTGGGAGGGAGAGATAATAAATATCTGTAAAAAAATAAATGAAAAAATAATTTAAACTGAGACACCTTCAGGATCCACCCCACACAAAACTGATTTGGCTAGAAATAGATCTGACCCGGTGGTGAAATAAAGGGAGTCAAACATTCTTGCTTTATTCAAATTCACTGTCTACTCTGAACTTCACTATGAAACACACTTGAGCAGTAGGTCCTACAGTTATTATGCACAGCTGGATATTGGACATTTCGCTGTTGGTTCTCCCTTGATCATTAATTGTTACTTAGAGAACTGATATTTTCCTTAATAAAGTGTTTAATTTAAACTTATCATGTGGATTTGATGTGAGAACAAAAAGGTCACGCAGGTGCTAAGCTGATTTCCTTAAAGCACAGGTCTATAGTCACTCCCCTACTCAAACTGCAATGGCTCCCAATTGCCTTAACAATCAAATAGAAACTCAACGTGAATTTGAAGCACTTCACAACTAAGCCCTGACTTACCTCACAGACCTATGATGAGGATCAAATAAGATAATGTATACAAAAGGCTCTGTAAACTTTAAGGTGTCAATCAAAGTGAGTTATTGTTATTATTATACCTTTCCAATTTTCAAGCCCTTCAAGGCATACCTTTTCAATTGTTATATTCTACTCTCCTTACTGCATTCAATAATTAAAGCCAGACTGGCCTTTTTGCTGGTCCTCCCATACACCACATTCCTTTTCCTGTCTCTGTGTCTTTGCATAGCTTTCCCTAATGCCTAGAATACACTCCCTCCTTAATTCTATCTTTTGGAATCCCTGGTTTCCTTCAAAATTTAGCTCAAGTATCATCTTTTACATGAGTCCTTTCCAGATCCCCTCAGCTACTACTGTGTGCTTCCCAATATTATACTGTACTTTGTATATATACACATACATATATACCTAAATAAAGGGAGTCAAGCATTCCTGCTTCATTCAAATTCACCGTCTACTTGAATTTTACTATGAAACCTATTTGAGAACACGTATCTATATATGTATGCATACAAGCACATGTGCACACATGCACATCTTAACTCTACTACAGAACTTAGTCTTAGTTCCTTGAGAGCTAAGACTCATTTTTGTCTCTGCCTAGCACACAGCAAGCACTTAAAGACTAGTTCATCAACTGAAAACACCACTCAGAGTTGAAAACCGCACATGCCGCCAATACCTGAACGTAGATTTTTTTTTTTTTTTTAAGCAATCGGGGTTAAGTAACTTGCTCAAGGTTACACGGCCAGCTGTTTCTGGGTGGGTGCTAAGTGTCTGAGCCCAGATTCGATCTCCAGGTCATCCCGACACTGGAGCCGGTGCTCCGACTCGCTGAGCCACCTGGCCGCCCCGTAGTTTTGTTCTTATGGGGCCCTGTCAGCCCTATCCTTCTCTGGGAATCGTTTCACTTGCTCTGGAAGATGGATTACAAAGCATGTGGCTGTCACCAGGATCCTGGGGTGGATGAAGGAGTCTGAATTGGTCCGCGTGCGCCCTGAGCGGGTGGGGCTCGCCAGGCCCCTGCGCCACAGGAGACCAATGACACCGTCGAGCAGAGCTGCCCGATCCGCGTCACTACCACCCAAAGCCATTTCTTGTTCTGGCTTGTTACACGCCCTTCTTGGCTTTTACCCACTGACACCTATTTTACATTTATCCAACTCCTTCCATCCTGCAGCGAATTCGGCCGGTTCCAAAGGTGGGGGGAAGCCCGGGGGCCGCGATCCGGGCTCACGCACTTACTGCGCTTGCCACACGCACTTGGTGCCACATGCACTTGGTGCCACACGCACTTGGTGCCACACGCACTTGGTGCCACATGCACCGTCTCACCAGAAAGCCACCCTACGGACCTGTGACAGCGCGGGAGCTCCCGGGGCGGGGCGGTTTCCTTTGCCGGCCCCCAGCTAGAAGAAGAGCTTGTGGCCCAGGAGGCGGCCACTCGCTAGGACCTCGGCCGGGATACTTTTGGCCTCTCTGGGGCTCCTTCCTCATCTGTGAAAGGGGGGCGACGGCTCAGACCGTTTCTAAGGACTCTCCAAGGCTGCCCCGCGCAGCAGGAGGGCCCCACTTCCCTAAAACGCCCGGCTCCTCATACCGCAGGAGGGTGAGCGGCACCGCTCGTCCTCTCTTCTCCAACTGAGCATGTGCAGAGTCGCGGGCCCGCAGCGCTCTCCCTTCCCCGGCCAGGACCGCCTCCCGCACCCGGGGAGGGGCAGGCCCAGGAAGGAGGCGGGAGAGCGCAGGCGGAGGCCCCGGCGCCCCAGCCCTGACCTACCTCCTCCTCCCGGGGCCGCGGGACGTTCTCTCCGGCTCCCCGCTCGAGCTCCGGGGCGCGGGGCTGGAGCAGCGGCCGCGGCCCGGGCTCCTCGGCGGGGCCGCGCTGCTCGGCCGGCGGCTTGGGCTCCCCCGTGTCCATGCGGGCCCCGTCCGCGGGGGCCGGGCTGCTGGGGCCCGCGGCGTCGCCGGAGCGCTTGCTGGGCGAGGCCAGCAGCTCCGACATGGTCCCGTCCTCCCGCTTCCGCTTGCGGCGCAGCTCGGAGCCGTTCAGCGGCAGCAGCGGTCCGAGCCCCGGCGGCGCCCACAGCGGCTCGGGGTCGTCCAGGCGGCCGCAGGGCAGGAGCCGCTTCCAGGGCACGTGGAACGCCAACGGCGCCGCCGCGCGCCTCTTGGCCATGAGCCGGCGAGGGCCGGGGCGGGGCAGGCGCGGGGGAGGGGCGGGGGAGCAGCGGCGCGCGCCAGGAGCCGGCCTGGGCTCGCAGCCTGCAGCTGGGGCTGGGAGGGTTCTGCGCTCGCGCAGGTGTCAGCGGGCGGCGGGGGGCTGGGAAGGGGCGGCGGGGGCTATGCGGGATTCGAATCGGTGCGCGCGTGCTCCGTGCGGGCGGTCGCGGCCGAGCCAGCCGCTGGTTGGTGACGGCTCCGCTACCGGAAGTTAGCGGTCCACACGGGGCGGAGGGGGGAGTGGTGATCGCTGCGGCCTGGGAAGGTGGCTCCTTCTCGGCTGGGCTAGGCTTGGAGGGTCCCTGCGGCCTGGCGGGAGATCCTCCCCCTCGACGCCCCCGTGACCCTGCCAGGGACGAATGGCCCTGTCTGCCAGAGGTTTATTACAGAGCCTTTTAAATCCACATAAATACTTTTATCCCCTATTTAAATGCTGCCCCTTTGTAACCTCACGTCAGCCCTTGGGAGCTCCCTGGGTGGAGATTTAGCTTTGTCCGTCAACTCGAACTTATCAGGCGCCTGTTGTGTGCCCAGAATGGTGCTAAGTGACGGTGGACAAGGAAGGGGCCCAGCAGGGGCCTGTCCTCCCCGAAGGGGTCACGTGCCCTGGGTGATAAAGAAGGGGTCACGTGCCCTAGGTGATAAACGGAGCCAGTGTGGAGGAAGGAGCGAAGCTTGCCCAGGTCCTTAGGAGCGATGCCTGATTGCATCCAGGAGTTAAGGGCCGTCACTTAGGTACTTAACCAGTATGTTTGGGAATGCATGGGGAACCTGCAGCCTCCAGGCCCCTCTAAAGCCCTCCAGTGCGGCCCCTGGACTGAATTTAGATTTCACAGTACAGATCCCCTTGCCAGATGCTAGACTTGAGCCCATGTTTTCCCAACTGAATGAGTGACCCATCTGCTCTGCCGTTCTCGGTCTCTGCTACCCACCGTCAGAGTTCTAGGCAGCAGTATTCTCATTTTTCAGATAAGGAAACGGAGGTTGGTAAGGGACTGGTCCAAGGTCACACAATATTAACCGTGGGAAGTGTCAAAACTGGGGAATCCCACTTTCGTCTCCTTAACCAACCCTGTGCCACAGCTGCTTTCCCCTGCATGGTGGTAGTGAGCAACGATCTTTAAAGTTGTTCAGTTCTTTCACCTTAGAGACAGACACCTACAGCAGCCTTTCTTAGCCTTAAACCCTGGTGAATCATCTCTTTTCTTGGTATAGGTATCACAGGCTTCAGAATTCTATTGGATCCTAGAGAGCATCTAGTTCAACTGTTGGGTTTTTTTTTTTTTTTAGAAAAGTAAACTGAGGCCCAGAGAGTGTCGGTGACTTGCACTAGGTAGGTATTAAGTGGCAGGACCAGGGCTTGGGAGAGAATTGCAATCATTTAACATCCCTGACTTTCAGCATAACGAAGCTCAAATGCTACTTCCTACCTTCTCCCTCCCCTTCTCCAGATGCTAAATGCTTCACCCCCAAGTTATTTTGCATTTTTAAAAATATTTTTATAAGAGCTGGCTGGCACAGCGGATAGAGAATTGACCTCACAGTCAAGAAAATTTGGGTTCAAGTCTTGCAGGCTTGACACATACTGGCCATGTGACTGACCCTGAGCAAATCACTTAAATACCAGCCTTCCCTGTACCAATGAAAGACATCTGGATATCCTGGTAAAAGCCTTGGATTGAACTTTAGGAGTACCTGAGTGACCTCAGGCAAGGCACTACTCTCTGAATTTTAGTTTCCTCCCTTGTAAAAGAAGGGACTGGACTAGATGATAGAAAAAACACTGATTATGATTCTGCCATTTTGGCAAACTCAGTCCATTTTCTATGTGAATTGAGACTAGATAATCTCTAAAATCTTTTCCAACTCTAAATTTTTATGAGTATTTATAGTGATTTGTTGTCGACAAATCCTTGGCAGTAAAATTTCCTGGTTTAAGGGATTAAGTAAATTGCAGTTTTCAGGGTTTAATTTAAGCTAACCTTTTCAACTTCTGAATTAGGCACACTTAAATATGTCTAATAAATGTAAGGATAGATGTAGTTTTGGGAGAGATGCCAAGATAATTACCAGTCACTTAATATTTCCATCAGTTATACCATTTGAAAAATGAGAGCTATATAATCATAACCCTAAAACCTACAGGACAGTTACAGGAATACAAAGGTCATAAATCATAGTCAGAAACAATGAAAAAAATTTCCCAAACATAACCAAAAAGAAAATGAAGAGGCACTCATTGAGCATTTCCTATGTACCAAGCACTGTGCTCAGAAGTTAATATACTAATGGGGGAGACAACTGCTAGAGGAGAGTATAGTAGTAGTTTGGATGGTAGAGCCCCCAAATCCTTAGAGATCAGCATCCGCACCAATGGCAAGGCCTGTTGATCACACTCGTTGACAATACAAAATATGAAACATGGCAATACTCCCCCAGAGAGCATGAGGGCAAAAAAACCAACTCACTTCTTTGTCCCGTGCTGACTTGTGAGCCTCTTACCTGCTGTGCACCTCTGTCCTTTAATATTGCAGTTCAAGATGCCAACTTGAAAGAATATGTAAGATAACGCGGAACTTCCATTATAGAGAAACAGGGCTTTAATTACTTGAGATATAGAATACATGTCTTTGTGTCTCTCCTCCCACCACCATTAAAATATAAGATCCTTTAGGGCAAGACTTAGTTTTGTTCTTGTATCCCCATTGCCTGTCACAGGGCCTTGCATTTATGTTTGTTCAGCTCTGCCATCCCTGGGCAGTAGCAGTGATTACTGTCACAGATTTGGGGACAATACTAACAAAACAGCATTGAGTCTCACATTAGGAGGATAGCTTTATAAAATAACAAACCCTAAACTCTCATCATGGTAGTTACCTTAATAATGAGGAGGCCCTGCCTGATTTATCAGGGACTTGGTCATTCATATTTCCTCTTAAGTAACTGGAAGATCTCAAGTAGGTTCTAATACTTTATACATTTTGGAAATGGACGTAAAGCAGAAATGTGCTGGTAAATATTTTACAACTAGCTCTCCCAAAAAAGAAATGGATATACAACATCCTCCTAAGCTTAGACTGCATTATTAATCTTTTCTCCATTTTCTTAAGTCTAGAAATTAATAAGACATTAAGTTAAGCTCACATTTGTACTATTTCTCCTGTAAGGTTCTGTCTACAAATGCTCACACTGAAAATTTAATCATCACCTCTCCCAAGTCAGTACAAGCTGGCTCCAGCACCTCACTAGGCAGAAATAAATAAGATAGAAGGAAAAAGACTAGTGAGTAGGAAAGGGGATGAATAATAACAGTTATTGCACATAAGTAATGATTAAGAAATAGACTAACATTGAGACCATATCCCTTTCTACAAAGTGTTCCCGACTTTTTCCACTTTCAATTCCCTGGCGTACCCTCATCATCAAATCTCAGTAGATAACAATAACAGTTATAATTACTAAATTACTGAAACTTATAGCTAAGGTGAACTCTGTAAATGCCTCTTTTTCACATCAAAACCTTTGTCTTATATCTTTTACATTTAGTGTTGGTTAATGTTTTGCATTGAGTTCTTTTGAGCTGTAATAGTGTGCTGTTTTTATTTCATTTTTAATGAGTTGAAAATCCATTACTTCAATCCATGAGAATGCAGCTAATTGTTGGAGGAGGTATATTTCTCCAATGGAAGTGTACCTAAATTGCCCAACTGAATTTTGTGGGAGTGATTGAATCTCATAAAAATTCAAACTGAAAACCTAGTTATTACAGGATAGTAAATAGCAAGGAGGGGCTAACCTGGAAATGTTTTGTTGGATTAGGTAGACCCAAGCATATCTGAAGATGAGTATTAGAGGACAGGGAAATACCAAGGATAGGGTTTTAATATTTGTAGGCATGGGTGAAGTCCTGGAAGGGAGATGGGAAGAGATGAATGAATAGTGGAATAAAGGTACAAGTAGGTTAGCTTTAGCAAGAAGTCTGGAAAGCCAAGGGCGGCTAGGTGGCACAGTGAGTAAGAACATCAGCCCTGTGTCAGGAGACCCAGGATCGGTTCCAGCCTCAGATACTCTGCACCCAAACAAAAATAACTGGCCGTGTAACCTTGAGCAAGTTACTTAACCCCAATTGCTTTAAAAAAAAAAAAGTCTGGAAATCATAGGCACAGATGGAGATAAGAGATAAATGAAAGTATTCACTACAAGTGATTCTAATCTTTCGGGCAGTGAGACAATTTACTAAAGGGTGGAGAGATGAAAAGAAATGAGTTATCAGAGTACAGGTTCTTTGTACACAGTTGATGGCTTAAAAGAGAGAATAGAAGCCAACTGGAGTAACTTTAGATAATATGCCAGACTGAGGAGAATTAAAAGGGCATCATTGGGGTATATTGTGAATGAAGTTGCTGTTGGTCAGAAAGAATCTGTAATAAGCCCTTAGTTCTGTCTTCCTTTGGAAGCATTTTACAGGAGGTGAGGCAATCTAGGATGCATGAAAAGACAGCCCTGAAGTGGTTAACCATAGACTTAGGGGTTCCTGTTGTAGCCAGGAGGGAACTAGATAAAGTGAAAGGGGTTCAGTGACTGAAGGAGAGGGTGAAATATTGGCTCGACAAAAGACGGAGCCCAAAGCCAGAGAGGTTTTCTCCAGCATAATGCTAAATAGCTTTTAATGGATAGAATATCTTAATTCTTGTTGATGTAGGCTACTCATCAAGCAGCAAACTAGGCAGTTATTTTGCCCTTGGCTTGTAACTTCTGAGAACTTGGATAAGTATGTCTTAGCTACCAGTATTATAAAGCAAACATAATTTAGGGAATATTTTTTTTTTAAAAAAACCTAATTTAGAAAGATGAACAGTAGCACTTAACCAGAAGTTAGGAGACCTAGAGTCTAGTCTTGACTTACCTTGAATAAGTCACTTATATCCCATTTTCAGTTTTTTTATCTACAAAATAAAACACTCAGATTAAATAGTTTCAAAGGTCTCTTTTAGTTCTAATTCTAATTTATATGAGATGATATCTACATGTGGTAGATTTTTGACATTATATGGGTTCAGTTCTCACTATACTTGTTTTTGATACATAAGATCACCATTTCTGGATGATCTGGATGCTATCTTTTATGTCTACATTGAGTGGACTTCCTGTGAAATCATGGTATCAGAGGAGGAAGAAAAGAGCTTGTCTACTCTGTACTTGAAAAGAATCCCTATTACCATGTCATTCACAAGTGGTCATTGGCCCTTTGCTTTAGGACCTCTAGTGAGGGAGAACTCAATACCTCTTGAGGTAATTGATTTCAGTTTAGGATAGCTCTCATTCTTTTTTTTTTCTTCACTGAATGAAGCTTAGATTTGTCTCTATTGTTCCTGCTTCTCTCAGAAGGATAAGACAGTGCTTTAGATACTTGAAGATTAATTCTGTCTTTAAGTTAAACATCAGTTGTTCTTCATGACATGACTTCAAAGTCCTTTACCATTTTGGTTTCCCCTCCCTGGATGTTTTCTATTTTACCAGAGTCATTGCAAAAAAGACTTAGACTCAGAACTTGAACATAGTACTCCAGATATGGTCTGATTAGGGCAGGGTCTATCACCTTCCTAGTAGATACTATAATGCAACCTGAAATAACATTAGTTTCTTTGGCTAATATATCACATTATTGAGTCACTGAGCTTTCAGTTTGCTAAAACTCATAGTTTTTCCTGTACCTTAGCCTCTTAAGAACTTTCTGTTACCAGCAAACTTGATATTGTCATGATTTAAATTAAAGTAAACCACTCGAAAAGTTCTGAGCATTATCATTTTATCAGTAGAGCTAGAATCTACTAATAAAGTAGGTCAATGGCTGATTCTGTAATGCCAGAGACCTCTAGCAGCGGAGGCAGCTCATTTTTGTAAGCCTAGAACAAAGAACAGAATTTGGTAGGCAGGAAAACACTATGATTGGTTATAAGGCTGACAGTGTCATGGGGTCAGGAATGTTATGAATAGATTTCCTGAAGAATGCTGGCTAGTACCAACATGGGGCTAGTGACCACTTCCCTCTGTCAGTAAGGAATGCTGATTGATTTATGGGATCCATCTGCATCCTATAACTTTTGCTAGTGGATCAGAGTTAACAAACTCCCTGGCACTTAGAATGGTTTGTTAGGGAGGTAACAGCTTTCCTTAATGGTGCAAGGGCACTTCAGAGTCTCTTAGAGCCAGCTTCAGGATTTAAAGATAACATTAGATGTCTTGATATTTACCCAAGAATTAATGGTATAGAAGATTACAATCCTTTCCTTTTAATCACAGAGACTTATGGTCAGGTTGACCTTTAAATTAGTACAGAAGAAAAAGTGAAATTCCTGGACTTAACTAAAGGACATAGAAAGAGGACTTAAGTATATACAGAATCAATTACAGTATGAAATCAATACGATATACAATCAATTACAAAGCAAAATTAATTTGAATTTCTTAATATACATAGCTTGACTCAACTACTTTATAAAAATCTAAATACAAGTTTCAGAATGTATCTTCAGAGAATTCTATTATTCTAAAATGACATTGAACCATTAATGACTACTCTTTGGGTCCATACAACTGAACCAGTTCAGAACCTTCATCCTTCCATAGTTGTATAGGATGAAAAGACAGAAATGTTTTTTATTCTGCCCCTTCAGAGGAAATATAGGCATCTATTGGACAGGACAATGGGAGTTCCAAGCACCTCTTGTCTCACGGGAAATCAGGAACTGCCTCGGGGCGTCTTGGTTCAGAGGCGGTTCTGTGCCTGTGGGAGATGAGGAGGTGCTGAGGGCCACAGCCCAACTGCAGGCTCACAAGGATGTCTCATGAGACCGCTCGATTGATGAGCAGCAGCTGACATTGCTGGTTCGGCCCCACTCCATTGGTTCACATTCCCCATGCACGAGGAATTCATGCCTGAATCGTGCTCTATATAAGGAGCCAGCTTTCTTCTCCAGGATGCTGCCCGTGAGCTCCTCCTTCTTAGAATAAACTATAAGTTTTTCTCTCCTTGGCTTCTGGTCTCTTCAATCCCTCCTGAGAATACAACCTATGGCTGGCCCTTAGGTTAGTAAAGGTAGCCACTGCTTACAATCTATGAGATTATATATTCATTGAAATAATTGATCTCTTTGCCCCATGATCGCCATACCTAATGAATAGTATACTTGGTAATAGTATTACACATCTCCCTCCTTTCCTGCCTCCCTATGTGTGTTGTCTCCTTTAGATCGCAAGTTCTTTGAGGGGACTGTCTTCCTTTTTTAAATTGTATACCCAAGCACCCCACACAGTGTATGGCTCATTATAAGCATTTAATAAACATTTATTGGATTGGATTTATAAAAACATAGGCAGATTAATAATACAAAGAGGATCCTTGCTACTGAAGACTATTGATGGAATCCTAATAAAGCTGCCCCCAGTCCCAATATTATAACTTCCTTATAGGGCCCATTGCCCCTACCTTGCCACTCACCACACCACACCCCAAACACACACCACAATATCCTAACTTATTCATGTATGCCTCATTGCTCACCAGAACTACATGTGTGTCCATGAACTCATTTCTCAGCCGGCATGTCCACATGATGGGACTCCAGCCACTGCCCCCAGACCCATTCCTCCTATTTTCCACAGAAACATGTATCCACATACTCAACCACAACCACATCCATCTACTCTCAGGACCACAATACTCAGCCAATCAGAAAGCAGTACCACCAGGATGCCCAAACAGGACGTGGACCTCAAAACAATAGAAGGGACTTTCCCTAAGTAAGCACCTATGCAGTAATGGCAAAAGCTGTCCTTTAAGTAAACTTATGATACAGACTTATAATATTCTCATACATGCATAGCCCCCAAATGGGTTTTTCTATATGCATTATGGTCATTACATGTGCTTTTCCACTGTGGATGGGACCCCTCCCGTTACCTAATCCCTTAACAAACCTTTCCTCCCTTTTTAATATTAATAATTTCTGTTATATAATTGCATCTTTACCTACAAAAAATCTATCTTGCTTTCTCTGAAGTTGCTGGTTCATCTTGGAACTTAGCCCACTTTGTGAGAGGTATCAATAAATGCCTATACTTGAATTAGAGGTGGTCTGAGTCTGAACTCTTTGAGATGGTTCCACCACAACACTATAACCAGGGGTGTGCAGGTAAATGTGTAATAACCAGCCCTCCTCCTTCCCCAAAAAAATGTACTCACAAAAACACTTAAAATTTAGTTTGAATTATTAACATTCCTCCATCATTTAAGTCTAGACATTCAACAACACAATAAATCAAGACCTGGTTTGTAGCATTTGCTGATTTCTAAGGTGCAAATGCTCACACTGAAAATTTAATAAGACTCTGCCAGTTGACACTTACTCCAGCACATCTCTAAAACTAACTTCTCTAGCCACAGGAATAGGTAGAGAAATAAGAGGAAGGTTTAGGAAGACTGCTGAGAAATTGGTATCGAAATTCACCTCTAGAAGCAGTAGCCATCATCCAAAGCACCATTCTATCATGCAGTCAATGGAATACTAACACTTAACACCTCAGACATGACATCATGGTGTTTTGTGTAATTATTCCTCAAATAAGCATCAAACTTTTTTGTTTGTTTCAATTTTCTGATACAGTTCTTCCCAACCAGATTTTTACTCTTCTACTAAAGTCCTGCTGTCATATATTGCTATGAGGTGACTCAATCTCAAAAGCTATATCAGCAGGGTATAAGTTTTACCCAAGTGGAAAGGCTTCAAGTACAAGGCCAGCAAAGGACTATGTCATCTAAGGATGACGATGGTAAAGTTTGGGGAAGTTTGTTGGTAGGTTAGCTATAGAGTGATGAATTTTTTGGTCATTTGTTCAGTCATTTTTCAGTCATGTCTGACTATGACCCCATTTGGAGTTTTCTTGACTGGTATGATTTGCCATTTCCTTCTCCAGCTCACTTTACAGGTGAGGAAACTGAGGCTAACAGGGTTAAATGACTTGCCTAGAGTTACACAACTCATAAGTGTCTGAAGTCAGATTTGAACTCAGGAAGAGGAGTCTCTCTGATTCCAGGTCTTGCACTCCATCTACTTTGGACCTAGCTGTCCAGAAAACCCAAATGATGAGAGAACTAGAGAAATGTCGTAACAGAATCACCTGAGGAAACTGGGAATGTTTATGTTGAAGAAGACTTGGGGAGATATAAGCTGTCTCCCAAGTATATGAAGGCTTGACATATGGAAGACCATAAAGCCAATCACTAGCTGCTCTCCTGAGGACTGCTGCTGTGAATAAGTAGGGTTCTGATCACATAGCATAGTGAACTCTCTATTCAGCAATAAGCTAAAGCAAAACAATAGTACAATATTCAGAACAATGACATAAAAATTCATTACTAAAGTGACCACGTAGTCTTAAACAGTTTAACATATCATTCACTCAGTCACAATCTCCTCCATAAATTTAGAGTACCCTAGAAAAATCTTCTTTCATCTTGAAAGGAAGCTGGGTTCCAATCATCCTTAGGCTAATCATCCTTAAAGGGTAAAGGAAAGTACAAAGCTACACCCCTAGGTCACAATTAAGGTACAACATCATCAATCACTACTAAGAACCCTCTTAAGGGGCAGTAGAAAGTATAAAGGTCATCCACCCCTAGGTCACAAGTGAGTCATAAATCTCATCAGTCAGCACTGAGTACCCAAGTAAAAATCCTTTCATCTTAACTGAGGCTGACTCCTCTTCCTTGCCCTGGCCACTCCCAGTTCTGGCCTGCATTCCTCTGACACTTGCTTGGGTTCACAAGTAGGCAGCTCTCCAATTGCAGCTCACAGGGACTGCTCCACGCCCTGACTGCTTAGATGTCTGTGCTCCCTCACCCAGCGATGTATGTAAAGTGTATAGCAATGTTGCTCTGTTCAGACAACTGAAGCCCTGTCTGTTTGTCTTTGTGCTAATTTCTCTGCTTCTATTTTCTATACTCACTTCTTTCTCTGTGATTAAAGTAGGATTGTTAACCCCTTTAAAGCAGTCTTTCCTTCAATAAAGCAGATCAAAGAACTTATGCTAGCAGGCCATCCTGGGTGTGCTTGGGTACTTGCTACTACAGGGACCTGAGGCAGGGAGACTGGGTTAGAAGGATTTTGAAGTAGTATTCTCTGTAGGTAAGAGCTGATGAAGGCATGAACTATGGTAGGAGGTGTATGAGTGGAAAAGAGATTTAAACAAGAGATTAAAGCTAGGATCTGGATGGTGGCAATGTCAGAGAAGAGAATGGGACATATTTGAGAAATTTTGTGAAGTTGAGATCAACAGGTCTAGGCAACATTGGGCATGGGGGATTAGAGTGAGAAGTGAATAATGATACTTAGATTGTGAACCTGGGGCATTGAGAGGAAGGTGATACCCTTGATATTAACAGGGAAGTCTGAAAAGGGACAAGGTTTAAGAGGAAAGATGAGAAGTTCAGTTTTAATCAGATTGAATTTAAGATGCCTACTGGATATCCAGTTGGAGATATCTGAAAGGCAGGTGGAGATGAAAGATTAGAGGTCAGCAGAAAAGTTTAGGGTAGGATAGGAAGATTTAGATATTGGGAAACTGCCTGTTTCCAACCACAAAAAGGTAGATGTTGAATTCTAAAAAAAAGTAGTATAGAGGGAGAAGGAAAGGCAGTTCAAGGCAGCCTCGTGGGAAATCTACAGTTAGTGAGCATGACCTAAATGAAGATCCAACAAAGGAAACTAAAGAGCCAACCAATAGGTAAGAGGAGCTCTCCTGTTAAGCACTGATCTATTCTTGCCTCAAGGATTTTAACTAACTTGGGTGGATGTGTGTGAAAAAAAGGAAGTTAGGCCTGACATCTTTACGCCATCAAGCTATCCTTCAAGGATGCCTGGTTTGCTGTCCAAAAGTCTGGGCCACTATCTCACACCCACATCCAAATAATAAGCACTTCTTAGTCTCATGAGAAAAGAAAGGGGGTTGCTAGCCCCTTTACCATATTTCCAACCAATTATTTTGTTCCCTGTACATCATGTTTTGTAACTGGCTTTGTAACCAATCATGTCCCTAATCCCATGATGTCATCTACCCTGCTCTATTCATTGTTCTGTACTCCTCAAAACCTATCAGAGGGGAAGCTGTCCAACTGCCCGGGGGCTTTGGCATAAATGGAGGCAAGCCACTGACCCATTTATTGACAGGCAGCATGCCACTGTTAATAAGTGTTATCTTGCTCAGAGAATGGCCTCAGTTTACCCTTTTGTTAAATTTCATATGCAACAGATGGTAGATGTGGTGGGATAGGGACTGAACTCCCACCCAGACCTTCATCAGAATCCCTCCCCTCCTTTGGGTCTCAGTTGGAAAATTTTCTACAAAGGGGAGAGCTTTCTGTTGGGGAATCGGTGGTGGTGGATTGGCTCTCTTCCTAATCACAATTACAGACCTTCTCCTGGAGAAAAGAGTGAGTGCTGTATGATTTATGTTTATTTGAGTGTTTCTATTTGTATCAAAAGATTCAGCTTTGGAATTTGGGAATAAATTGGCTGTATATAGAGGGAGTCATAAAAGCCTGGTCCATCCTTCATGGGTGGCTTTAATGGAGATGCATCTCTTGACACAGGCTAGACAGGTGAAAGCTTATGATGTGAGCACTCACCAGACAAAACTGGTTTCTGACATTTAGATATTGGGAAATTACCTGTTTCCAACCACAAAAAGGTAGACACTGAATTCCAAGTTCAAGGAATGAGGAATTAAAATTCCTAGCTAGGAATTTTTTTTTTTGATGTATGCCTGTGTGTGTGTGTATGTGTGTGTGTATGTGCGTGTATGTGTGTATATGTGTGTGCGCGTGTATGTATGTGTGTGTATGTGTGTGTATGTGTATGTGTGTATTGTGTATGTGTGTGTATGTGTATGTATGTGTATGTGTGTGCGTGTATGTATGTGTATGTGCATGCGTGTGCATGTGTGTATGTGTATGTATGTGTGTATGTGTGTGTATGTGTGTGTGTATGTGTATGCGTGTATGTGTATGTGTGTGTATGTGTGTATACGTGTATGTATGTGTATGTGTGTGTATATGTGTGTGTATGTGTGTATTGTGCATGTGTGTATGTGTATGTGTGTGTGCATGTGTATATATGTGTGTGTATGTGTGTGCATGTGTGTGTATGTGTGTGCGTGTATGTATGTGTATGTATGTGTGTGTGTGTATGTGTGTGTGTGTGTGTGTGTGTGTGTCTTTTGAAGGAAAAAAAAAGGGATTTGTCAGGGACCCACAGAAGGGCAAAGCAAATTGATTCCAAATGTCTGTGTTTGACATAGCACAGTCTCCAGAGACCAACTGAATAAACTGTCAGTGGCATTTAGTTAAATTGAGCCAGTAAAAGATTCTGAGCAGAGAAGATACGTTATCAAAAGTGAAATATTCAGAAGGCTGGTAACTACAGTCTTACCAGTAAAGAAATACTGGGGCCACTATCTCTTACAGCTATCAGTTTGTTGGTCAGTGTCTCTATTTACAAGTGAGTCTGTATGTGATCTGTCTCTGCCATTTTATTAGTATTGTTTTTATTTTAAAATTTTATTTTATTTTTAATTTATGGACTAAAACAAGCATTTCCATAACAGTACAATAAAAATAATTGCACAAGAAACTGCAAATCTCTTATGCACAATTTGCCATTCCTTTCAAACATACAACAAAATTATCATGTAAATGTCCTTTTTCCTCTTTTGTCTTCTCCCCTCCCCCATTGCTTTTAGAATATTGTGTTCATGAAACTTAGAAGGAAAATAAAATCCTCTCTGTGTCTTGTAATGTAAGTTTTTGAGTTTTTTAAGCCTTCAGGACAAATCTCTCCTTCTCTTTACATTCCTAAGTTCTAGTTAAGTTTCAGGAGTGCAAGAGAAAAGACAAATAAGAAGTAAGAGAATCTTCCCTCAAACCATAGAAATTTCTGAGTTTATGACTAAAATATAAGTTCTCTACTGTGACTCTCTGAATTGTGGTATTGAATGTTTTTGTAAATACTGAAACATTCTAGCAAGTTTGGGGTTAACATTCTTTAGAACTTGTTTTAATGAGAAATAAAAGCACTATCCTATCCCTCAGTAAGACAGATTACTTATTTTACAGATAAAAAAGGTATTTTTTCAGATTAGAGAGAAGCTTGTAAAAAGTAACAGCTAAGTTTCAAATTTTTGAAAAAACCAAAAACAAAACAACCAGACTGCAGCTCACATTTAAAGTGTTAACTTTTTTCTGTTTCATGGAAAAGAGAAAAATGAGTGTAAATTAGGTAAATAAGTTTTACAGATAATCAATCTAATTAGATACTTGGAAGTTTTACGAATTAATGAAGTAGAAATCAATTTAGAAGTAACTTTTGAATTAGCGTATTTTGAACTTTCAAATTTTGCTGTATATTATATTAAACTCCTACTCATTTTTATAATAGGTTATGTATTTGAATTTTTGAGAACTATTTTGCTTCATAAGCAGAGAAACTTAGAAAACAACATGAAATGTAAGTGAAATTTATTGGGATAAATGCTTTATGTTACTTTTGTGAATAATATATCAGAACTTAGTTGTTATTTGAACAGACCAAGTTTTTGTAAGCTGTTAAAGATTTTTATAATTGCTAAAAGCATCTTAAAAGATTTTTGGTGCTTCCATCTCTTAGGGAATAACAGAATTTGGCAATGATTCAACAGTTTTATTGTTATCAGTACTGGCAAAGTCTTAACTATAGTAAAAAGTTTTCAGCATTGGTTTTAACAACAGTGTATGCTAAAATTATAAAAGAGAAATTCAATGAAGTAAAGATTAGAGAATAATAGTCTGAAATACTATTGAAATAAGGAGAATTTAGGGAATGAACAAAATAAAGTTTAAGGGAAGAATGTGAAGGTCATAAGAAAAGTGTGGCTTTTCATACCACAGGAGAGAAATATAAAAAGGAAAAGGTTTAGACATGTGGACAGCAAGGTTTGAGGGCAATGTTGGCTATGTTACAGTAAGAAACCTTATGCATTTATTTTATGGGAACTGCAGTAATAACAATTACAACTTGGTTTGAAAGTAAACAGAGAAAAGTCAGAGAGAGCTAGGAGTACACTGATAAAAGCAGTGGATTTTTTCTGAGACTTTAGATGTTGCCATTAGCAACCGTAGAACCTGGATCTGAACTAAATTAGAATTGTGCTCTTAAGTGTGGTTCCCTATTGGGATGATTGGGGTAGATTGGAAATTAATATCAGACTGACACTTGGAAAATCTTTGGCAAGCGGATTAGCTGAAAATAGTAGGCATCAAAATGTGAAATGCTTGGAATAAATGGCCCTTGTGAAAAATGTAATACTAAATAATTGAAATTCTGTGTGATACCATTAAGGAAATAGATCCAGGTGTGATTGAATTTATTCTGGTCTCATTTTAAGTGAAATGTGTCTGTCCTAATAAGATGCTTATGATAAGTCAGAATTTACTCTACTATTTGGCATTAAGATAGTGTTAAAAATGCATCGATGAGGTAATTTGTTAATTGTGATCTTAAAAACAAGTTATCTCAGTTTATCAATCTATAATTTGGATAAAGATAATACTTAACATTGAGAATTCATTATATTAGAAATATTAGTAAAGTGGTAAAATTTTAAACTCTGGACTCTTTTGGGATCTTATAGATTAAATTGTTATAGATTCAGTTGTTGAAAGAATGATATAAATTGTTTGAAACTTCATTTGGAAAGGCAATAGATAATAATGTTTTTACTTATCTGATATAGGAGAAATCTTTTTAAGATGTCCTCATCTGTGTAATGAAGAATTCTAAGATCTTCCCAGCCCTATAAGTAGAATGAGATATTTTAACAACAATCATTCAGTTATCCCTTCCATATCACAACTTTCCCCATTGTGGTTGAGATATGTTTATGGTACAGAAGTTATGTATGTATTACTTTGTGATTACAAAAATTAGAAGTATATTTTTGCCTTAAAGGGGGTAGTAAACTATCATTCCTATCTATCTGAATTTACATAATTGCTTTGTTAAAATCTGATGACTGCTTTTTACATCAAGATGAATTTTAAGTTGTATTTGAGAAAGGGAAATAATAGAAGAAAAGAATATTAAGTAAAGTCTTTTGTGTGATTTTACAACTTGAGTGCTGAAAACAATTGTATCCAGTCCTGCTGTTATTAGTGAGACTTAGCTGTTTGAGATGAAACCTTTTGGGACTTTAAATTTTTTTTTGAGCTTCATTTTCAGGTTTTTGTGTCTCTGAGCCAATGTTTCATCACCTCAAGAAAATAACCAGCAGCTCAATGGGAGTGAGGTCTATGATCAAATAGCCAGTGGATATCTGTCCCTGGGAAAAGAGTTGGGAGGGTGACTTTGTGAAGACTAAGACCCTCTTGGCTCAGTTTCCCATACAAAAAATCTTCCTACCTGTTAATTCTAAGCCTGGCTATGGAATCTTATCATACATTTGACTGCTTATGCTATATTCTTACCTGAAAGCAAATGGGACTAAGGATGTTTTATCCTATTATATAACCGTTACTTTATTCGGTGCCCTTGGGCTTAGGCCTGGAAGACCAGTATTGATACTACTATAGTGGTCCCAACCTGTTTCTTCCTTTCATAGCATATCTCTTGAACCAGGGGAAGTTGATATGTTATTTTTTTTTTTAATGAGTCTCGTGGATACGATATTTTAGCACCTCTGCATTACTATAGGATTCAATCAATCTACAAACTAAGTAAATGAGTATTTGGGCTTGTCATCTTCCTGTTTATAGTTATATATTTATGTGTAAGATAAGATCCTTAAATTTTTTAGGATGAGCATCTTTTGACAATGTTGCAGGAATTTGTGGGACCAAGGTGTTAAATCAGAAACATCTTCAGTTTTAAGGAAAAGAATTTCAATGTAATTTGTTATCTCTAATGTGGGATTATGTCTCAAGTGCAAACTTTTTTTTTTTGCTTTTTTTTTGGAGGGCAGTGGTTAAGTAACTTGCCCAAGGCCACACAGCTAGTTTTTGTGTATGTTAAGTGTCTGAGGCAAAATCTGGACTCAGGTCCTCCTGACTCCAGGGCCGGCACTGCGCCACCTAGCCACCCCTAAGTGCAAATTTTTTTACAATTAATACAACTCACTGAATGTGCACTATTCTTTGTATATAACTTGGAGTTAATTACTTAGTTTCCTCATCCCATTCCAGGACTTATTTGCTACCACAGGAGTCCAATCTGTAACTTTTAAGTAAATTAATTTGTATAATAGAGACCATCTATTTACTAAAAGTAAGTATACTACCTATATTTCAGGAGGACAAGATCCTTATTTGTATCTATGCCTCCTGGGGGGGGGGGGAATTGGAACTAACTGGAGTTCTAAATAATTGCAGTAAAAAATACAGTAGATTTTTTTTTTAAAGAAACAAGATCCAATAATTATTTATATAATTTTAAGTTTTCAGAAATTTGAAAGGCTTTAAGAATTTGGCCTTCTGTGATATTTTAAAACTTTAAAGTTTTTAAGCTTTAAAACTTTTTAAAAGCTTTTTAAAACTTTAAAGCTTCAAAGTTTTCAGCTGGTATTCAAATTTCTTAAATATATTAAGGTAACAATTTGCTAACTTAGAAAGTTAATGATAATGGTCAGTCAATGCCAATTTGAGAAGGCCTTTTAACCCTAGCTTATGTCTACTTTGCTAAATATTAAATCTTTAACCAAAAGGATTCATTTTCAAATCAGATTTGAATAATAGCTTGTTGTTAGCATTGTCTCCAGTACAGGGTCTAGAAAAAGATAGAAAGAGCAAAGAGTATTTAAGAGCTAAATTCTCTGAAGTTTCATGTGAACTATAAGTTCCTAATCTGATATTCTTATAGCCCTGTTGTCAGTAAGATCAGAACCACAAGATTTGAGTTAATTTCAACTGATTATTGAAAAATGTGTACTATCTGGTATTGAGATATGTTTTGTAAAAGACTCTAATGGGAACATATGGAACCAGAGAAATAACTGTTGAAGAGGGGCCCTTTTAGAGCTACCCTGAGTTTGACTTATTCCAGAATGCCCAAGAGGAGACACTACCATGCCACTATGATTATGTGGGACATCTGAGTTTTAAGTTTTAACATTAAGTTTTAAGATGAAATATGTTGATAATCCATTGGGAATGGGTTATCAGGATGCTAGGACACTTGATGTTAATGCTACCTATCATTATTTTATTACTTTAGCTTTTTATTTCATAAATATCTATGTTTGATTAGTTTTTTAGTTACCTTGTGGTGAAATCTCCCTTCTAAATTTAGTCCATGGTTTTATATATTTTTTAATATGGCTTGTGCTATGAATAATCAATCTTGTTATTATTCTTTTTCAACTTTTGTATTAGTTACTGTGTTAAAGCCTGTTTGGAACTTCCACTGGAAAAACTTGTGCTAGTACACCCTATTGTTAATAATGACTATGTGTAAAGTCCTTAAAGTGGTTTTTCATAGATAAGTGATCTATGAGAAATATTTATCTTTTATTAACCAAAGAGAGAAACTGAGAAGATTAAGATCAATTCTGTTTAAAGATTTTGTCCTGAAACTGCTTTTGTCCTACATCTCCTGAAGTCACAGCTCTTTGTCTCTGAATCCAGTTGAGAGATTCAACTGGCCTGTAACTGGTAAAGTTTAGAGATTACACTGATCTATTCTTGCCTCGAGGAATTTAACTAACATTGGGGGATATGTATGAACACAAGGAAGTTAGGCCTGACATCTTTACACGATCAAGCTATCTTTCAAGGATGTCTGGTTTGCTGTCCAAAAGTCTGGGCCACTATCTCACACTGGCATTCAAATAATGAGCACTTCTTAGTCTCATGAAAAAAAGAAGGGGAGGGGCGGCCAGGTAGCACAGCGAGTAAGAGCACCGGCTCCAGAGTCGGATGACCTGGGGATCGAATCTGGGCTCAGACACTCAGCACCACACTCAGAAACACCTGGCCGTGTAACCTTGAGCAAGTTACTTAACCCCAATTGCTTTAAAAAAAAAAGGGGGGGGGCCTGTTGCTAGCCCCCATTACCATACTTCCAACCAATCATTCTGCTCCCTGTGCTTCTGCTTTGTAACCAATTGTGTTGTCCCCAATCCCATGATGTCGGCTACCCTGTTCTAGTCTTTGTTCTGTACTCTCCAAAACCTACAAAAGGAGAACGTTCATCTGCTCAGGGTCTTTGGCATAAATGGAGGAAAGCCACTGACCCATTTATTGGCAGGCAGCATGCCCATTAATAAATGTTATGTTGCTCAGAGAATGGCCTCAGTTTACCTTTTTGTCAAATTTCAGATGCAATAGTTTCAAGGTTCTGGAAGGCTATGCATAAAAGCAAGAATAGACTCTCAGAGGGTCTCTTAAGAGCTATTAAGTATATATCAAAGAATCACAAAATTTTGTAGCTAAAAAGGGAACTTTGATCATTTGGTCTAATTTCTTCATATGAAAGAACTGAAGTCCCAGGTTACATAGTAAGTTTGTGACAGAGTAACAGCTTGAATCCAAGTCTCTCTACATCAAGACCAATTCACTTTCTTCTTTATCACACTGCCTCTAGTTCCTGCACTGAAAAGTTGTGTAGTGATTATGAAACTTACTTGTTCAAATAATTAGAGCCGTAAGAAACCTTAGGAGTAATTTAATTCAACATCCTCATTTTATATATGAGGGAACTGAGGCCCAGACAGGTTAAATGACTTGTCCAAGGTCACACAGGTAAGACACAAAGGTAAGATCTGAACCCAGGTCCTCACTCTCCAAATCCCATATTCTTTACACTGACCCCACTGCCTGGAAGCAAATGATCAAGCTCATATATTTCATAGCAATTGCAGATTTTAATGTTCAAGAAAAATTAAGTCCATCATACACAATTAAAAATATAGGAAAGTTCATGCAGACATGAAGCTTCCAATTCAGCAATTTTAGCTGCTTTAGAATGAAGATTACATATCAATACAGTACATTTTATAGTTGCCAAACAACTTCATCTGAAGTTTTATACTGTGATTTATACATCTCTTCTTTGTATTTTACACTTTTCATCTTGCACACTTGATCAACCTGTGTTGTTTTAGATTATGGCAAGAAAAATTAAGCAAAGTTACATGCTCATTTCCCTTTTATTAAAACATGAATGAAAATGCTTGTGCATATAGAACACTTCAGAAAGTAACAATGAACATGCAATTTAGTGATAAGGGGAAATTAAATATAAGAAATACTAAATCATAACCTCTATTGGAGCCTTTTATTGATCTAAGCCACCTCTTCAAGTTTAGAATATTTCAGATGCAAGACAAATGAAAATGTGCATTATAGAATGGAAAAAAAAGAGACTGTGAAGGGAAAAGGAAAAACAAAATGAAACTGGTTCTGAATTTAGCCAATTAAAACACTACATATAATTTGAAAGTATGTTACATTATTATATGATAGATGCAGAAAACAGAAAAAAAAGAGTTCAGTAATAAAGCTGACTCACACATGCTGATATAATACTCTTGCTTTAATTCTACATCAAAAGATCATCAACTGTTTTGATCCAATATGAAAATGAAGTAAATACCGATAAATTGATAAGCGAAGTATTTTAAAATTATCCCCATTTGGCATGCTCCAACTTTTCAAAGGGTTTTACTGTCATATAAAGTTCCTTTCAAACTTCCTTTTTCTTTCCTAAAAAGAAGGTATGCCTTTATGTTTCTTGAAAATAAGTTCAAAGTAGTTTGTGGAGGTAATGATTTATGGTATTCTAAATCAATATTACAAATACTCAGGGATCAAAAAAAGAAAAAATGATTGAATAAGGTAAAGTCCTCACAAGTCTCATATTCCAATGAATAAGGCAATTCAGGGGATTTTTCTTACTTCCACTGTAGTCAAGGTCACAGAAGCCCTATTAAAAATATGCAAGTAGAGGAAAGTAGTGAATGGGGGGGGTCATAAGACACCTTAATGGAGTTATGACTTCCTAACTTCATTGAAAACAAATACCTAAAGATTTCCCAGAATTTTTCTTACCAATAAAAGTGTCATTTTATCAGCACATTATTATAACCAATAGATTTATCTACTACATTTCACCACAAGTTTTTGATACAATATATTGTAATCTGTGAAATTCTTCAACAAGAACAATTCCTCCCCTCTATATATTTTAAAGTGTGGAAGCAACAGTCCTGCAAATTACAACCTCCACAAAGCAAACGTCCTCCAAAAAGGAACTACTAGAGGTAGAAATTTAAAGCCGCCAACAATAATTAGAATTGACCTGCTTAATCCAAAATTACATTAGTAGCTGTTGTGTATACTATAGGCAGAAATTTAACCCTGATTTTCACATTCACAATTGTCCCACGTCACACCACATCAATGTTACCATGGTACAGATTTTACCGTGTAATTATTTTTATTTTAGTGTGTAGTTACTCTAAACAGAATGCCTCGCTATTAGTAATTCATATAACCTAGCAAAAGGAAAAAACATTACGTAAACATTTACACTGATGTCCATGTGTCTATAGCTTGAAGTCTTGAGTAATAAATGGGCAAAGTCATGTCCATTTTTCAAATTTATTACATTTTAAAGACAGGGCTTTATGCCTCATTTCAGTCTCTGAGGTCTTGTCAAATGTTTCAAAACAACCCAATGACTATTATTTTTAAAAAATCTGTTTAGTATGACCAAAAGATTCAATAAAATGTACTGATACTTAAATTTATTATGTGTTGATGACCCAATTCAGTATTTCATGAAAAAAAATTTTAAAATACTACTCTTAATCAAGTTGAACTGTAGAAATGAAATGCTCAACTCATTTTAATGATAAAAGAAGCTCATTAGATATTCTACCTCACATCCAAATTAAGAAACATTTTCATTTTGAGATGATGATGGTTTAGACATTTCTTGAGCTGAATGTGTACATGTTTATAACAAGGCCAAGAGTGTATTAGGTTTTCAATACTACTGAGTCATCAGTGCAGCAGCCTAACAATAGGGCAGCCTCATGAAGACACAGGAGGAGTTTTTCTATTTGAGACAAACAGTTCTGCACTTCAAGGAAAACGTACATTTGAAGATCTTCCCTTCACTTTCACTCATTCGTATAGTACAAATATGCATGGCATAGTACATGTCTGGATAGCAACAGACATATATTAAGAAAATAGACACTATATCTAAATCCTGTTAGGAATAAAGAAGGCACCACTGATTTGAGGTTGTGTCCTGTCACCACCGATAGCTGATTTTGCGTTGTTTCAATATTTGCTCCATTCATCATTTTTTCCTGAAGAACTCACAGGAGACAAATTACTGTGGCTTACGAACCACAAACAGCACACATTCATAGTAGTATTTCATCATAGAGAGATCGTTCACAGTGTATGTGGACAATACAGATTCTTGTTCTACCTGCAGTAGAAAATGACACATTTGTAAAGTTTTTGACGCTAAATATCTCATTTATCTTGCACAGGTTCCAAGCTTTCAAATTCTGTAATGGCTCCAAACTTAACAAAGAATTTTCAAGCCTTAAAATTTAAGGCTAACTGGGGAAAAGACAAATTTAAATTAGTTTAAAATCTCAGTTATAATTTTCTAAGAAGAAAGGAAAAATGTAGTTTCAAATACACAAAATAATGAACAAAATGGCATTCAAGTTCAAAGTGAAAGTCTTGCTTTTTTATAATTAGCAACACAATTTACACATCCTTGAAAAATGTCCTTCAATTGCATTTAATGCTATCCCCCTTTGGAGAAAGAATTCATGGAGTCTGAATAAAAACTGAAGCATACTATTTTTCACTTTCTTTTTGGTTGGAGTTTTCTTCCACAAAATGACTAGTATGGAAATGTCTTACGTGATTGCACATGAACAATCCATACCAGATTGCTTAACCTCTCAGGGAGGGGAAATGGGAGGGACAGAATTTGGAACTCCAAATTAAAAAAAAAAAAGGTTAAAAATTGTTTTTACTTGTAATTGGGGAAAAATATTACGTAGAGAAAAGATTTTCCTGCTACTCCCTAACTCATACTATTATTTTACAAACTAAATTTTATAAGCACTAACAGTTCTTAATCTGTATTCCATCCTTACCTCTATATGGAATCCATATTGGAGAACAACATTTTTTATGTCCTCATAGCTCAATTCAATGGAAAGTTCATTTGCCAGATTTTCAAAGTGATATAGTAAAGGACCTATGTTTTTAAAAGAAAATGAATCAATTACCTGATTAGTAAACATGCAAATTACCAGCACAAAAAAAACAGAAGCTAAAACAGCACCTCATATAGGATTATGATAGTTTAGCTAATAAGAACAAGAAATTAAAGTTTTATTACATTAAAATCTGAAGATGAATAAGGCTA
Source organism: Petaurus breviceps papuanus (assembly GCF_028583685.1). Taxonomy (NCBI): domain Eukaryota; kingdom Metazoa; phylum Chordata; class Mammalia; order Diprotodontia; family Petauridae; genus Petaurus; species Petaurus breviceps. Next base: position 2,912,624 of record NW_027185764.1, read on the forward strand.
AAAAGAATAAATAGCTTCATGACAAGAATGGAATGTGTACTATTTTTTTTGGACCCAGGCATAATGAAATTAATTGAAAACAAAAAGGACTGGAAAAATAGCAGGAATTAAGTAGATGTGATCAATGAAGACCATCTAGTTGGTTCATAAAAACTTAAAAAGTACATTATTTTGAATATTAGGTCTACGTAATTTCAAAATATTTCTAATTGTATTATTCTAATAATAAATCAAACTACCACTCCCATTCTCTCTCTCCTTTCCATCCTAAAAATTCTGAAGGCTTTTTATTCCACTATGGTTTAAGTTACTGTTCAATTTATCAGAAAAGGAAAATAATAAGTCTATTATTGTTACTAAGTCAAACTCAATAAACTGCTTTAAATAAAGTTATATTGATTCCTCATAATTTCACTTAATCCACTAACTCCCTTTCTAACTTCAAGAGACTTCACAACTGATTACTTCAAGGCTGCTTTCATCATCACTACCAACTTTTGTACCCTCTTGACCTTCTTCGATGTCAATTCTCAACCCAGAGTCTCTCATCAAAGACTTCTCTGTTGTTTCCATGGATACTTCTAGGGGAGGATAGAAACTCACAGTCCTCACCTGCTAATCGGTACTATCCAACTTCAAACTGATATATGTCCTATTCCACAATACTTTAATTTCTTGTCACACTTCATAATAGAATAGTTCTAAGATCATCTCACTTTTACTCAATCCCTATTTCTTTATTCAACAGATGGTCTCACTTCCTATTTCACTGAGATCTCTGCCACCTGAACTCTCTCATGTACCTTCTTCCTCACTTAAATGCTTAATAGTACCCATGCTTTCATTCTTCTCACAAGTCTTTGATAAATCCAATGATCCAACTCAATGTTTATTAAGCACCTACTAAGTGCTCCAGACACACAAAAAAATAACAGTTTCTGCCCTCAAGAAACTTACTTCTGGGAGGAATGGTTTGCACATAACACAATTCACAAATATACAGAGAAATTTGGGGGGGAAGGGACACAATAATCTAATATGAACAGTAGTTTGCCAGCTACCAGTAGAAAGGGCATCCCTTTGGGAGGATAAGGAAGAGGGCTGACACAAGAGGGCTAATGCTGACAAGAACAGCTATAAGGGAGTAGGGAGGGCTGGCCAGGTATTTCCTTGTTCTCTTTTAAAAAAAATCTACTTACTCTTTAGATTCCATCTATTTCCATATCTGAAAAGATAATTCTTCCTATAGTTATCCCTTTTTTTAAAACGTTTTTTATTTTCTCTCCCTCCACTCACTAGACTTCTTTTTCTTGCCTTCATATAAGCAATTCTCTCTTAATATAAAACAATTTTTTATACAAATTGCATATTTTTTTATACAACTTTAACCTTTTAGCCCCACCTTTATCTACAATTCTAATTTTCTCTTTTTCATTGCTGAATTCCTACATCATGGTATAGAGATACGGCTTACTTTTTCAAGGGCCATGCCAGAAAAGCACAGGCACTACACCAAAGAAGAAAGGTACAGAATATGAGTTGGTAATGAACCAAAAATGTCACCTGAGGAACAGCCTAGCTAGTATCTTCAGAATGCCTTATGGCCAAGGTAGCTGCAAAGGAATGATTTTTTTTGGCTACAGAAACTTTCAAAGATCGTATATACAAAAAAATCAAGTTACAATCTGAGTCATTAGAGGGAATAACCATTCAAGTGAAATCATGGATCTTGAAATACTGAAGTAGCTAGCATTCATTACCTATCATCTTGAATGACTAATCTATTTTCCGTTTGCATTTTTTATTATCTATTTCCCTTGACTGGCAATTTGGCTTCCATTCCTTTCACTCAAGTGAAAATTCTTTCTTGAAAGTCACTAGATTCCATTTTCTCCTACACTTCAATCCTTCCTACTGCCAGACTACTTTTTTTTTTAAAGCAATCAGGGTTAAGTAACTTGCTCAAGGTTACAGGGCCAGTTATTTCTGGGTGTGGTGCTGAGTATCTGAGGCCAGATTTGATCCCCAGGTCATCCCGACACTGGAACCGGTGCTCTTACTCACTGAGCCAACTGGCCACCCCTAAGCAATTGGGGTTAAGTGACTTGCTCAAGGTTACACAGCCAGGTGTTTCTGGGTGGGTGCTAAGTGTCTGAGCCCGGGATTCGACCTCCTGGTCATCCCAACACTGGAGCCGGTGCTCTTACTCACTGTGCTACCTGGCTGCCCCCAGACTACTTTTTAAACAAAATAATCAGATCACCTTGTTAACAAATATTTCAGAATTTAGACATTCAAATGAATGATGCCACCTTAAGAACCAGACCAAACCTTAAGACAGAGGCTTGAGTAGACAACATATCCTATTTATACCCTTTGATAAAAATAAATGCCTAGACACCCATTAAATATAATATCGTTCCATGTCTGTAGTCTGAATATAAAGTGAACACCTTTACATACAGCAATTTTGTATTTTCCTTTAAATAAAATAGTAAAACTCAATTTCCCTCTGAGATTAATCACACTTTTAAATAACTCTTGCCAAGGAAAGAAAAGTTTCTTCAAGCTGAGTATTTTAAACTAGTATTCATGACAAAATTAAGTGAAAAATGTCTAGTTGCATTAATAAAGATTATATAAGCTGTTTACCGATTAGAGACTCAAGAAACAAGTTATTCATCATGACTTCTTTTAGTATTGAAAAAAATCAGTACCCCTCTTCAACAAGTTTCTTACCACCAATCTCTGCCTCTCTCAGATCTACTCTTCACATAGTTACTGAAATAATCTTCCAAAGGCACAGGGCTTATCACGTCACTATTGCTCAAAAACTTTTAGCAGCTCCCAAGTACCTTTAGGATAAAATACAAACACCTCCTCCATCTATCTTCATGTGATCTTATTTCACATCACTCCCCCTTAACATACTCTAGGCTCCAGCCAAACCAGACTACTAGCTGATTCCTAGAACTGACATCTCCATCTCCAATCCCTGTGCATTTGCAAGTCATTTCCACATTCAGAACACATTCACCTTCATCTCTGCCTTTCAGAATCCCTATTATCTTTTAAGGCTCAGTTCACGTGCCTTAAACTGCTCTGTAAAGTCTTCCCTGTATTCCCTAGCTACTGGTGCTCACCTCAAATATTCTGAAACCTTGACTTTGTTCTTCTCACCCCCAACCCCTGTCTTATACTTATCTGTGTAAAAAAAAGTCGTATGATGTGGTGAACAGAGCAATGGATCTGGAATTAGAGACCTGTGTTTCAAATCCCACCTCTGCTACCTGTATAACTTTGGGTAAATCATTTTAACTTCTCTAGGCCTCAGTTTGCCCATCTGTAAAATAAGGGGGTTGCACTGGATAAGGTCCCCTTTTAGCTCTAAATCTAAGATGACATGTTTTCTCCCTTCAGTAAAACAGAAACTATTTGAAGGTAAGGACTATCTTTTTTTTATACTTCTGTCACCTGGAACAGTGCTTTTCTTTTCTTTTGGAGGGGGGGAAGGCAAGGCAATTGGGGTTAAGTGACTTGCCCAAGGTCACATGGCTTGACACAAGTGTCAAGTATCTGAGACTGGATTTGAACTCAAGTCCTCCTGACACAAGGGCTGGTGCTCTATATAAACTGTGCCACCTAGCTGCCCCAATGCTTTTCATATAATACACATATGGTAAAGGACTAAGACACAAAACTAGTCCTCAACATATGTCCTCAGCATTCCTGGAGGTGGGAAGGAACCATGGAAAGAGATAGATAATCATTAAAAGAAAAGATAACTGATTTTTTTTCTGATCCACTTAACATGTAACTTTTTCGTGGTTCAGTTGTTATTTTTCAGTCATATTTGATTCTTCATGACCCCATTTGGGGTTTTCTTGGAAAAGATACTGGAGTGGTTTGCCATTTCCTTCTCTAGTTATTTTACCAATGAGGAAACTGAGGTAAACAGGGTAAAATGACTTGCCCAGGGTCACAAGATACAAAGTGTATGAGACCAAATTTGAACACAGATTTCCCTAACTCCAGGACCAGTGCTCTATCACCCACTGCATCACCTAACTGCCCTACACACAGCTTAACAGCTAATAATCTTAATTAGAGCTGAACAGGCTTTTTCTCAGGGCACCAAAACTGAAAGAGACATAGCACCTACACACAAGCAATGTATTAGTTGCCCATGGAAAAATGGCTAAAAAGAGAAAAATCCAAGAAATCCTCAAAATGTTCTATTCAAAAATAAATGACAGTAGACTATTGCAAAATATAGCAAGAAAAAAAGGTAAAGAAGCATTAAATGAACACACCTATGATTCAAGAGAACATAAATATAATTATTAATAATGCCATAGTTACACATAAGAAATAATACATAAAGAGCTGATCTGAAAGCCAATGCAACTTATATCCAGCTCTGCCTCTCACACACTAGCTGTACGACCTTTTAAGGTTCTCAGTAATTCTTTAAAATTATAAATTTCAAGTTTTTGTACAAACAAAACCACTGTAACCAAGATCAGAAGGGAAGCAGAAAACTGGGAAAGAATTTTTACAACCAGTGTCTCCAATAAAGGCCCCATTTCTAAAATATAGAGAATTGAGTCAAATTTACAAGAATACAAGTCATTCCCCAATTGATAAATGGTCAAAGGATATGAACAAGCAATTTTCAGAGGAGAAAACTAAAGATGTCTATAATCATATGAAAAAAATGTTCTGGGGTGGCTAGGTGGTGTAATGAATAGAGCACCAGCCCTGGAGTCAGGAGGACCTGAGTTCAAATCCGACCTCAGACACTTAACACAAAACTAGCTGTGTGACCTTGTGCAAGTCACTTAACCCCAATTGCCCTACCTTCCCTCTCCAAAAGGCAAAAAAAAAAAAAAAGCTCTAAATCACTATTGGTTGGAGAAATGCAAATCAAAACAACTTTTAGGTACCACATCTCACCGGTCAGATTGGCTAACATGACAAAACAGGAAAATGATAAATGCTGGAGAAGATGTGGGAAAATTGGAACACTATGGCATTTTTGGTGGAGTTGTGAACTGATCCAACCATTCTGGAGAGCAATTTGGAACTATATCCAAAGGGCTATAAAAATGTGCCATACCCTTTGATCCTGCAATACCACTTCTAGGGCTGTATCCCAAACAGATCATACAAGTGGGAAAAGGACCTGTATGCACAAAAATATTTAATAGCAGCTTTTTGTGGTGGCAAAGAATTGGAAATCAAGGGGACGTCCTTCAATTGGGGAATGGCTGAACAAGTTGTGGTATATGAATGTAATGGAATACTATAGTGCTATAAGAAATGAGGAGGAGATGGACTTCACATTTACCTGGAGAGGCTTTTAAGAACTGATGCTGAGTGAGGAGAGCAGAACCAGGAGAACATTGTACACAATTACAGACACACTGTATCTGTGATGACTGACTATGATAGACTGGGCTCCCCTCAACAATGCAAGGCTATAAGACAACTCCAAAGGACTCACGACAGAAAAGGCTATCCACATCCAGAGAAAGAATTAAGAAGTCTGAACACAGATTGAAGCAAACTACTCACTCTTTCTCTTTTTCATTTTTGTTTTGTTTCTTCTTCCACATTATTCATTCCATTGGTTATAATTCTTTACAACTTGACTAATGTTTATTGTGAATGTATATTACAACTTATATTGGATTGCATGCTGCCATGGGAAGGCGAATGGGGGGAGAGGGTAGGAGAAAAAATTTGGAACTCAAAAACTTGTGGATCTGAATGCTGTAAACTAATAGTAAATATATATTTTTTAAGATTATAAATTTCAGAGAAGAAGGTGACCTCCATTGATAAATGAACCTTCCTTGCCTATCTCACAGTGGTAGAGAACTTTAAAGATTCCAAAGTATTTTTATAAAATATCAGAGAATTATAGTATGTCAGAGTTGGAAGAGATCTCAGAGGTCATCTGCTCGACTCCTATCAGAACAGGAATCCCCTCCATAACAAGCCTGACAAATGATGACCTAGCCTCAACTAATGGGAAACCTACAACCTCCTGTGATGACCTAATTGATCAGTTCCAATTTGTTGTTAAGCTTTTAGGCTTTTATCAAGCCAAATGGGTCTTTCAGGAGATTCTTAAAGAATTAAAGACAGACACATCTAGAATGTCAGTACCATGATAAGCACAGAACTTTTATCCTTAGACACAGTAGTATGCAATCCTCATTCACTCAACAAGCAATTTTTTTTTTTGCTTTTTGGAGGGCATTTGGGGTTAAGTGACTTGCCCAAGGTCACACAGCTAGTAAGTGTTAAGTGTCTGAGGCCAGATTTGAACTCAGGTCCTCCTGACTCCAGGGTGGGGGCTCTATTCACTGAGCCACCTAGCGGTCCCTCAACAAGCAATTATTAAGCACGTATTATATAATGCAAATATGTGCTAAGTATCTACTACAGACAGAGCACAGCACTAGATTTTAGGGGGAAATACAAAGTTTAGATAAGACTTGGTCTCCAACTTCATAATCTTTATAGTTCAGTAGAAGGATAAGATACAACATGGCTAACTGTAATACACAATATTACATGAATGTGCACTTTACAAAGCAAAGTGCTAAAGATGTAGAGGGAGGAGAAGATGAGGGAATGCTTGGGAAGAGAGGAAATGGCTAAGAAGTGGTCCTTAAAGGATGTGCGGCAGTTAGGTGGTGCAGTGACTAGAACATTGGCCCTGGAATCAGGACCTGAATTCAAATGTGACTTCAGACACTTAACACTTATTAGCTGTGTGACTTTTGGCAAGTCACTTAACCCCAACTGCCCTGCTTTCCCCCTTCCAAAAAGAAAAAAAAAAAAGAATTCCACAGGTGAAGAGGAGGTTTCCAGGCAGTGAACAAATTGAGAAAAGGCACAGAAACAATAAAGTCCAGTGTGTGTTTAGGGAACAAACACAGTCCTGTTTGGCTGAAGCATGGAATCCATGAGGAAATAATGAGAGAGAAGTCTGGAAAGGAAGTATGCACTAGCTTATGGAGGGGCTTTGAGAAGTATAAACTTCACTCGCTGAGTAACACTGAAGATTTCTGAGAAAAGAACAGCATGATCAAATCTGGATAAAAGAACATTCTGACAGTATTGTAATAGTCCAGGTGAGTGGTAAGTGACTAATAAGAGAATTAAGTGAAAGGAAGAGTCAAAGATATACAGGAAACTGGGTGAATGGTGGTTCCACAGAAACAGTTAAAGGAAAATGCTAATAAATGTGATTTGAGACAGGCTGAGTTCAAGGTGCCAGGAGAAGACCTTACAGTCCACATGTGGGTGGGGCTCTCTGAAAAGCAGCTAGGAGATACAAATCTTAGTCATCTGCATACAGGTCCTAGTTAAACACAGAGGAAAAGAAAGCCACAGAGAGTCCCTAAGGGAAGATCCACATTAAGTGGCTACAGTATTTATCCCAACAGCTATAATACCACTTTCAGGGTTGAGAAAATCAACATTAGATACAGAAATTCCCTTCCCATAGATAAGGAAATAACTGATAAATTTATTATTCTACAAATTGTATTATAAACCCCCACTCCCCTTTCTCGACCATTCTTTTTCATTTGGTGTTTAATATGTCTGACTAATCGTGGAGGGAAAGAGAAGGCACAAAAATGACATTTTACATATGGAACTTATTGGATCCTGATGAAATCCCTGTGAATCAAGCATATTAGGTTGTTCTATTCCCATTTCAAAGATGAGGAAATTGAGATTGAGAGAGGATTAACTGACCAGCCTGAAAACACAAAGCAACTAAGTGGTGGGGCTGGGACTGGAACTCAAATTCTGCTTCCTAGGCCCGTGCTTTTTTTCACTAAAAGAACCAGGTATCATGAGGAGTTAGCTCCACATGTAATTTCACAAAGTTAGGATGGTTTCAAACCATGCAAAAGATATCTTAGTAACGGATTATCTTGGGTATAAATTAATATTACCATATAATTTTTCATGTCTTTGATACAACTTTGAAATGTTTAGAAAAGGCTGGTAAAAATTGGAGGTTTGTTGGATAAACAAAATTATGATAGTCAAATAAAAATATAGGATTATGATTAGACACCCAGTTTAAGGTATTAAGTTTCATTAAAAAAATTAGGAAAAAAATCTACAAGGAGATTAATAGCAGCTCAAATATCATACTTTCTGGCTTACAAGGTGTTCCCCTAAAAACAACCGGGTAAGGTAGATAGCACTGTAGGAGCTTTATCATCCTCATTGTAAAGATGAGAAACTCGAGCTTAGAAGGTTTAAATAATCTTTGCCCCAGTTACACAGCTAGTTAAGTAGCAGAGCTGGAACTCAAACCCAGATCCTCTAAAATCCAAATCTAGCACTTTATCCAAATATGCAACAATCCATAAAAGGTCATGGACATAGCACAACTTACCTAGGTTTATCCAAATTCCTCCTGGTTTCAGTATTTTCCATATTGTATCAATGTAATCAATGACATTATGGGCTGTGTCTATGAAGAAACAAGTAGCAATACAATCCCAGGTATCTATTCCAAAACAAAAAAAGAAAAATCAAACTCCTGGGGTATTTTGGGACCTGTCAAGAGAAGGAAAGTCATGACTATAAATCAATAAGAGGCAATACAATCACCTTGAAGTAGATTATAAAACATGAAAATGGAGAGTTCCACAAACTGATGAGCTTGGGAGTGACAGAATGGGCAGGATAGTGCTCGTGAAAAAGGCCAGAGAAATATAATACCTGTAGTAAACACTGCATTGACCTTCTGACAGTGATGAAGCTTCATAAGGACATGAATTTATCTTTATCAAATTATTAGGTTTCATCTAACTGGATTAATACATAATGCAATGACTGCCACTTATTTTATTAGTCACAAGCCATTTGCTGTATAAATGCTAATATCATGGCTTTAGGATTACAGTGCGGCATCTGTGGGAGGCTCACTAGAGGGCAGCACCATGAAGCATCTTCTCTGCACACTATGCACTTCTGGAATCTCTGGGCAGCTTTTTAACCAGCCACACAAGAACAGGGCTAACATGAGCAGAGGCAGGGCTATCACTACGCCCCAAAGCATCTGGCATCCTCTCCGTGTCCCTCAGTCTTCAAGCTCATTTAGAGAAGAACAATAATGACCACCCAGACCTTGGTTTATCAAGTTCTGCAGTAGCTTTGGGGACATAACGTCCTTTAAATAAGATGGGAGCCCAACGGGAGTCTCCTTCCATTGGAAAGGGAGATAAATGCTGCCAGGAGGGATATGATTTATCAAGGGGTCCGGGTCCTGTAGCAGATAAAAACCTAAGTATCTCCTCTTTCAAGGGGAGACAGTCTGAGACTGTTTCCAAAATCCAACACAAATGACTATTTTGAGTTATAGAACTTGGCTTGTTTTTATAGAGCTGCAGATTTTTAAAAATCAAAAAATTGCTTGGTCTTTTTTCGGAAAGGGGAAGGCAGGGCAACTGGGGTTAAATGACTTTTCCAAGGTCACACATCTAGTAAGTATGTCAAGTGTCTGAGGCCACATCTGAACTCAAAGTCCTCTTGACTTCAGGACTGGTGCTGTATTCACTGTGCCCCCTAGCTGCCCCTAAAAATCAATTATGAAATTATCTCTTCTAGAATTATTTATTCTCCATATGATAGAAGGGGATTTAAAGTAAACAATTGTTTATTAAATGTCTACTATATACTAGGCACTGTACTAAGAGAGGGGGGGTACAAAGGAAAAAACCAGTCCCTGCTCAAGGAGCTCAAAGTCTTAGAGGGACAACAACATGTGAACAAACACAAAGATATATACAAAATAGGAGATAATCAAAAGATGGCAGGAACTATCATTAAGGGTAACTGGGAAATGAGTCGTGGAAAGTGAAACTTTAGCTGAGACTTGAAGGAAGCCAGAGAATCCAGGAGGCAGAGCTGAGGAGGGAGAGAGTTCCAGGTATGGCAGACAGCCAGTGATAATGTTCGGAGTCAGGAGACAGAGTGTCTTGTGTGAAGAACAGCAAGGAGGCCAGTGTCACTGGAACAGAGTACATGGAGGAGAGTAAAGTGTAAGAAGACTGGGAAGGCAGAAAGGGGCCAGGTCATAAAAATGGCTTTGAAAGTTGGAGGATTTTATACTTGATTTTGGAGGTAACAGGGAGGTGACATGGTCAGACCTGAACCTGTGGAAGATCAATCTGACAGCTAAATGGAAGATATACTGGAGTGGGGAGAGACCTGAGTCAGGGAGGCCAACCAGAAGGCTACTGTAATAGTCTGTGTGTGAGGTGATGAAGGCCTGAGGCTACTGTAATAGTCTGTGTGTGAGGTGATGGAGGCCTGAGGCTACTGTAATAGTCTGTGTGTGAGGTGATGGAGGCCTGAGGCTACTGTAATAGTTTGTGTGTGAGGTGATGGAGGCCTGAGGCTACTGTAATAGTCTGTGTGTGAGGTGATGGAGGCCTGCACAAGGATGGTAGCATTGTCAAAGGGAAGAAGGGGATATATGTGAGAGACATCATAAAGGTAGAATTGACAGCATTTGGCAGCTGAAGCTAAAATCTTACCATTGTTGTAATCAAGATGTCAAAATGATTAATATAAATGATATTAGTCTGTAATAGAGACATTAGAGCTGTGATAAGATAATCAATGTGCAAATTATTTTTAGAAAGAACAGTGAGTGAAGTCTTTAAAATACCACTTTTGAAAAAATTGTTTTCTAACCCATTCATTCTTCCCTTATTTAAAATCAGTTAAGATGAGAAAGTGACATTTCACATTTAAAATTCTGACTCATTCTAATATTAACAACTGATTTCAGAGAGACTGCAAAGTGATTATGCATTTATTGAAGATTCACAGAAATAATTTTGAAAACATACTCATGTGCCTCTGCTTCTGATAATTAGAGGAGTGAAAGTGGGCAAAAATTACCACTGGGAAAATGAATCTGCACTCTTAGAAGAGTCTATGGCAAAATATAGAAGGAACCTATCAATTCAGATCAATGAGAAAGGCAGAATTGAACAGTATGGGTATAATATTAAAAAATGGTAAACGGTTTAGCTGTGTTACACAGGCCAAATTTTAGGATCAACTGGGTGGAAAATGTTTCTCCCCTAAAAGGAATAGATCCAATAGAATGCTATATTTTTATTTGGACCATCTTAAATAAACTCAAGTACTGGGTATAATGTAACTAACATTGGAAAAGGAATCAGAAAGCCTAGGTTCTAGCTCTGGCTGTTACCCTTACTAGCTATGTGATGCTGGATTGACAAATCACTTTAACCACTGAAAAAATTTCTGATCCTGAACCATTTGATAGTGTCAAGGACTTTAGTTATGAGAAAATGATTTTCTGGGTCTTTAACAGATACTGACTCCGGCACCTCAGAAGCAGTAGGTAGGCTGCATCTCCACAGGGACTGCTTTCTAGGATGATGGTTAGATTGTTTCATTCATTGTTTTTGCATCTAGTCTAGTATAGTACAGTGCCTGGCAGATAAGTAGGTGATTAATAAATTTGTGCTGATTAGATTGAACTAGTCGGCCTTTGATATCACTTTCAACTCTTCAGTTCTATGAATTTATCCAGATTCTGTAGGGACAGGGGCTTTATTCATCTTTGCATCCCCTACATCAGAAGTGCTAATCTCACCTTCTCTCCCAACAATACCCCAACTGGTTAAAATGTAAATAGTAAATATTTAATAAAATAAATACAAGTACAACAGAACATAGATAATGCTGATATACAGTTTTAGTAATCCTTATGTAGAGTTTACTGACCCCATTTCTATTTGAGTTTGACACTGGTGCCCTATGTCATTGATACTGACCTTCACTATGAAATAAGGTCCAGAATGGTCTATAAACAGTAGGCTCTCTGCCTTGGGCAGCTTGTCAAATATTTTGCTCCAAATTGTTATGATACACGACCCCTTTCTCATTCCCTTTCCTCTCTCCTTTTTGCTACACACATCATTGAATTTTCCCCAGCACAACAGTTTAAAGTATACAACTATCTCGCTACCAGGTGAAAGTAAAAAGTACAAATTATATTAAATTCAATTACACATCCTCATATTTTCTCATTTGGCTTGGCACAAGTTTAAACACAATTCTAGTTTTTATATATTTTTTTTCATTTCCTCTTCTGAGTTCACCCATATTTTGATCCCAATTTAGAGCTAGAGCTAAACTTCCCCAGTTACTTGAGAAGGAAGGACTTCAGTCTACTATTTGTTCCAAATCTAAAATGGTTTTTGTTCAAAATCACCCAAATCCTGACAAGTAGCTTTTCTGGATTCTGCCCTTAAATTTCCCTGATTTTACCCTTCTCCTTTTTCAGGTACAAAGCCCAGATCCACTTCACTGAGATGCTGCTGCACTAAAGCTTCATTTACCAATAGTTTCTTTACTATTGTTCTTCTACCTTTGTCCCAATACCACCATCTCCATTCCTGGGCCCCTCCTACCTCTTACAAAGTTACCTCTACCAGAAACGACTTTATATTCTCTTCTTTTCCATTTCTTAGTTCCAACATCAGTATAAATACTAGCATCTCCAAAAAATGACTTAACTTTCTCCCTGTATCCTCAATCTCATTGGTTGATTTCTTGTACCCTTTACAGTGTATTTCCTGCTTTATACCATGAGTAATCTATTATATTGACTCCTTTTGCTTTAAAATATGCACAAGTAAACTCTTTTTAAAATTGACATGATCCTGCCAGTCTTTGGCTACCATCCAGTTCAGTGTCAAACTCTGCATAGAATCAGAGCTTTAGAGCTGAAAGAGACCTTAAGAGATATAAGTCAAACGCTTAACACTTGCCCCTCATCCTTTACACCCTTAATTCTTAACTCAGCTGTCACAGCCTGCCACTCTCTTTCCCTGAATTCTCTGGGCTTTCCATAGTTTGGCTTCTGCTCCCTCTGAGGTTACCTGCTGGATCTCCTGTTGTTTGCCCTTCTCATCACTCGTGACCTGACTTCTCGGAAGCTCTGCTGGTGCCTGTTGATCCTCCTCTCCTTTTTACGTCTCTGTGACACTCTCCTCCTCGGGTCTTTCTCCTACCTGCTCCTTCTCTATCTCCTTATTCATCCCGCTCACCCTTGCCTAACACAGGTATCCCTCAGGAGGATTCTTGTCCTGTGGCTTCTTCTGCCCTACTTCCCTCGGCGATCTCACTGGCTCCCATGGGTCCAGCCATTCTCTCTATGCTACTGATTCTATACAGTTATACTGCCCTAATCTCCAGTCTCACACTTCCACTTTAAGCTCCATATCCAAAACCAAACTCATTCTTTTCCATCCAAACATCCCCTCTGCCAAACTTCCTTATTACTGTTGAAGGCACCATCATCTTCCTGGTCACCCAGGCTCACAACCTAGGGGTCATACTTGACTCCTCACTCTTTCACCCTCCATATACAATTTGCTAGAAAGTCCTATTAATTTTACCTTGGTAACCTCTCTTTTATGCCCCATCTTTTCTCTGACCTTGCCACTCCCCTGTAAAGGCCTTCATCACCTCATACCTAGACTACTGAAAAGAGCCTGCTAGTTTGTCTCCTGGCCTCAAGTCTTTCCCTTCTCCAGTCTAGTGACCACTCAGCTGTCAAACCGTGATCGTGTCACTCTTGTATTCATTCCCCAGTGGCAAATATAAATATCCCCTATTTGTTACTCAAAGCTCTTCATAACCTGGCTCCCTCCTACTTTTTCAGTCTTCTTATACCTGACTCATTTCTATGATATAGTGACATTGCCATCTTGGCTGTTTCTCATCTCATCTCTACATTCTAGCTTCAAGTTCAACTAAAATCCCACCATCTACAGGAGGTCTTTCCTAATCTCCCTTAATGCTAGTTTCTTCCCCCTGCTGATTATCCCCATTAGATCCTGTAGCTCCCCTTACGTGACTCCTTTTTGGAAACTCTAGTTCCCTTCAAGACCCAGCTCACTTATCACTTTCTAAACAAGGCCATTCCTATTTTCCTCCAACTAGTTGTTAAAGCTCTTCCCCTCTCCATATGCATCTTGTTTCTGTGCAGCTGTTTGCATGTGTCTTCCTCATTAGAGAGCAGGTACTGTCTTTTGCCTTTCTTGTCTCCCCAGAACCTAGTACAGAGCCTGGAACACAGGAGGCAGTATAAATGCTTCCTGATGGACTATTTTTTCTCTGTCATGGCCCTACCTTCTTTTACAGACAAACCAGAAAAAGCTCTTCACAGGCATTGCTCCCACTTAAGTCTCAACTCCTTGCCATCTGCATGCCAGTGGCTCCATATGACTGAAATGATGGTTTCTGACATCGGGTACTTTCTCCTGGATGCTGTCCCCTCCCTGGGTTTTCATGACATTGCTCCCCCTTGGATCTCCTCTTGTCTGGCCACTCCTTCACACACCTTTGTTGCAACATTTATGTTCCGTTTTCTAGGTATGCATGTACCATAGAGCTCTGCCCTGGCCCTGTTAGCTTCCCTCTATATGCGCTTCTTTGGTAACCTCCTCAACTATTACAGATTATATTATCTCTATGCAGATGACTCCCAAATCTACATATCCAGTCCTAGCTCTGGAGTTCCAGTCCTGTATTACAACTATTTGACAGACATTTCCTTCCAGATTTCCCACAGGTACCTTAAACTCAGCAAATACAAACAGAACCCTTCCCACCCCTACTTCAAAACCTACCTTTCTTTCCCAACTCTTATCTCTCTTGAAGGAACTACCATACCTCCAGTCCTATGTACAAGCAAGCTATACACAAGATAAACAGAAAATAATCAAAAGTGAGAAGATACAAGAATTAAGAGAGACTGGGAAAGATTTCCTATATAAGGAGGGGATATTTGATCTCTCTGATCCTCTCTGCTAATCAGTAGCCAAGTCTTATAGATTCTACTATTACAGCATCTTTCCCACATACCCCTTTACACCTTTCATTATTTGCAAGGCCACTACCTACTTCAGATACTTAGTACCTTTTGTTTGGACTGTGGCAGCCTCCTAACTGGCCTTCCTGCCTCTAGTCTCCCCTCTCCAATCCACCCTCCACACAGCTGACAAAGTGATATTCCTAAAGTACAAACTACTTTCCTATTAAAGAAGCGCTGCTGGTTCTCTATTGCCTCTAAAATAAAATACAAGCCCCTCTATGTGTATTAAGTCCTTTAAAATTGACCTCTTTCTTAATTCCATATTCCTCTCCTGATGCACTATACATTCTAATCAAACTAGCTTATTTGTTGTTTCCTATCCATACATGACATTCCCTCTCCTGCTACTACGACTTTGCATAAGATGCCTCCCTTTGCAGAAAGCTCTCCTACATGGACTTCTTTTTGGAAAGTCTTAGTTCCTTTCAAGACCCAGCTCAGTTGTCACTTTGTACATAAAGCCATTCCTATTTTCCTCCCAGACTAGCTGTTAATGTTCTTCCCCTCTCCACAAACTATTCTGTATTACTTCTCTGTGCACACTGTGTATCCTCTCAGGAGAATGTAGGCTCCATGAGGGCAGAAAACGTTCAATTTCTGTCTTGGTCTACCCAGCACCCAGTATTTTGCCTTGCACGTGGTAAGTATTTAATAATTATTTCTTCAATTAAATTTAATCCTTACCCCAAAACTATTCATCCTTCTTTATTGTAAATAGTTTAAATAAATTCTGTTAGTAGGAAAGTTAAGGTCCCTCACACTGTGACCCCAACCTACCTTTTCCCAAACTTATTTAACACTGTACTAGAAAACAGCTCCTCTACACAGTCTGGTCTATGATGCCTCAAATGCCTTGTTCATTCTTACCAACACACCTTGGATACAGGGTTCCCTGAAAGCAGAGAATGTTTTTTATTTAATTTTTTCATATCCAACAATGTCTAGCAAAACTGCTTGTAAACACAGTGATGTGAAACACACCGGAATGCTCTAAACTTTATACTGCTTCATCTTACTTAGACTAGGGAAATAATTTATTATATTATTTGATTTGAACTTACTGCATTCTGAGTATATCTCCTGAAAATCTCCAGCTGTCATAGAAAAGTTTGAACCAGGAGGAAGACTATGGGGATCAACATCAGGAAAATAGACTGGTCGAATCTGATCAGCCGATCTTCTGTTATTGCTAAATTGATGAATCCAAGGATAAAGTTTATGTGTGTTAATTTCAGAGCATCTGCAAAAACATGAAAACCAAAATGAGTTTTAACTAAACATTTTACTCAAGGAACTATTTAACTCTAAAATACCATTTTTTTATTAGATATATTTTAATTATAACAAATTAGAACTGGAAAGGACTTAAGCTGTTGTTGTTCAGTTGAGCCTGACTCTTCATGACCCTGTATGGGGGGGAGGGCTGTTCTTGGCAACAATACTTCAGTGGCTTGCCATTTCCTTTTTTTAGTGGATTAAAGCAAACAAGTGACTTGCCCAGGGTCATACAGTTAAGTCTGAGGCTGGATTTGAATTCAGGTCTTGCTGACTCCTGGCCCAGAGCTCTATCCATGAGCCACCTAGCTGTCTCCACTTAAGCCATACCCCCTGATTTAATAAAAGAAGCAGCCATAGCTTAACTAATTCCCCAAGGCCACAGAGGTGCCAAGGAGCAGCACTAAGATTTAAGCTCAAGTGCTTTGACTTCAAATCCAGTGCTCTTTCCACCAAGCTGTCCATTATTCTAAAATGTGATACAAAATAAAGCATAAAAAAAACACTAAAAACTATACGACTCCTTAAATACACACATCTGAAAATGTAACACCTAAGAAAATGGGAAGATCAGAGGGTTACAGATCAAGAGTTGGAAAGGCCATCAACTTGGATCCTCTCGTTTTAAACATGTGGCTTTAAGGCCCAGAGACATTAAGTGACTTGTCCATGGTCACACCACTAGTAAGTATCTGAGGAGGTCTTCCTGAATCCAAGTTCATTCCTATATCTACTATACCACACACTCTAGTGTTTCTACTATGCCTTTTGTTTTGCAACCGTAATATTTTGTCCTTTAGACTGAATTAGCATAGCGAATTTGTCCATAAGACAAATTCTGGGATGCAATGTTAAGTCTAGCAATTGCCTTCAGAACTCTAAGATTCTTGGTTAATATCCTCCTTAACTGAATCTTGAAGGAAACTTAACATTTACTAGTGCTCCAGAAGAGAAAGTAGCATTTCTAACTCCTCTCCTGGCTGGTGGGTTTGCCCAATTAGGTGATGTTGATTATATGCATCTAGTCAATTGGGAGAGGTAGAGTGTATTCCTTCTCCCATAAGGTTTTTAAGCAATGACTAGGAAACCCCCTTTCAGGCACTGCTTGAACTAGATGGTTTCCAAGGTCCCTTCTGACATTCCGTGACTGGGGAACTGCCCTAATTACCTTCACTTTTTTTCATGGGCTTTTCAATGCTGCAAAAGAATAATCAAGCGACCACTGGAATTCCACAGAATAAATGAGAACATGATAATTTCTGAAGCAAAAAAAAGAGGCAGTCTCAATTATTCTGAATAAAGGTGCTTATAGGATTTGAAGTCAGAGGACTAAGGTTTAAATTCCAGCTCTGCTAAGTTACTACCCATGTGAACATGGGCAAATCATTTAAACCCTCCATATCTCAGATTTCCTCAGTTGCAAAGTACAAGGTATTAGACACAATGATCTATGTGATCTTCCAGATAAATGATCCTATTCATTTCTTTAGTTTTTATTCTACCCCAACATTTAGGTACTTAAGTGTGTGGGTAAAAAAGTTATTTCTATGCAAAGTGATTGTAAAATAAAGAACACCTAAAATATGCATGAAAGTTCATATAAGCAAGCAAAATGTAATTCTTCTCTTGGGAATTTTACATCTCAGATAGAAAGTAAATATAAATACCTGTTGAGTACAAAATTGGAAGAAAAGAGCATAAAAAAACTCCATTCATTTCCTTGGCAAGCATAACCTAGCATAGCTATTTCCCAGGCCAATCTTCCTAGTCCAGCACCAGGTACGAGAATATTTACTTTGGAAGGATCCCTGAAATTAAATAAAAACATGACAATGACGTCCAAATCCGTAATGTTATAAAAGAGGAGATAAAAAAAAGAACATTCCTGTTAAAAATTATTAAAAGAGTAAGTAGACTTGTCCAAAGTTATGCTCTCCTAAGAAAGTGATTTTCTGTAAATATTTCTCCTAAATATTTTAAGAAGCCAAACTATGTAAATTACTAAGTGATCTACATCAATAGATCATCTCTGAGAGTGGATCTGGCTAAAAAATTAATGCGTGGCCAACCTGTAAATAAGTCTTTCCAAACTTAGTTAAATTAGTCCTGGGATCAGGCATACAGTCCATCCATCACCAGATATGTACTCACAGCTTTTCCAACTTTGGTAGGATTTGTCAGAGCTTATTGTTATCAACTTCAAGAGCCCAGGGTAACCCCCATAACTGCACTAGGGCTTTAATGGAAGATTTTGCAGGAAGCAACAGTAAATAAGGAAAAGGAATGAACAAGACTACTACTGTAAAACAGTAGATAACTACAGCACTGAGGTCAAAGATGATACAAATGCTTAATCCACAGCAGTCCCCACCCCAGCTACCACTTCTATAATTCAAATTCTTCCTCCTCCCCAAAATATCCCAAGAGGCATCAGAATACTGGTTTACAACTTCTAAGATCGCACTAGACATAACAGTTTAATAGCCAATATAGTAAACCATAAAAGATTACACCAGACATTAAGATAAAAACCACCTTAATGTTTTATAAATTAAAAATTTTTAAATAACAAAATCATTAGCAAATAATCTCAGTTTTAATAAACTTTTGCTAAAAAATTAAATAAAGTTAAGTAAAATTTAGGTTTCTCTTCCAGCCTAGGATTTTGGGGGGTGGGGGTGAGAGGTAGGGAGGGAATCAGGTTTTTAAAAAGAGACAACTTGAATTTGAACAAACCTTACAGTTTCTCACCAACCTTTGTCATCTCTAATTACTTTAAGCTTTTAGTGTTAAAGTCTAGTTATATACCACATTACTGAATAAGATTTTTTTTAATGTATTTAAAAAGTTTTTGCATTTAAATATTCACCATCCACATGAATAATACAGCATCTTGGAGCTGTAAAAAGTCTTAGAAATAATTTAGTTTAACATGTCTATATTCTACAAATTAGAAAACCCAAGCTAGGGAACTTAAGGGTCCTGTTTGAGGAAGTCACAGAACATCCCTCTCTTAGCACTCTATTCTCACTTCTCACTTCTCCCACTGAAGGCCAGCAACTGAAAAGAGAGGAAAAAGTGAAAAGAGAAAAACCTTTAATTTGCCTTGCTTTCTATTTCCCACCTCTGCCTATCTCATTGTCCTTCTCAGGGGTCCTAACAGACCTGGAGATGAAATCTCCAGGAGACTTCAAGGATGAAAAATGTAGAGATTGAGGAGAACTGAAACGACATCTTCTCTAAGCCTGTCCTTTTGTAACTAAGGTCCAAAAGATTTAGTGATTTGCTCAAGGTCACACGGGTAGCAGGTATTAGAACCAGGATTCATACCCAAATTCAAGTCCTGCTGATTTCAAATCCAGCACTCTTCCCATTGCACTGGGAGGATCAGAGTCCATATTTTTTCTAAAAAATGAACTGAATGTTACTTTAGTCCTTTGTGCACCCAAGACTCATCAAAGCACTTTGGTGTAATTTCTCTCCAGAAGTTAAGCTGAACAAGAATAATGGGATAGGGAGGGCTATGAGAGAAGACACAAGAAGGAACCTTTCAAATGGCAAAGAACCAGAGAGAAGCTATGGGTTTATGTATGACAAGACAAGAACCCTGATCCAAAACAAAATAGGATGGCAGCAGAGAATGAAAGTAGGGGAATGTAACAATCCTGAAATAAAAGAAAGGGGATTATTTAACTATGTGGTAGGTGTTTTTTCATTAAGGGATAGGATATAGAAGTAATCCCCCTAACTTATTATCTACCACTTGACAGAATAGTCCTGAGGCATTAACTCCTCATCTCTGCCACACTAGCCCAGCTACTAGCTTCGCTGGGCCCCTTTCTTAATCCTAGGGTGATAGTGCGTGAAGAGGTAGAAGTGAGGGGAAACACATTCAATTCCCTCCTAACCTCAGCAGGTCAACTCACTCTGAACCACTGATGTCCAGTTCTTTGGTGTGGTCAAGAGCCCCAAAGTGGAAGGGCTTAAGTATCACTAGTGTGAATGAGTTTCTTGGTCATTAAATTATATGTGTGATAGAGAGGAAATAAAGAGTAGCAGGTCATGTGAAAAAGAGACCTGGATTTTGCTCTACAGGAACTAAATACTAATCTGATCAAGAAACTTAATGGCATCTTGGGCCTTGTGAGAACTCAAGGAGACTTAGGTTCCATTCTGGGTCTGCCACTATTTTCGTATAACTACAGACAAGACACTTTACCTATGTAAGCCAGTTTATCTATAAAATGTGGGGGCTGGGCTAGGTAACTGATGCTGAGGTCCTGTCCTTTCCAGCGCTAACATAATACTTTTCTATAATTTGAATTCATGCCATAAATTGTGCTTTAGCCTGAAGACACAAAGATGGTTGGCTTTAAATATCTGAAAAATGTCATACAGAAAATGGATTAAAATTCTACTAATGTCTCCAAATGACAGAACTAGGACCAAAGGGGCCTAAGTTATAAAAAGTTTGAGTTTAGCTTGATATAGGTCTTCCTTTATATACCTTCATCTTTCTTTCACATGACAGCCTTAAAGACAATTATCATAAACATCTTCCCTTTCCTCCCCAGTCTTTTCTTCCCTATGCTAAATATCCCCAGTTCCTTCAGTCAATATGACAGTGAATACAAAAGGCCAAGCGCACTAAAGAGAAACAGTCAATAAGCGTTTATTAACACCTATTATGTGCCAGACACTGTGCAAAGCATTGGGCAAAAAAGTAGCAAAGGCCATAATTTGTCACCTTGATTCCCCCTTTCAGAAGGAAATCAATGGAAGTTGCCCAAAGTGATTTTTTTTCTTTTCCTTTTTTTGAGGGGGCGAGGCAATCAGAGTTAAGTGACTTACCCAGGGTCACAGCTAAAGCAATTTTTAGAACATAAATTGGAAGACATTCCTGTTTGGGGGAGGGGTATAACTCACTTTATGTCAAATTTATTTTAACAATTCAATGTAATTGGAAAAAAAATTTTCTCTTTTGAACAGTCTAATATAGCCTAATTTTCATTGTTTTTCTATTTTGGATGGCTAACTGTTTTTCCTACACTTCAAACAAAACTCTAAAATATTTACAATTTGTTATGTATTAGACACAGCTAAATATCAGCTTAAAAATATCAAGTTTGACAACTATGAAAAAAGTAACTGAAAAATGTCTGCATTTTAACAAAGACTTTCAAGATGTAATTTTTAAGCTATTAAAATGAAGTGATTAAATTACAAAAAAATTTGCAAGGATACTTTAAACAAGAACATGCCCTTCGACATTAAAAATGTTCTGATTTGCATGCAACCTTTCAGGAATATATCTTGATACTGTAATTTACACTTCTACCAGACTTACGAGTAGTAGCACCCTTCCTTAAGCCCCATTATTTCTCCCCTGAAGAGAAACTCTTATTTCTCTATTTCCCAACCTTATTAGTAAATTCATTTTTAATAATAATGACAATGCTTAATCTTTGAGTAATTATAGCACTGGACAGACCTAGAGAAAAAATAGTTATTTTAAAATAAAGACAGAAAGTAAATCAGAATTTTTAGTTCTGTTTTTAACGTGGGAAGATCGGAACTTGGAGGAAACAGGGTGATTGCTCTAGGAATTCCATGCTTCTCTTAGGGGAAAGACTCAGATTACAAATGGATCGTTGTTAAAAAAAAAAAAAAAGAAAACTGAAATAAACTATTTTCCTTAATGCTGTCACTCCAAAGGCCTTCAGATGAAGAGGGAGATAACACAATCTGTTGTATTATTTTGGAGTAAACTTGTTTTCTTATGCTGGGTATACACACATCCTACAAGAGACTCAATCCACTGTATTGGCCCATACTATGTATTCAGGAAATCACTGACAGTATGTTTTCAATCCTGGTTACTGAAATTTAGTCATATCTGTAGTTTATTAAATACAACACCTCTCTCTCATCTAAAAACCAAAAGAAAACCACCAACAGGTTTTAGAGAATTTTTTCAGTGAGGAAACTTATTCCTATAAAATCACAGGGCTAGGCTAGATCTTAGGACAAGGGTCTTTCCTCTCCTTAAGCAACTAAATTTTATATCTCTGAATTTCTCAATGGTTACAGATGATTACTTTAGCTATTCACTGTTCATTTTTGTGGAAATAAGAATACTCCTTTTGTAATAAAAAAAGATTGCATCTATGCAAGATTTAAACTCATTCAGTCAGCAGAGTAGTATTTAAAATATCTATATGTCTAAGTGATAATCAAAACAAAGAACAGTACACTACTACAGGAACAGAAAGCCATTACTTTTTTCTCATACCAGCTAAAACTTTGTATCTATCCTTATGTTAAATGCTTTCCATGATCCAAATGTGCAATAGAGAGAATGAACCTAAACAGCATTGCAACTTATTTAAAAAATCCAGAGATGTCAAAGAAAAATAAGTTAGAAGGGTTTTGCTTCAAATCCCTTATTCATATTGCATAATTATATGTAGAGCAGACAAGTGTATCCAACTACTAAGAATCACAGACTCAGAGAAAAGAAGAGTCAGAGAAAGGAGCTTCAGCCATACACTATCAGATTAGTCACTTTACAGGTTGGTTTTATTTAACTGTTTGTTATAAGGAAGAGGGAGTATATAATCATTAAACATTATGATCTAAAAACAAAAGGTATCAATAAAATTATTTGAATAAATATGCAAACAGAATAGTGAAGTAGAAGTGACAATCAATCATGTGGAATCCAAAGGCAAAATTTCTGCTCATATGTTTGTTTTGAAGGGTTGACAAAAAATAAAAGGAAGAATCTATGAGAGAAATATTACTATCCTTTGAGACAAAATGAATGAATATTACCTCAATAAGACTATGTCCACAGTCATACAGATCAAAAAAGCTCTCAATAAGTTTATTATCTTTTTATAAGTATTACTGTTGTTTAGTTGATTAGTTGTGTCTGACTCCTCATGACCCCATTTGGGGTTTTCTTGGCAAAGATACTGGACTGGTTTGCCATTTCCTTTTCCAGCTCATTTTACAGATGAGGAAACTGAGTCAAATAGAGTTAAGTGATTTGCCCAGGGTCACACTGCTAGAAAGTGACAGAGACAGGATTGGAAGTCAGGAAGATGAATCTTCCAGAATTTCAGGTATGGCAATCTATCTACTGAGGCACCTATCTTCCTTAGTAAGTAAAGACAGGACGGATGGGCGGAAGGAAGGAAGGAAGGGAAAGAGAACACCAATGAACCATTAATAAAATACAGGTGAAAACAAGAAGCTTTCAAGGGGATACAAAATGAAGAAATTTTGTTACTGTGTTAAATTTTATCCTACTTAAAAAAACCTAAACTATATAAGAAGTGAAGTTTCATACACAATCTTTTTTGATCCCCTTTGTACACAGAAACATTCATGTTTGTGGATCATTCATAGTAAGAAGGAAATTTTTTATTTCACTTCCTTAAATAACAGAAAATATCAAGGAGAAAAATATGCCAATAAAAACAAGAAATTCAGAAAGAGATACAGAGCAATTTTGTGACTGTGCTAAGTTTTAGTATACTAAAAAAAACCCAAACTAATATTTTAAGTGTATAACATAAAATACATAGGACTGTAAAGGAAACCAATTGTATATGTATATACTTATTACAATATTCTTTTACAAAATCCAAACTTTCACTAACCTTTTGGGGGATCTGTGGATCCCAGGTTAAGAATCCTTGCCCTTGCTTTTGATCTATGTATCTGTCTCTACACAGCTACAAACTTTAAAGTATTAGATAAATGCTGGCTATTATTGTTATCATAGACTTGGCGAGGGCACTGAAAGGATAAGTGACTTGACTAAGATCACAAAATATGCAGGCAGGACTAGAACCCAACCCTTCTGGCTCCAAGACTGGCTTCTCTCTCCACTACAATACTGTCTCTCATCTCAAAGAAGATTCTATCTATTCTATCATAATTGTGAAATATTTATAGCATATCTAGAAAGCACCTGAGTGACTTCCACCTAGTGCCTACCTTCCCAGATCATTCTTTATGTGCTTATATATTCATTTGTTCTCTCCTTTCTTCCTCCTCTCCCAGGGGAATGTAAACTTCTTTCAAGTAGGATTGTTTATCTGGTCCAATCCCTTCACTTACAGACAAGCAAATGGGCCTAAGCTTAGCTAAGGTCAATCATACTCGAAGCTTCTAGAGACCCTCCACAGCACCTATCACAGAAGCCTAAAAATAGGAAGCATTTATGGTTATTGATGATATTGAGATCTGATAACTTACTTAGGACAGATCCAAGACAGGTTTACTAATGACAGGATATATACTTCTTCTGTAGCTCTAGGTGACTTTCCTAGTATTGACCAGTTTAACAGTTGCTAAATAAATACCTATTGGTTAACTTTCTTTCATGGCAGTGAGGCACAGTGAAAAGAATGACCTTAGACAATGGAAAATTTGGATTTAAATCCTGCTTCAACCATTTGTTAGTGATTTAGCTTGAAGCAACTAATCTAATCTCTTATTGTTTCCATTTCCTCATCAGTAAAATGAAAGGATTGGGGAAGATCAGATGTGTCAAACTCACCACCTTCAAAATTTAGTGTGGCTTGAATATTATTAAAATGTGTAACTGGGGATTGTTTAACAACATAAATAAGAAGACTACAATACCACATGATGTTAGTTTGTGGTTTTCTGAGTCCACAAGTGACCCACAAGAATCCAGCTCTACTTGGGTTTGAGGGTCTTGGACTAGACAATGTCTCACGACCACTTCTGCTCTGATGTTGTTTCACTAGCTCAACCGCTTCTAGATTTCTAATTCCTGAATTTGTCCTTCCATCTTCCAACTCTGTTCCTTTACAAAAGTGGTTCCTGCTGCCCTTCCTCCCCCAGCATGAAACAGGTTCCCTTTTTAATCGCTCTCACTAAGCACTAAGTCATTCAACCTGGTCTTGGGAAATATTTAACCAAATACACACACACACACACACACACACACACAATAGAACACAGATGTTAATATGTTGGTCCTCAGGGATCCTTATGTGGAATTTGGTGGCCCCAGTTTCTATAAAAGTCTGACATCACTGACAACCCAGAGTGCTCTAGGTAATTCTCTAAACGTGTAAGGTACATAGGAGGTACCCAGACCACGGGTCCAGTCCCTCTTCCCCCTTTAAATCTTTAGCTTCAACTTAAGTGCCACCTCCTATAGAAAGCCTTTCCCTAGTTATTAGTAATCACTCTTTCATCAATAATCAATCAACAAACTTTAGTGCTTCCTATGTGCCAAGCCTGTGCTAAGTAGTAGGAATAAAAAGAAATAGTAAACATAGTTTATTTTTCCCTCAAGAAGCTTAGGTTCTACTCTTAACAACACATATAGAAATCACTTCATAAAAGACACAGAGTAGATGGAAGATAATCTTGGTAGAGAAAGCTCTAGCAGCAAAAGGCACAGGTCAGGAAAAAACTTCCTGAATTAAATGATGCGTTGAAGGAAGTCAGATGTTCTATGATGCTAAGATGAGAAGGGAGAGACAATTGTAGGAATGCAAGACTGTAAAGACATGGAGACAGAAAACTGAGCACTGTGTATGAGGAACCGCAAGCAGGCCTATTTAGAAGTGTGTGGAAGGGAGTCATGTGTAAGAAGACTAAAAAAGCAGGAAGTGGCCAGGGTGGGAAGAGCTTTAAGTGACAAACAAAGGAGTCTGTATTTGATTCTAAGGGTAAGGCAGAGCCACTGGAGTTTGCTGAGCAGGCAGGACGTGTGAGCTTTAGGAAAATCACTGGTAGCAGTGCTGTGGAAAGACTGGAGCACAGGAATACTTGAAGCAGCAAAAAGCTACTGTAATAATCCAGGTAGATGGTGATGACACCCTAAACTAGCGTGAGTGCTGTGTGAATACAGAGGCAGAATATGGGACAAATGCTGTGGAAGTAGAAATGAAAAGCTCAGTCAGCTAACTGGAGATATGGGGTAAATGAGAGGGAGTAGTAGAGGATGATCATGAAGTGATAATGAAGTCCTGGGTGACTCAAAGTATGTTGATCCCTTCCCTTAATAGTAAAAGGGAGTTGGGAACAGAGCAGGGTTTGGGGGAGAAAATGAAGAGTTCAGTTTTGGATCTACTGAATTGGAGATACCTGAGGGTCATCAAGTTTGAAAGTTTTAATAGGCAACTGGTAATATGGGATTAGAGTTCAGCAGAGTGTCTAGAGCTATATATACAGATCTTGGAATCACAAACATAAAGAGGAAAACCATACCCATGGGACCTGAAGAGGATACCAAGTGAAACTGTGCAGAGAAAAAAGAGAAGGTTCAAGATAAAGCCCTGGGAGACACTTACACTTAGTGAGAGGGACATGGAGGAGGATTTGGCATGAGAAGCTGAGAAGTATCAGACGTGGACTAAGAGAGAAGAGTCACTGAAACCCAGAGAGGACAGATTATGCACAAGAGGAGATCAACAGTGTCAAATGCTGCAAAAAGGTCAAGATGGAAGATGGAATCAAGAGAGGAAAGTAACAGGAAGAAGAACAGTCTTTGGCAAATTTATTAGATAGAATTTTGTTCAGAAAATCCAAGAACAAGTCAAAGTGAGTCATTTTTCCAGTCCAGAGTGGCTTAGGGAGACAGAAAGGTCTGTGGACCCTGGAGAAAGAGTCTAGGTAGCATTACAGAGCCCAGGGACTGAAAGGCAATTATTATGCATCAACATAAGAAGAGATCCCAGAAGAACCTTGAACTAGTACAGAATGCAGGAACGGGTGCCAACTGTCAGTCCTATCAAACACTACGCAGTTCTGAGCCCACACCTAGGGAAGTAGAGAAGAGCAGTCACTAGTGGGCCCAAGTCAAGCAAGAAACAAGCTCAGAAGCAAACTTTAAATGTGTGGCTCTGATCTCAGGAGAAGAGCAGGGTCTCAATTCTAGTCACCAACTTAGGGAGCAAGTCTGTAGTGGAATAACCAGGCATCCCAGACCAAAGGGGAGTCTGCAGTTCATTTGTTCAGAACCTGCAGTCTCTAAGTGGGCTAATAATTATAGTGGCTGAGTCCAGCATTAATCTACTGAAACTCCTAACCAGGGACAGACACAAACCTGGGTGAAGAATGTACAGAGTTCAGACCAGGAGATGCAGTGAGCAGATTTTGCCCCAGATCACATCATTCTGGGAATACTGCAAGCTCCCAGTCTGAGCTGTGAGAGCAGCAGAGGGATCTAAGAGCACAGATGCTCAGGACAGACATTCCCCACAGAAGTACACAGAGTCCAGCTGTAATATAAAGTCCAAAGTCAAGATGCAGCCCAGAAGAATGACCTTGAAAAATGAAAATCAAATTGTAAAGAGCTATGCTGGTGTGACAGAGATAGCTCAAGACACAAATCTAGAATAAGATAATGACTTCAAAATACCTACATGCAAACCCTCAAAGAAAAAAACCAACTTGGACACATCCAACTAGAATTTCTAAAAAAGTTAAAGCATATATTTTTTTTAAAAAGTTAAAAACTTATTTTAAAAACAAAATGAGAGTGACAGAGAAATAAAGGGGAGGGAGGATGGAATGAGAGCTTTGGAAGATTTAAAGAGGGAATTAATAGCTTGGAACAAGAGGTAAAAAGCCTTACCCAAAAAAATAATTGTAAAGATTAAACTGACCAAAAAAAAGAAACTAAAGGAATCAAGACGTCAAGAAATATTAACACAGGGTGGCTAAGTGGTGCAGTAAATACAGCACCAGCCCTGGAGTCAGGAGGACCTGAGTTCAAATTTGACCTCAGACACTTGACACACTTACTAGCCATGTGACTTTGGGCAAGTCACTTAACCCCAATTGCCCTCCAAAAAGCAAAAGAAAAAAATAACACAAAATCAAAAGGTTGGAATATATCATAGCAAAAACTGATCTAGAAAACAGACATAGGAGGGATAATTTAATATTCATTGCACTACTTTTCTAGAAATCATAAAAGAAAACTATCCAGATCTCTTAGGACAGTGGGCAAAGCAGAAATAGAAAGAATTCACTGGGGGTGGCCAGGTGGCTCAGCGAGTAAGAGCACCGGCTCCAGTGTCGGGATGACCTGGATCAAATCCGGGCTCAGATACTCAGCACCACACCCAGAAATAACTGGCCGTGTAACCTTGAGCAAGTTACTTAACCCCGATTGCTTAAAAAAAAAAAAAAAAGAATTCACTGGTTCCCTTCCTGAAAGAAATTCCAAAATGAAAACTTCCCAGGAATAGCATAGCAAAAATCCAGATCAGAGGTCAAAGAAAAAATTGCAAGCAGTCAAAAATAAAGAATTGAAATAATGAGGAGACATTACATACAATTTAGTAGCTACCAGTACAAAGGAGCTGAGAGTTTAGAGTGCAATATTCCAGAAAGCAAAAGATTTAGGCTTGTGAGCAAGAATAACTTATCCAGTAAAACTAAATATAAACTTAGGGAGAAAAAAACGGACCTTTCATGAAACAGGACTTCTAAGCATTCAAGATGAAAAGATAGGAGCTAAGTTGGAAATCTGTTATACGATACAGTAACACAGGAGAAACACAAAAAGTGAATATGGTTATGCAACCACAAGAGACTAAACAAAGTTAAAATGTCTACATTCTTATATGGGGAGATGATATATTTAGCCCTGTAGAACTCCATCAACATGAGAAGTCTTAGAGGGGGTCTAACTGGACAGATGGCCCAGGAATGATTCTATTATGTTTGGATGACTGCAAAAGAAGAATGGAAAGGGTGAAGAAGAGGGATACACTGGGAAAGGCAGAGGAAGGGAGACAAGAATGGGAAAAATCATTTTACATAAATGGGGTATGTAAGGAGGAGGTGCATACAATCTTAACTGTATGCAGGGCATCAACATTTGAATCTCACTCCTGTTTGAATTGCTCAAAAGAGGGCAAAAAAAAAAAAAAAGGTACAGAAATGTATTTCATCCTATAGGGAAACAAGATGGAAAAGGGTTAAGGGTAGGGGAACAAGAGGGAGGGTTTAATCAGAGGCAAAACAAACTCTTAAATATAAGTGGGAAAGAAAGAGAAGGAACAATCTAAGCAACAAAGAATGGAGGGAAATACACAATTAGCAATCATAATATGAGTATGAATGGGATGAACTCATAAAATCAAAGAGGACAGGTGAATGGATTGGAAATCAGAATTCAACAACATGCAGTTTTACAAGAAAACACACTTGAAACAGAAAGATATGCAGAAAGTTAAAAATAAAAGACTGCCTTTTTATTTCAGCTAAAGCATAATAGTTTCTGCTCCAGCCCTTCATTATTGTCATGAGTTCAAATTTGGCCTTAGACACTTCTTAACTGTGTGACCTGGGGCAGGTCACTTAACCCTGTTTGCCTTAATTCCCTATCTGTAATAAAATGAACTGAAGAAGGAAATGGCAAAGCATTCCAGTATCTTTGCCAAGAAAATCCCAAATGAGATCATGAAGAGTCAGATACAACTAATCGACTAAACAACATTTATGGAAAATGACTGAATAACAAAAAACACCTACCATCTTCCACAAATACTAGAGAGATGGAAGGCAGGCAGGAAGGAAAGGAGAAAAGGGGAAATTATTGGATAAGTCATAAAAATCTTAAAGTAGAAAAATGAGATGTTCTGAGTTGTGCTCCCTCCTTAAATGGAGGCTTTGGAGTTCATGGCTTAGTGTAGTAGTTAAACCTTAAAGGAAAACAGGATCCCAAAAGGAAGAGATAAGAAGGGAATGCTGGTAGCCAAATTTGGCCTGAACAAAGTTCAGAGAGGGGATTAATATGACATAAAGTTTGAAAGACAGGTGAGAGTCAGATGATGAAGAGCCTCAAATGCCAGGCTGATAAGTTTTTACTGTATCTTACCTTCAGTTACTTATAAGTTTTTGAGAGACATGATCACCTCTATGCCTTAGGGACATTATTAAGGTGGTTAGATGAGTGAAAGATGGATTAGAGAGGGAAGGGCCTGGAAACAAGGAGCTCAATTAGGGTAAAAGTAGCCCTGGAAGAGATGATAATGGTCTCAACAAGGGTAATGGTAGTATGAGTGGAGAAAAGAAAGATGTGAGAAATGTTTCATATGTAGAACCCACAAGATCTGACTACTTACTGCCAACATAGGCTAAAGTCAAGGAAGACTGGGAAGATAATAGTGCTCTCAACAGAAAGAGTAAGTTTGGAGGAAGAATGTTATAAGAAGAAAATAACACTCTGAATTTGAAATGCCTACATAATATACATAAATAGATATAGCAGGAAGCATTTAATGAAGAAGTATTACTACTTTTAGAGAGAAATTAGCACTATATTATATAGTGTTAAACTCGAAAATTAAGGAAAACTGAGACATAATGGTCTGAGCAGTAACCAATAATTTGAGTCTATGGCCTCTCAAAAACCCCAGGTAGGGATCTTCAGCCTTCACATAGTTTTGAGAACAGAATTGGGTAGTGAAAGACTATGTGATTGGTTATAGGGTAGACACCATCATGGGAATGGTTATGTCAAGGAAAGTGGGCTAGTAACCACTCCCAAAAGCATATTAAGGAATGTTAATTGTTTTATGGGACCCATCTTGTAATCTTTACTAGGGGACCAAAACTACCAGACTTGCTGTCTCCTTGGAATAGATTTAAAAAAATCTCCTAGTTGCATTAAGGACAAGCAAGGACAAACAATGTCTTTTAGGGATGGCAATAAGTTTTATTTGTGGGGCTCATCTTTAAACTAACTCAGAGAGAAAGATAATTCCTGAGCTCAACTCAAGAAAATAGAAAGGTGGTTTTAGGCAGATGCAGACTCAGTTATAAAAATTCATACAGCATAAAATCAAGTACACTGTAGAATCAATACAGTAGAAACTAAAGGGTAATATTAATTTTGATCTTCTCAATAGATCTGGGAGTCATCTATGCATAAAGATACTTGAACCCATGAATTGTTAAAAAAAAAAATCTCCAAGACAATGTCAGGTCATTTAGTACCTTGTTTTCCTCATGTCTGAAATGAAGGGATTCAGACATGAGGAAAACAAGGTACTAAATGACCTGCTCAAGTTCACACAGTAGTAAGTAGCAGAAGCCCAGGACTGGAATATAGTCTCTCTCCAATTTTGTGGTTTTCACTGCATCATGCTGCTTTTTCCCAAGTTCTAAATGTATTTCCCCATACATGAGGTTCCAAGGCCAACCACAAAGGATTAATGTAATGGAAAGGATCTTATAATAACAATACCTTTTGCTTCTGGGTAAAACAGATTTCACAGACTGATATAAGAACCTATCATTTACTTATAACCTATAATTTCTGTTCAGAGCTGTAATTGGTACACTTCTGCAAGGGCATTTCCTCCACCAGTTCACCACTGCAGCACTTGCTCTGAAATGTCTGGGGAAGAAACTCCTCTTGTGTCCAAGGCTGGCCTGTTATCCTCTAGGCCACACCATTTCTAGTAACATTGTTAGGATGAGAAAAATGCATTCTGCATTCTAAACAGCCAACTTAAAAACCAACTTCAGGGACAGAAACCATTAGTACAATGGGTACCAACTGTGTATAGCACAAATTTCATTTTCATGAAGGTTGAAAATACTCCCTTCCCAACTTAAATTTAAATACTCAAAGTTTTTGATAGCAAATGCCATCACTAAAAATAGTAAACTCAGGGGCAGCCAGGTAGCATAGCGAGTAAGAGCATCGGCCCCAGTGTTGAGAAGACCTGGAAATCGAATCCCAGGCTCAGACACTTAGCACCCACCCAGAAACACCTGACCGTGTAACCTTGAGCAAGTTACTTAACCCCAATTGCTTAGGGGCGGCCAGGTGGCTCAGCGAGTAAGAGCACCGGCTCCAGTGTCAGGATGACCTGGATCAAATCCGGGCTCAGATACTCAGCACCACACCCTGAAGTAACTGGCCATGTAACCTTGAGCAAGTTACTTAACCCCAATTGCTTAAAAAAAAATAGTAAACTCTATGACTCAAGTGAGGCCATCTGAAATACTATTCACTAAATAACAATCTCAGATCAATACCGTATCAATAATTACCATTTCGATATAAATTCCAACCAAACAGAAACATAGTTTTTGTCATACTTTCCCTCCACTTACTTATCTAAAACATTTAAAAAGCATTATTTTAAAATTTCCACCATAAAGTAGGGTGTTTTGAAAAACCACTGCCTTGACAGTATAAAAATCCAATTAATTCATTTCAATTTGAAGCAGCATTTTTGGTAAAAAAAAAAATACTGCAGAAGGTGTTCAGAATGTGCTATTCTTAGTGCTTCAGTATTACTGACAAACACGTCACCACATTAATCTCAACCAAATTGGCTAAAAACAAAATCATTATTTACCATCTGTCCTTTGGAAAATTTTTTACAATTTCTTTAATGATTGGCTGGTAGCAGGCATCTCTCTCAGCTTTCCCAGTTTCACTCCAATCTCTCACAAATTGTTTCAATGTAGATTTTAACTTATCCATGTCAAATGTGGATGCTGGCATAATCTTCCCTGTCCCCTGTTTAAAATACAAACATCAGTGAGTAAAATCAGTTTTAAGAAAAGTACTCTTGAATAAATTTCACTAGACACGCTCAAAACAACTGGGAGAGCTATTACAGGTAGCTTAATAGATAAAGCTCTTGCCTCTCACCTCTATGACCAACATTTAAGTGCAGCTTGAGATCTTAAGTGAAATGAATTAGGTGGTCTCAAATAGCTCTCAACAGAGTCAGGTCCTTTATCAAAAACTACCATAGAATTGGGCAGTCATCTTTACTCAGGAGAGGACCAAACTTGAGCTGCCATAGACCTAACAGGAAGAAAGATCCTCCAGGTAACAGTAGTGATCATTTGATGGAAAAGTTCACACTGGAGTGGCCCACCTGAACCTACTGTATCAATACAAAAAGACGACTTCAGTTTCTAACACTGTCAGTCCCTTAAACTTCATAAAAGTAAATATGGTTTTAAAAGGACAGTATGTCAATGGATAGACTATACTGGTAAAAATATTGGCGATGTTAAATATTAATTTTATAGTGTTAATAACAAAATAAACTACACTGTCTAAAGTGAGAAGTGCTTAACTCTATTATGGCAGCGTAACATCAACCAAGTGAAGAGGTCAGCTAAAATGTGAATGATTATATTAGTATAAAATCAGGGTTTAAAGCTAGTTACCCCTCTATTAGCATTAGTGTCAACTATATGACTGAGCACATTAGGAAAAGCTGCTGCTTTTCAGTGAAGTGATTAATATATATTACTAACTCTGATTTCATTGTATGAAGGTAAGTTTATGTTACCAATTAGAACAGTAAGATGTACGATTATTATGAAACCAAGAAAGGGAGTGGGGAGCATTCATAGGTCATCAAATAATCAGCATTTAAGCAGCAGAGGAATTTTTGCATTTAAAACATAGCCTGGCTTTACATACATCTTCTCCATACTCTTTATTTTCAAACATATGTATGCAGTCATTCACAATGGTTTGTAGTATGTCTTGATTATGATCAATGCATTTCCGAATTTTGTCCAAGTGAAGAAGAAACTGAGGAAGCAGGCTCTGCTGGTTAGCTGGAAGTGATCTGAATTGTCTTTCTGTTCGATTCACTCGTTCATGCATGCTCGTTCTAGAAAGGACAAAAACAGTTAGAGGCACAAGGATTCACACCAAAGGGTAGTCTCATCTCCTTTCACATGGCTATCCAAATGTGTTCTTAAGATACTGTTCAGTCAAGCCAAAATACTTTTCAACTGAAGCCATTTCAATTTTCAAATATTTTAAAGACCATGTTGTAGATGATTACTTTCAGCTGAAAACTTTTAGCTCATTAAACATTTTCTAAGCTCTGAATGTTCCTGTTCATAGAAGTCAAACAAATTGAGCAGTCTGGAATCTTTTGGAAAACTAACCATTTTCAAAACACTGGAAGAGTAGAAATAAGGGGAAGATTCAAAAACAAAAAATCATGGAGAACTGAAATATAGATGAAATATTTAACGATCTGAATCTATATACAATATTTAGCCACAGTAGTTAGATATTTCAAATTTTTCTACCAGCTAATTCTACAGAGGGCTACCCTCCATAATATTTTATTAATGATAAGCTCTCTTATACGTGTTATACTTTAGTTTACAAAATATTCATATTTATTACCTCATTTTCTCAAAAGCTTTGAGTTAGACAGTACAAGGGCTATTTTTCCCTATTTTGGAAATGGAGAAACATGTCTTTTGGGTCTGTTTCCACAAGGTCACATGAATTTTGGCCTCAAGCCTCCAGATCTCCAAATTCAAGGCTCTTTCCAAACCATACCTAAGTATTGTGTGTTAAGTAAAATTTTTAATGTTATATCATAAATGGTCATGAAATACTTCAACTGTAATAAATGCCACAGTTGAAATGCCCTGGAATTTCAACTTATGTCTTACAAGAAATGTCTCTATGTTGTTTTGGATTGAACAAATGTGTATTCCAAACTTCCTGACAACTATTTCCTATAATTAGCTTCTATAATCAACCCATAAAACCAGAAAAAAAGAGGAAATAAAAGTGAAGGTTGGGCAGATATTCTCATTTTACAGATGAACCAAATGAGGCTCACAGAAGCTATGTGACTGGCCTATTCAACATAGCTGAATAAGTGATAGTTGGAACCTCCACATCTTCTGATCACAAATAAGCTCTTTCTACTATCTCAGTTTTAAAGAACTGTAGGTGCAGCTCCTACCAAAATCTGACCAGGAAGGTAGTTAAAAACCATCTGGAGTCCAAGCAATTGCAAAGAATTGCATTCCCTCCCTATTCTGTCAGACCACTTATCCTATTCCCTCCCCAACTTAGTCAAGCAATAACGACCTTTTCTACATATAGATGTAATATTTTTAGTTATTTATATTGACTTCAGTATTTATTTTTCTGTAACTAATAATCTAAACCTAAGAGTTTTAAACAATTAGAAAATTTACCGGGGCAGCTAGGGGGCACAGTGAATAGAGTACTGGCCCTCGAGTCAGGAGGTCCTGAGTTCAAATGTGACCTCAGACATTTAACATTTACTAGCTGTGAGACCTCTGGCAAGTCACAACCCCCAATTGCTCTGCCTTCCCTCCTCCCAAAAAACACCAAAAAAAAAAAAAAAAAGAAAGAAAGAAAGAAAATTTACCAAGGAAAAAAGTTAATGCTGCATAATCTTTATTAAAAAGGACTGAGATAGAGTTTTCTTCGAACTATTTAACAATGAAGTAGTCTACTATAATGGGAAAAGTACTTGAAATTCAGAATTCTCTCTGCCTAGATAATATTCTTCATAAAGAGTTTCCTGTCACTGTAGGTATCTAAGAATCCACTGAATGGCTATATGTGGAAGAATGTCGGTTGTTTGTCCTTTGTTTCTCGAAGAGAACCTCAGGATCTGGAAAGTGATATCAAGACTTTCAAGTGAGTAGGACTTAAGTGAGGGAGAGCTGTGCAGTCACCAGCCTCACTCTCCTTCTGAGCCATCTGGATCGATGAGCAGACCTTTGCCTTTTTAAGCTAATGTCTTTCCCAAGACACAGTTTGTTTGGGGGAAAAAATGCCCATTCAGTGATTAAGGCTAAGTAAGAATTAAGGCTAAGCAAGGTCTCTTTTATCTGGTCCAAAAAAAAAAAAAAAAGACCCTCAGGAATTCTGGCCAAAGCAGAAACAACTGCTATTTACACTCTCTCTGAACCACCAGAGCCCAAACAATTACCAAGCGAGCTTAGGCTGGAACATTGCTGGCTAATCAAGGAAAGCCAGAGTGGTCTGGGTTTAAGATATGGTCCTTAAAAATGAAAACCTAGTTAGCAAACCCCAAGATATCTTTCGAGGTTTCTGCAATTAAAATTTATATTCCTTTGGACAGAGCACCTACAGGCAAAGGTATGATTCCCTATGCGGAGAGAGGGAGACAAAAGAAGGAGAAAAGGGGAGAAAGGAGGGAGGGAAGCAACTTCATTGCCCAAATGGAACTGGCCACTTGGGTCTTCACTGGGACAGCTACCACTACTCACAGATGTGGAAGATGACTAAGAAGGGGATGGAATGATTATTCAGGTATAGGCTATATATACTTGGCCATTGAGGTCCCTTCTGCCTATGTGATACTGCTTGGAAAGTAAAAAGACACTTTAAAAAAAGGGTGATGTTTTTAATTTTAAATAAATGTTAGTCTATTATTTTTAAAACTGCTATAGCTATACTCAAAACTTTTCAACTTCAATTACAAAATATTTATTTGGCTTGATTTGTTTGCAGAACATTTGGGGAAAAGAACAGAAAATAATCAAAGTACATTTCTTGCCTAGTAAATTAAAATCTAAAATTACTACACACTGTAAGAAAACCAAGGTGCTATATGTGTTAAAGACAAACCACAAAGAGGAAAAAACAAGTATATAAAGAAGCATTTGGGGAAGGGAGATCTATTTGCTACTTTGTCTTTAAGGGCAGGGTGATGTTTCTTCGCTAGGTTAGTTAAGTATGGAAATGTTAATGATGCGAATGAAGCCTTAACAAAAATTAAGTGAAATTTCTTCCCTCCATCCTTGAACTGTTTTGGGGGGAAGGGAGGAAGGAGAGAGAGAGAAGTTTTCAACAGGGACACAGAGCCATTTTGTCAAAATACACTGCATAAAAATTATGTTAGAAGACTGATCTGAGGGAATAACTAGGAAGCAAGATTTTATCTCCAAGTCACAGGGCTATTTGATAAGCATAACTGTAATTCATTATAAGCACTGACTGTAAGAATGTCTCAAATCACTGAAATAAACTATCTGCTCTAAACTAATACAAATCTATGGCTCTTCTACGGAGTTTTTAAACATCCTTTCCACATCTTTAAAAAAGAAAATTTGAGGGCATAGTGAATAGAGCACCGGCCCTGGAGTCAGGAGGACCTGAGTTCAAATTTGACCTCAGACACTTACTTAACACTTACTAGTCATGTGACCTTGGGCGACTCACAACCCCAATTGCCCTGCCTTCCCCCCTCCAAAAAGCAAAAAAGAAAAAGCACCAGACTTTTTCTTGTCTTTGATCTTCCCTGCCTCCAGCTGCAAATAAACTAGGAGGACATATTCTCTTTGCTTATTTTATGCCCAGCTGCCTGACCCCCCTTCCAGGTCCTTAACTACTTTTACTTCCATTCTTAGTCAAGTTCACTTTGCTGCCACAATGCTACCACTTTCATTTGCACAAGAGATCAGAAAAGCCAAGAGAGAAAAAGGATATGGGTATCTAAGATGGGTCATAAGCCCTGAAGAAGCTGAAGCTCCACACTCACTCCTTTCTGGCACAGGCAGAGGAAGGGAGCAAATCTCGAGACAGCATCCTAATGACACCAAAAACTATTCCAAAGCATTTCTGGCACAGGTGTCAGGACACAGAACTCTGAAGGAGTTTTCAGCTTTTTGGGATAATAGCTCACTTTCAGCTTTTTACAGGAAAATTCCTAAATATCACAACATTGCAACAAATTAACATATTACCAAATCAAAAAAATATCAGGAACATAAAGGAATGATATAATTAAAAACTCAACAAATTTATCCAAAGGTTCTACTGTGCTCAGCCCTGAGGGAAAAACAAAATACATAAGACAGTGTCCCTATCAAGAACCTTCAACTTAACCATTTATTAAGTGCGTGCTATGTCCAAGGCACTGTGTGAGGTACTTCTAAGACATTGCTACTATTTTCTCCAACAGCTCATCTATGAAGGGAGGAGAGGAGAATAAGGGAGATGAATATTACCAAATTAGGTCAAAGGCAAGGGGCTACAATAAATTATATATAATATTTCTGCTTATGGTTATTTAAATAAATTCCCTTAAAAGAACAAGAATTGTCC
Organism: Petaurus breviceps papuanus; assembly: GCF_028583685.1. NCBI lineage: Eukaryota > Metazoa > Chordata > Mammalia > Diprotodontia > Petauridae > Petaurus > Petaurus breviceps. Next base: position 2,950,789 of record NW_027185764.1, read on the forward strand.
TGTGTGGAGAAGCTGAGGCAAATCTATTGCTTCCAATCCTTCCCCTAAAAATACTAGAAGCCTTATGTCTGAACAATGTCATACACAGTTTATACCTGCTGGTATCTGGGCTTCATTTAGTTGTTGACATTTGTAATACCTAAAAATATTTTTCAGTTCCAATAATGGTATCTAATTGGGCATTTTGCAATATGCTGCAAAAGAAAGAATGCTATTTTATTATCAGATGCAGCACTACACGGCAGAGAGTGATAGATTTGGGTTAAAATACCAACTGAGATACTTATTAGGTGTTGTTCATGGAGAAAGTGGAGTCTCAGTTTCCTTATTTGTAAAGTGGGGATAACAATACCTTCAGTACCTAACTTTTATCAGTTTTGTCATCTAAAAACAAGGTAAGAGAAGACACAATATTTAAGGGGGTCAATCCCAAGTTAAAGGACTAGACCAGTTTAAGAAAAAAAAAACCACTATTCTGGACTTTTTATAATACTAGTCAAATCATGCACCCATAGTAGTAACAATTTATTTCATCGTAACATGGAAATCTCTAACACTTGCTCCATCATTGTCCTTTTTTGTTGCTCAGTAGTGTCCAACTCTACGTGACACCATTTAGGGTTTTCTTGGCAAAGTGACTTGTCATTTCCTTCTTCAGGTCATTTTACAGATGAGGAAACTGAGGCAAACAGTGTTAAGAGACTTGCCTGGGGTCTCAGGCCAGATTTGAATTCAGGAAAAGGAATCTTCCTGACTCTAAACCCAGCATTCCATCCCCTTCACGGTAACATCACCATTTCTGTGTTTAAAAGAAGAGTCATATTCGTCCCCTTCCAGTTCTAAATCTCTAATCCTATGGTCCTATGTTTGATATCCGCAGAATCTTAAATCTCTGTTAAAGAAAACATTTACCTTTCTACCTATCCATATAAATGGAGTTTCAGGGACAAATGTTTCCTTTGTGTATACAAGGGCATGTTAACAACATACAGACATCCTAAATGCATTATAGATCAATCCCAAGTGCTGAATGGGAGTGCCTACGTGAAAGATGGAATATCGTTTATCTTCCTTATCTAATTTGGTTTCAGTCGTCCCTACTGAGTAACAGTAGCAGAATTTTAAAGACCTTGGCTTTTGTCAATTTCTACCAACCATGAAAACCTAAAAATGAACTGATGCCAACTCTTCAACCCACTAACAAATGTAGCCTCCCTCAGCAGTTCACCTGTCTGCATCCATAAAGGATAAATGCAAAGTTCAATCAGTATCAGTTTGTAATGGTTAATGTAATTATACGAGACTGAAAAACAATGGCAAAAGCAGTGCCTGACAGTTCCACCGGTAGGGAAACCCCGAGTCTCTCCATATTAAACTACAACAAAATTAAAAAAAAACCTGTGTAGGAACAGCCTAGCATAGAAAACACACAAATGTTTGCTACCACAGCGAGTAGCTACCGTGTATTTCTTTATGACCTACCAAAAAACTGAAAAATCTAAATCAGGCTTTTAAAAATATTTGATTTTAATTTAAAAAAGGGGAAACAGAGGAAGATTTTAACAAGTCCCTGTCCTGGACAAGCACACTTACAGCTGCTATGCAAAGCAGAAAGTGATTAGGGAGACCATTCTTCACATCGGAAAAGTAGTTCGGTTAATAAATGCCGGTGGAGATCGGCGCTAAGTCTCGGGAGAACACCTGAGCAGGTGGGCTGCTTCGGGTGGGAGCGGGGACAGAGCCCTCTCGGCCTTACAGGGCAGGCTCGGCGCCCGTCGCGTTTCCCGGGGCATCAGCGGGCGCTTACTAAATACTCGCCGCTCCGAGCAGCGCGATCCGGCACAACAAACCTGCATCAAGCCTCTACACTACACCGCGCGGGCGGGCGGGCGGGCGCTCGGGGCTGCACCCCGGGAAGTTTGAAGCCAACTTCGGAGCCCCGGGGGCCGTGCCCGTGGGCGGCGGAGGAGCGGCCGGAGGCGGGCATTGTGGCGTGGCCCGCGCAGGCCCGCCGGACCCGGGGGCGCCGGGGATGGGGGCGGGGGGGAGTGGGGCGCACGAGCCCTTTACCCGTAGTAGCGGAAGGCGTTGATGATCTTCCAGAAGTGCTCCCGCTCCAGCCGCTCCTCCTCCTCCTCGGCACTGTGCGCCACCGCCGCTGCCCCGGCCGCCGGCCCCCGGCGCCCGGCCGAGAACAGCACCTCCACATCCTCGTTCTCCCCTCGGCTTCCCGAGCCGCCGCGGCTATCGCCGCCGCCCTCGGGCGGCTGAGCGGCGGGGGGCGGGGGGCGGCGCCGCCGGTGCATCGCCGGCCTGGCCCGCTCCTCTGGCGGAGACTGAGGCGGCGGCGGCGGCGGCTGAGCCTTCTGCGAGACGGCGCACGCGGCTGACATCCCCTCCCTGCTCCCGCCCCCTTCTCCGGCTCCTCCCCCTCCGCCCCTCCCCCGCCGGCCCTGGCGGCTCGGGCGATCCCCTCAGGCCGCCGCCGTGGCGCGCGCAGGACGGTGGGACGCGCGGCCGGGCTCGAGCTCGACCCGCGAGTGGCCCGTTTCTGGGGTGCCCAGTGCCCCGTCCCCCGCCCACCCCCTTCCCCTTCTATGGAACTCGGCGTCCGCAACGCCGTGCGCGACGTCACGGCGACAGCTGCACGCGGGCTGGGAGGGGAGGGGCGTGCGGTGGGCGGGGCCTGCGCGGGGAGGGGGAGGGGAGCGGAGCCTCCCGGCCTGGGAAGGTGCCTCCGGTGGTGGAGGTGGCCTTGGGGTTCAGAGATCCATCAGCCAGAGGCAGGGATGGGGGCCGGGGATGGGGGAAAGATGACATTACCAAGGCCGCTCAACCAATGAACCTGCCAGAGTGGGACCCGGCGCCTTCTCAAGCATCGATTAAGCGCCTACTGTGTACCAGGCACTGTGCTAAGTCATGGGCACGCAAAGAAAAGAAAAAAAAATAAGAGGGAGAAGGAAAATAAGGAAGAAAAAGACAATCCCTGCCCTCGAGAAGCTCACAGGGGCGACGACCTGCATGCATCCAGCCACGTGCAGGACGAAAGCAAGACACAGAAATAAAGCAGAAGGAAGGCGTCCTGGAGGAGGCTCGCACGTCTCCTGGGCTGAGACTTTCGGGAGGCCAGAAGGGGGAGGATGAGGACAGAATGCCAGGCTTGGCCACGGCCATTGCAGAGGCGCTGAGTCGGGAGGGTCTTGGGCGAGGAGCCGTAAGGAGACAAGTGTCACTGGATGGAAGACTAAGTGGAGAGGAGGGACAGCCAAGCACAAGAAGACTGGAAACAGAGGAGGGGGGCTTTGGTTTGTGAAGGGCTTTAAAAGCCAAACAAACGATTAAAAAAAAAAATGGATCCTAGAGGTACGAGGGAGCCCCGTGAGAGCTGGCTTTGAAATCAATTAGACCCAAGTTCGAATCCTGGCTGGTTGTGTGACCCTGCGTGACCAATTAACCACTGTAGCTGAGCTTGCTACTCTGCAAACTAGGGATAATACTTCACAGGGGCTGAATGAGATTCAGAAGAGGATAATGTCTGTAAAACACTTTGCAAAGCTTCAAGAGCTATAGAAATGTCAGTTATTTTTTTTCCATTTATACAGCTTGTAAGAAATTGTCTTAGACTTAGTTTCCCCATCTGTAAAATAGGGATAATAGTGCCTATTTCACAGTGATTTTATGAGAAACAAAAGAAATAATGCGTGTAAAACATTTTGTAAACCTTCAAGTGCTTTATAAACGTCAGCTGTTTTATTTTACACACACACACACACACTCACACTCCCTATAAGAAATATAAGGTTAGTGTTAATGAGGACAAAGTGCTTATATCTCTCTGGAGCAAACACTAAATACCTTGATACCTTGGAACATAATGTGCTAGCATGGAAAGGTCCCCAGAAGACCTAAAGCTTATACTAATTTAAGGTTTTAAAACGTCAAATTAAAAGGTTTTTTAAAAAAATCGCTTCAAATTCCACAAGATTTTCTGGAAGACTTATTTTTAAAATTTCATTTCACAGAATCTCAGAATTGCAAAGAACTCGAAGACTTCCTGGGGTGGGGAACAAGCATGGAGGCCAACCTTGAAGACCTAGAGGGCCCCACCTAACCTCAAAGTTGAAGGTATACCACCCCTGGCTAGTTATAAAGGGCACTTTTTGCCTTACCAAAATTTCCTATGCAGGAATTAGGTTTTATGTTTCCTGTCTCCTGGATAATCAAGGCCAAATTATTTAGTGTCTATGTCCCTTGGGAACAAGTAGTAAGTACCCTTGAACATAATTTGATGTCATGGAAAGCTCCCTAGATTAAGATCTGGGTTCATATTCTATATCTGTTCCTTAGTAGACATATGGCCTTGGGCAAGTCACTGCCCTCAGTTTACTCATCTATAAAAGGAGAAGAAAGGACCAGATGGTTTTTAAGGCCCCTTCTAGTTTAAAGCCTGTGATCATTTGATAATGCACTTAGTCATTGAATAGGCAGCCTAGCTAAGAGGTTATCTATTGACTCTCTATGGAACCCCTGACACTTTCACTCATATCTTACAGTGTGATATAGTGAAAAAATCATGGGTATTAGAGTTCTAGGGGTCCCTACCAGCTCTCACCTCTTTCTTTTCTTCTTTTTTCTATCTTGGGTCTATGTCTAAAAAGTTTGTTGATGACTGAATTTTATGTTGCCCTAGTTACCTTGAGCCTTACTTTCTTCTTAAGCATACAGTATCCTTCTAGGGATTTTACCAAAAGCTAATGCAAATCAAATAATTACATGCCAAAATAATAACACTTACACATGTAGCTCTTTGCATTGTAGAAAGTGTTTACCATACCTCCTTATAAGGTAACCTGTAATACAAATATTATTCCTTTTACAATTTTTTTTTAAAGTATAGAGAGGTTGAGTGAGGTGTGTAAGGTCATATGCATCTGCCTTGTATTTCTCCTTTTTATGGTTGTTCTATATATATTTACATGAGTACTTGTCTTTCCCACTAGAGTGTAAGTTCCTTGAGAGTAAAGATTGTTTCACTTTTGCATTTGTATCCCTTGCTCTAGCCTCTCCTTCAGATAACAACCACTCCCATAGACTCTTGGCACCTACTAATTCATTTATCATCTTTGCATCTAGTAATTATGTAAAGCTTAAATATATAACTACATTTCCCAGAGTAAACATTTGGTGCCATTAGAAGCTCTCAGTTGTTTGATGCAAAGCACTTTAAAATGTTACCAATTTCAGCTAACTATGGGGAATAGGAGGTACTGACTAGCTTGTAACTTAGAAAGTGAGTGCTTTTTAACAACTATACTTAAGACATATATCCAAATATATAATTTGATATTTGGGAAATAGTTAAAAGTTGTGTATTGCTAAGTCTAGTAAATGAAGAGGATTACTAAATTGGGTAATGCTAAGAGGTGGGGGAGAAGATATATGTAATATGAAATTAATTTTCTAATATGACTCCTAAGTCTGAATGATCTCATCATACAACTACTACTTAGCTCCGTCCTAATCATTTTTTGGCTAGATTGCAACAGCCTCTTAATTGGTCCCCCTGCCTCAGTCCAGTTTCTACACTGTGCCAAAAATTATTTTCTTTAAGTACAGATCTGAACATGTCACTCTCCTACAAAAATCAACTCCAGTGAATTCTTATTGCCTCTATTAATTTATTCTGCTTTAGAGTAAATAATATAAAATTAACTATTAATGTCTCTGTTTGGTTTCTAAAGGCTTTAGTAACCTACCCCCAACTTTTTCATCCAACTAAACCATCCTCTCTGTCCTTCACACCTGTCATCCCAGTATATCTTTGCACAGCTCGATAGCCTTTTCTCCCGAATCCCCCCGGCGCTTTTTTTTTTTTATTAAGCAATCAGGGTTAAGTAACTTGCTCAAGGTTACACGCCAGTTATTTCTGGGTGTGGTGCTGAGTGTCTGAGCCCGGGATTCGATCTCCAGGTCGTCCCAACACTGGAGCCGGTGCTCCTACTTGCTGAGCCACCTGGCCGCCCCTCTGAAACCTTTCTTAATCGTCCCAACTGCTAGTGTCCTCTCTCCAAAGCTACAGTGTATTTATTTTCTATTTACTTACATTTATTCTCTATATAGTTACTGTTTATGCTTACTATGTACTTATTGTCTTCTCCATTACAAGGTAAATACCTTGACAATAGGGATTGTTTTATTCTTTGTATTTATATTTATATTGTATTTATATATTCTTTATATTATATCCACAGGGGTTAGCACACAGCCTGGCACATAGTAAGCACTAAACAAATGCTTGTTGATCTGAAATTCTAAAAGAGGAGTTGTAAAAACAATTTGAATAATGTCAGTCATTATCAAGTAAATATTAAGGAATAAGGAGATCTGACTGAACCAGTTGAATGATCTTGAGTAATCAAATCATATCTCTCCTCACTTGTAAAATGAAAGTGTTAGATTAAATGATTTGTAAAGTCTTTCCTATTTCTAAAAGTCTGTAATTTTACTTTGAAGAATTTCTATTGTAAGTTACATTAGTGCAAAGGCACTAGAGTTGGAAAGTACATTAGAAGTCATATAGTCTAAACCTTGTTTGAAGAATGAATTCCTTTTGCAAGTGGTCACCCAGTTTTTTTCTTAAGTGGTTAGCAACTCATTAGCTCTCCATGTAGCCTAGTTCATTTTTGAACAATGCTAATTGTTAGGAAGTTCTTTCTCATACTAAGCCAAAATTTTCCTTCTTGTAAATTCTGCCTATTCATTTTACATTTCAAGGCTAAGTAGCATAAGCTTAATATCTCTTTACCTAACATCCTTTCAAATGAACATGAACATGACTTCTTAAGTCTTCTCTGCTTTAGAGTAAGCATCCCCAAGTCCTTTAACTTATCTTTGAATGATACTATGTGAAGTCCTTTCATTATGCTGGTTACCTTCTTTTGATCTCATATCGGTCTGTTAATGTCCCTCCTAAAATTTGGCATCTTGAGTGGAGTACAATACTCCTATGTGGTCTGACCAAGTCAGACTACCTGTGGGACCATCCCCCCTCTCATTCTGCCCATGATAATTCTATTAGTCAACAAACATTGTCAATCAACAAACATTCAGGCTGGGGTTATAAAGAAAGGCAAAAAAAAAAAATTCCTGCCTTCAAGAAGCTCACATTGTAATAGTGGAGAGGTAGGCACATACAAAATATATATATTTTGTATATATATATATATATATATATATATACATATATGAAGATGGAAGAGAATCTAGCAGTTAGGGGGTGGGGACATGGAAGCAGGGGTGGTATTGTAAAAGGCTTCCTGAGGAAGGTGGAATTTGAACTGTCTTGGTGGAAGATAAGGAAACTAAGAAGCAGAGGAATTGTGTGTGTGTATATATATATATATATATATACATATATATATATATATAATGTATGTGTATGTGTGTGTGTGTGTGTGTGTGTGTGTGTGTGTGTATTTCTCCCCTGGCATCTTGAGTTTGTAGTTCAAAACTCCAGATTCTTTCTACTTGAAATGCTGTCAAGTCATATTTTATCCAAACTGTCCTTGTGCAGGTTTTTATTTTTTTTGATCTAAGTATGGAATGTATCCCTATTAAATTTCATTTTATTGCTGAGTATGGTGGTGGACAGCTGTAACAGAGCTACCTGGAAGGCCAATGCTGATGGATCTCCTGAGCTCTGGAGTTCTGGGCAGTAGTGGACTGTGCCAATTGTGTGTCCTCACCTGAGTTCAGTATTTCTACAATAAACCCCCAGATGCGGTGAGGGTGCTGTTTAAGAAGGAATAAATTGATCCAGGTCAGAAATGGAACAGGACAAAGCTCTAGTTATAGTCAATAGTGGGATTAAACCTGGATTAACCCCTCCACTTCCAACCTGTGTGATAGGCGGAGACTAAGATGTAAAGAAATAAACAATCTGTTTCATCTTATTTGTTCTGTTATTTTGACCTGTAGATTTTGGAATCCCTATTATCTAACATATTAGATTTATGTCTCAAACATTATGTCACTTAAAAATATGGTAAGCTAAGTCACTGATAAAAATCTTGAATGAATACAGGCTTATGGCACATGACACAATTGGCTATTTATCATCATATATCAGTGTGGGGTTTTTTGGGGGAAGGGATCCAATCATTCAACCAATTCTGAATGTACCTCACTAAACTCTTATTCAGTAAATGGCTCTTTACCATCTCCCAGAACATATTGTGAGAGATCTTGACCAGGCTTGCTAAATCCAGGTATATGGGCATTTTCTTAGTCTACTAACTTCCACAAAAGTCCTATTCTGATAATTATAGCACAAAAGAGACCCTGTATTCTTGAAGGTTATACCAGCAGAGTATATATTCTGACAGATTTTTACAAAGCTGGGAGTATGATTCAGAATAAAGACTGCATCTGTAGGGGTGGCCAGGTGGCACAGTGAGTAAGAGCACCAGCCCCAGAGTCGGGATGACCTGGGATTGAATCTGGGCTCTGATACTTAGCACCACACCCAGAAATAAATGGCCGTGTAATCTTGAGCAAGTTACTTAACCCCAATTGCTTAAAAAAAAAAAAAACAGACTGCATCTGCTATTTGAAGATGAGCATGCCTAAGTACTGATAGAGGTAACAAGGTATGGTGGAAAAAACCACTAGATTTGGATTTGGAGGAACAAGGTTCAAATCCTGGCTCAGCTACTTACTAACTATTTGACCTTGAACAAGTCACCTTAACTTGAGGCAGGTAGAGGGCATGGTAGATAGACTGTTGAACTTGGAATCAGAAAGACCTGAGTTTGAATGCTGCCTCAGACACTAGATGTCTGATTCTCAGCAAGTCATTTAACTTCTCTGAGTCTCAATATCCTTCATCTATAAACTGAGGAGGTTGAAATAAATGACTTTTAAGGTCCTTCTCAGCTGTAAATCTATATGCCATAGGGCTCATTATCAAGAAGCTGACCACAATGTGATGAGTTCTTTAGTCATGAGGGACCCATGAAACAAGAAAAATAGAAACTGACTCAGTCCTGTTGATTCTATAGTGACATGGTAAAGTGGTAGAAAAGGGGTATGGGGTGTTAAGATCACACATTGTTGAGACTGTCTATAAACATTCATTTAACTGTGGGATACTAAAATGGGAAGTTCTTTGTCCAACAGTGAATGATTATCACCAGAGGACCTAAATCACCTCAGTATGGACCCTCTTGATATAAATGAACCCAGAAGATAAAAAGAGGTCATACCTCAACACAGAGTCAACTCACAAATTCTCTCTCCAAAGAAACAAATAAAGGAGTCAAGAGTGAGCTGAGTTGATTTTACCATAATAATAGTTTTTAGGGTTTGCAAAGTGCTTTACATTATCTCATTTTATATCTTCACAATAACCTGGAAGGTAGGTGCTATTATTATCCTCATTTTACAAATGAGGAAACTGAGACACAAAAAGGTTAGTTGACTTGTCCAAAGTCATAAAACTGCTTATTGTTGGAAACCAGTTTTGAACTAAGGTTTTCCCAATTCTGAGTCATACCACTTACCTGCCCATAGACATTTTTCTAGGTTACTGCATGATGCTTGTTATAAATATAAGTAAAAACATAGGATAAATTTATTCTTTCATTCAATAGACATTTATCAAGCACCTAATGTGTACCTGGGCACTACCCTAGGTGCTGAGGGTACAAAGACCAAAATGCCCTCAAGGAGCTTACAAACTATTGGAGAAAAATAACCTGAACAGCAATAGTAAACATAAAATATATAATGATACACACACATATATAATAGGAAAAAAAAAGGGAGGGTGGGGTGGGCAGATGGCACAGTGAATAGAGCACTGGCCCTGGAGTCAGGAGGACCTGATTTCAAATTTGGCTTCAGACACAACACAAAATTAGCCATGTGACCTTGGGCAAGTCACTTAACCCCAATTGCCCTACCTTCTCCTCTCCAAAAAGAATAGAAAAAAAAGTAACTTCGGATGGGGGTAGGGACCCAATCAACTGAGAGAATCTAAATGGATTTCTTTTTCTTTTTTTGGAGGGGGGAGGGCAGGGCAACTAGGGTTAAGTGACTTGCCCAAGGTCACATGGCTAGTAAGTGTTAAGTGTCTGAGGCTGATTTTGAACTCAGGTCCTCCTGACTCCAGGGCCAGTGCTCTATTCATTGTACCACGTAGCTGCCCCTAAACAGATTTCTTCTAGGAGGTAGAACTTGAAGTGAGCTTTGAAACAGGGAATTAGGGAGTGCATTCCAAGAATGGCCATAGCTTGAATCAAGGCACAAAGAAGGGAAATGGAAGGTCATGTAGAGGGAACAAAAAGAACTTCAGGTCATGTGTGAAGGAGAGTAATGTACAATCATTCCTGAAATCTGAAAGGAACCAGATTGTGAAGGTCTTTAACAGCCAGAGTAGTCTATATATTATCCTAGAAGCAAGAAGGAGCCCCAACTTCTTGAGCAGGAGAGTAACATGATCAGATCTATGCTCCAGAAATATCAGTTGTGTGGAAGACAGGTTGAGAGGGCTGGCCAGATCTACTGATTTTCATTATTATCAGTTTTAAATTTGCCACAAGAATCTTTCTGGCCCACCCAGAATTTATTCTTCACTTAGATTCAGGGTTTGCTTTTTGGTATTATTTCATATTTAAGACTGGAAACAGGGAGATACATCATGAGGTTATTTCAGCAATCCAGTTGAGAGGAGATAAAAGCCTGAATTAGAGCAGTGGCTGTGGGAATGAAGAGAAGGGGACAGACAGGATAAGTGAGGGAGAGGCAGAATTGACAACACTTGGCCACTGACTAGATATGAGGTGTGAGAATGAACAGTTGGGTATGATTCCAAGGTTGCCAATCTGGATTACTGGAAGGATGGTAGTGTCCTCAACAGAAATAGGGAAATTTGGAACAGAGATGAGTGTAGGGAAAAAAAACTTTAGTTGTGTTGGGGTGAATCTGAATTGCTTTTCGAGACATTTAGTTGTAGGTATCTACTAGGCAGTTGGGGATATGAAACTAGAGTTCCAAAGAGTAGCTATGGTCATCATATTGAAATACAAACTATCAATAGTCATATGGAAATGTGCTCTAAATCACGAACAATTATAGAAATGTAAATAAAATGCCAAAAAAAAGATAATGACAAATGCTGGGAGGGCTGTGGGAAAGCAGGTATATTAATGCATTGTTAGTGGAGTTGTGAACTGGTCCATTGTGGAAAGTAAGGAAAAAAGCAATTATTTATTAAATACTTACTATGTTCCAGGCACCATGCTGTGATAGTAATGGCAATTAAAGATTCCCCTGTATTGGCTTGGTTTTCAAATTGATTGTATTAAAACCCAGAGTTTGTTAATCCCACCTGTGGGATGGTCTTGTTGATGTGAAAAGAAAGTCCTGAAGTGGGAGGAGCTGGTGATGTAGATTTGGAGAGACAAGAGAGAGGCGGAAGTTCTTTTTGGAAGCAGCACCTCGTGGAGAGAGACTAAGGGAATTGCTGGTGGCCGCTTTGAATTGCCCTGGACTTTTGAGACCTGCCCCCTGAGCTGCCAAGGACTGAGGAGACATGGCTGTTTTGCTGGTACTTTGTCTGTCTGTTTTGATGTTATTTTGCCAGATTTGTCCACTGGTGAAAGACTGTCCTGTTGAAGAAGTCCTGGAACCTGGCATTTGGTTAAGAAGGCCTGAGACTGTCCTGCAGACAGAGAGTGAATACTGTCCACTGGTGAGGGACAGTACTGAGAGTGAATACTGTCCACTGGTGAGGGACAGTACTGTTGTTGCAGGGGTCTGGAGACTGTCGGGCAGACAGAATGAATACTGTCCACTGGTGAAGGACAGTGCTGTTGTTGCAGGGGTCTGGGAGCCTTTCTGTTGGTTCAGAAGCCCTGAAGAAGGATTTTCTTGTTGTATGTTTACAGAAATCCTGGGAGAGGGCTTTGCTAATGTGTTCAGGGGTTCTAGGACTGTTCTACAGACAGAGGATAAATTCATGAAGGGACTGGCAATGTATCTTATGGCCTTGCTAAGCCTTGTCTCTCCAGGAACTAAGATTGCTGAGAACTTGCCTCGTGTCAAGATGAAGAAAAGACCTCCATTTGGGTATTAAGTGCTGTGTTTAAACTTGATGTAACTCTGGGGTAGATTCAATTGTGATCCAGGGGTGGGGAACTTTTGACCTTTTTGTGTTCTATGGTTGAGCAAATGAATGTATTACTTATGTTTGGAAACTAATCTCCATTTGAGAAGAGGGGCTTTGTGGTGGACTTAATTAAGGTATAGCCTAGGGGTGGAGAAGTATTTGGAACAGAGACTTTGTAATTGATTGAATGATTGGAAAGTCCTGGGGTGGGGTAGGCCTTGGAGATGATTTAATCACACTTAGTAAATGCTGTATTTTGAATGATGTCATGTTTTGATCTTCTCTGTTCTGGGTTTGTTACTGAATAAAATAGAGAGCACCTATGCTGGTATTTTGAACCTGGGAAGTTGCCTTTCCTTGGCATTACATTACACATGCTAAGTGCTTTTATGAATATTATTTCATCTGGTCCTCACAATCCTGTGAGGCAAGTGCTATTATTTATTATCCCCATTTTGTAACTGAAGAAACTAAGGCAGATAGAGATTAAATAACTTGCCCAAAGGCACATAGCTGGAAAATGCCTGATGCTAGCCCTAAACTTAGGTCTTGGGGTGAAGCCAAGATGAAAAAGTAAAGTCAGGTACTCCCTTGAGCTCTCTCAAATTCCCCTCCAAATTACTTTAAAATAATTCTTCAAAATGAATTCCAGAGGCAGAACCAACAAAAGGTTGGGGTGAAACGATTTTTCAACACCACACAGCTTAGAAGATTGGAAGGAAAGGTCTGTCTCACTGAGGTGAGAGTGGAGCATAGGACAGCACAGGCTGTGCATCCACAGCAGCAGGTCTTCGGGGCAGAATTGGAGGCAGCAGCTTCCTCTGGATCTCTCAACCCACAAATGGTAAAGGGATCAGACAACTGGTCAGAAGAACATTACAAGGAATCCTTTGCTGGAACTGGGGGGAGGTCTCTGTTGCATTGCTAATATGTGGTTCTGTGTCACAGGAGAGTGGGGAACCTGGTCATGGTTCCAGGACAGAACAGAGTACTTGTGGTCACCCATAGACCAAAGGACAAGCAAGGAGAGCAGTGACCACACCTTTTCTTAAATCATACCTTGAAGAGCAGAAAACTTAGACACTCACAGAACTAACTTGAAACTTCGGACAGTGCCTCTTCTACCAAGGGAACAGAGCCAAACTATAACATAAAGTTCAAACTCAGGAAATAGACTGGGAAAATGAGCAAACCACTGAAAAAGAACCTGATCATAGAAAGTTACTCTTGTGACAGGGAAGATCAAGACACAAACTCAGAAGACAACAAAGTCAAAACAGCTACATGCAAAGCCTCAAAGAAAATTTTGAATTGGACAAAGGTGCAAAAAGGAATTCCTCAAAGAGCTCAAAAATTATGTAAAAATATCAAATAAGAGAGATAGAAGAAAAATTGGGAAAAGAAATAAGAGTTAAGCAAGAAAATCATGAAAAAAAACAGTCAATAGCTTGATAAAGTAAGTACCAAAAATACTGAAGAAAACAACATCCTAAAAAACAGAATTGGCCAAATGGTTAAAAAAAAGAGGGGGGGGGGGAGGAATAGGGGGCACAAAAATCCACTAATGAAAAAAACTCCTTAAAAATCAGAATTAACCAAATGGAATAAAAGCAAAAAAGTTCACTAAAGAAAATAATTCTTTAAAAAGAATTGGGCTAGTGAAAGCAAAAAGGGGGGGGGGGGGAGGAATAGGGGGCACAAAAATCCACTAATGAAAAAAACTCCTTAAAAATCAGAATTAACCAAATGGAATAAAAGCACAAAAGTTCACTGAAGAAAATAATTCCTTAAAATTAGAATTGGGCTAGTGAAAGCAAATGACTCCATGAGACATCAAGAAACAACAAAACAATTTTTAAAAAATAAATTAATAGAAGAAAATGTGAAATAAAAAATTGGAAAAACAACTGACATAGAGAATGCATCAAGGAGAGATAATTTAAGAATTATTGGACTACCTGAAAGCCATGATTTAGGGGGGGAAAGAGCCTAGACATCATTTTTCTTTTTTTTTTTTTTTTGCCTTTTGGAGGGCAATTGGGGTTAAGTAACTTGCCCAAGGTTACATGGCTAGTAAGTGTGTCAAGTGTTGGAGGCCGGATTTGAACTCAGCCAGTGCTTTTCTGACTGCACCACCTAGCTGCCCCTAGACATCATTTTTCAAGAAATTATCAAGGAAAATTGCCTTGATATCCTAGAACCAAAGGTTAAAATAGAAATAAAAAACTCCACCAATCACCACGCAAAAGAGATCTGCAAATGAAAACCATTATATGAATGAAAAATGAAAATGAAAAATATTATAGCCAAATTGCAGAGCTACCAGAACAAGGAGAAAATATTTAAGTAATTAGAAAGAAACAATTAAAATATCATGGAGCCACAGTAAGGATGACACAAAATTTAACAGGTTCTACCTTAAAGGATCAAAAGATTTGGAATGTGATATTCTGGATGTCAAAGGAACGAGGATTATAACCAAGAAAAAAATGAGTATAATACTTTAAGGGAAAAATAGATATTTATTGAAATAAAGGGCTTCTAAGCATTCCTGATAAAGAGATAAGAGCTGAATAAAAAATCTGACTTTCAAATATAAGACTCAAAAGAAGCACAAAAAGGTAAACAGGATAATTTTGATTACATTAAATTAAAAAGTTTTCGTACACATAAAAACAATGCATACAAAGCAAAGGAAAGCAAGAAACTGGGGAAATTTTTATAGTAAGTTTCTCTGATAAAAATCTCATTTCTCAAATATATATATATAGAGAGAGAGAGAAATGAATCAAAATTATAAGATTATAAGTCACAATTGAAAATTGGTTTGAGAAATAGAGAATATAAACAATTTTCAGAAGAAATCAAATCTATCTATAGTCATATGAAAAAATGCTCTATAAACTATTGATTAGAGAAAAGCAAATTAAAATAACTTTGAGGTACCACCTCATACCTATTAGATTGGCTAAGGTGACTGAAAGGATGTTGGAGGGGATGTGGAAAAATTGGGACATGAATGTACCATTGGTGGAGCTGTGAAGAGTTCAACCATTCTGCAGAACAATTAAGAACTGTGCCCAAAGGGCTATGAAGCTGTGCATACTTTATGACCCAGAAATACTATGTCTGTATCCTTAAAGAATTGAAAAAGAAAATAGGAAAAGGACCTTTCTATACAAAAATATTTATAGCAGTTCTTTTTTGTGGTAGCAAAGAATTGGACAGTAACTGAATGCCCATCAATTGGTGAATGGCTAAACAAGTGGTAATATATGATTATATGGAATACTATTGTGCTATAAGCAAAGAAAAGCAGGATGCTTTCAGAAAAATGTGGAAAGACTTACATGAACTGAGGCAAAGTGAAGTGAACAGAACCAAGAGAACATTATATACAATAAGAGTAATGTTGTGTATGATGATTGACTATGAATGATTTGGCTATTCTCAGCAATGCAATGATCCAAGATAATCCAAAAGGAGTCATGATGAAAAATGCTATCTGCCTTTAGAGGAAAAAAAACTGATGGAGTTTGAATGAAGTTCATAGAAGCATACTTTTTTCACTTCCTTTTTTCTTGGTGTCTTTAGCTACATGGCTAATCTGTAAATATGTTTTGCATGGCCAAGTGAGGGAGGGAGAGAATTTGGAACTCAAAATTTGAGAAAATGAATATTAAAATGATTTTTATATGTAATTAGAAAATAAAATATTTTATGAAAGCAGAAGGACTACACTAAAGAATATGAGAAAGACCAGGAGAAAAATGAAGAGATATTAGGAAGCTATTCCAATAGTCTACATAAGAGATAATAAAAACTAAATCTGGCATCACAGAAATAGGAATTGTTAGGAGAAATTCTCAGAATCACAGAATCTCAGAGTTTAAACCTACCTTAAAAGCTGTGCTGTCCAAGTGATACATGAACAAGAATACATGAGAATTCCCGAGATTCCTCACTAAGAATCATTCAGTCTTTGCTTTGAAGATCTTCTCTGTGGGGGAACCTGTGACCTCTGGAGGCAGTCCATTCTACTTTGGGACAGGTCTAATTGTTAGGGAGCTTATCCTGACATCCATCCAAAATTTTCCTCTTTGTAATTTCTACCCATTGTTCCTTGCCAAGCAAAGACAAGTCTAACCCCTTTTCCACTGAAAGTCCTTCAGACAGTGGAAGAAAATCATCATATTCCTGCTGAGTCTAATATTCTTCAGGCAAAAATTCTCTTTTCCTTCTACTAATCTTCATATATCATGACCTTGGGGTCTTATTTTAACCTGATTTTCTTCCTCTAGACACTTTCCAGATTATCAGTGTCATTAAAATATCAAGAAAATACATCAGATGTAGCCAAACCAGTAGAGAAGAGTATATACCTTGTTTTTGTTAGATACCTTATCTCTCAATGCAGGCCAATATTATAAATTTTGGGGCTATTTTATCACGTTATTTTCTCATATTGAGCCTGGAATCCACTAAAACTCCCAGTTTTTGTCATGTGAACATTTATCTAACCATGCTGGGTCAGTTTTTGAATTCTAGATAAACCTTTATGTTTATCCTCATTAAATGTATTTTTATCCTATTTAATGTGATGTTATAGCCAGAAATGGGCAGAGATAGCATTGATTGGACATGAGGAACTGATGAGATATGTTATATTGGAGAAGAGGAAGGAACCAGATATTTCACCAACATTTTGAATATGAATGCTTGGGATAATGGTGGTTCTTTTAACAGAAATAAGTAATTCAGGAAGCAGTACAAGTCTAAGGGAGACTCTCTAACTTCTGTCACTGGAAACTGAGAGAATAAAGAGCTCTGAAGATGTTTCCAAAGATACCAACTTTGTGATCCAGAGTTATCAAGTTATCTTCATATAAAACTTGTAATATTGTTAAGACTTCTTGCAGTTTTCAGTATAACCTACTGAATGAGAAAGATGAAAACATCTCAGTCCATTTTGGTTTCACCCTTCCCCCTCTCTTTACTACTGCCACATCAGCATTAGGCCCCCTTCAAGGGTCTTTTGACCTCCACCCTTGCTTGTGATCTTTTTCCCTCCCTTGCTTTAGCATCTACCAAATAAAGACATGAACAATACCTTGGCTCCCTGTCCCACCTCCCAGCCAATAGGAGATAGTGGCAGGCTTCTTTTTTATCTGCCATTTGGATTAGATTTCGAGCCAAGACTGAGAGCCTGCCTCCCAACCAATGGGAGAAGGGTGTGTGTGGGGGTGGGACTTGACTGCATTAGGGTATAAATTCTTGTTCTGTCTTTTATAATATGTCTCATTCTGCTGTTTCATACTGGTGGGTCTCTCTTCTCCTGAGAACTGAATAAACTTGCTGTTCCTTCCTCAAGATACCTCTGACTTTTAATTTTTCTGGGTAGGGGATTTTTGGGGTCCCTGTACCCCACACACTACCAACAGAGAATTCCCAAGGCCAATAGAACAAAGGGGAGCACAAAGATGTATAGGAAAGACATATTGGAATAGAAGACCCCAAAGTCATATTACTAGGCCACATAGCTCCTCTTCTCTCTCTTTTCAAACAAACATTGTATAGATTTAGACGGCAGATCAAATAGTATCAAACACTATCATCAAATACTATCCCAGAGGTTCTGGCTCTCCTTCATTTAAATTTAGCCTACAGGCAATCTCAGAGTGGGTAAGAAGCTTCATTCCTCATTAACTTTATCAGAGGCATTCCTTCATTCTAACCTCCAACTTGCACAATTACTTTTTTTATTTTCCTTTATGATCTATAATAAAATTTGCTTCATTGTCAGATAGTCAACAGTAATTTGCACTAGAAGCATCCTTTGATTTGTGTTATGAAAATTTCTAGATTTCAAGTATCTGCTTTTCTTTAGACAATTTTGATTAATTAGAACCAATAGGGATTGTACTACTGAAAAACAAAACAAAACAAACTATGTGTTATGGAGACTAATTTTCTGAAGGGTTCTAGATGTAACATTTTCTGTATTTCCTTTCAAATAACTCAAAGGTTAAGTTCATTTCTTCTGTTTTCCTACCCTAACTCATCATACACAGCCTTCACAGGCTTTGTCCTTTGATGCTCACTTGTGTTATTGTTGTGTTTACCCTTCTTTTTCAAAGAGGACCATGGCATCAGGGAAATGATGACATGACTTGCAGTTGATTTTTATTTGAGTGAGGGAGGGCTGTGAAAGGTCACTAGCCTCACTTTCTCCTCCAGAAACGTCTGGGTTCAGTGGCCAGATATTCATCAGGAGGACTGGAGATGGCCCAGGATGCAATGGGAGGGAGATCTTGGCCCTTTTAAGCTAAGGTCTTTTGAGATTTCCACTTTGAGTGAAGTAATGCCCATTCAGTGAATAGGCCTCTTAAAGAAGTGAATCAAGGAATGGCCGCTTTAATTAAAAAAAAAAAATCAAACTGGGAGGGGAAGATCTTCAGGGTGACTGGTCAAAAGAGAAACAGTTACTATTGACATCCACTCTGAGCCGGGAGGTCCCAACCCATTGTGGTCCAATCTATGAGAGAGAGAGAGAGAGAGAGAGAGAGAGAGAAAGTAGGGAGAGAGGGAAGGGAAGGAAGGAAGGAAGGAAGGAAGGAAGGAAGGAAGGAAGGAAGGAAGGAAGGAATTAACTGAGCAGTTTCTGGCCATCGAATTCCTTTGTCATCTCCAGTTGAACCTGCAGGTTACTGTGACTCAGGATTTCAGAATTTTTTTTTGGGGGGGGGGGTGTCCCTGGAGAAATACTGCTTTGTGCTTCCATTCAGACCCAAAGGGCTATTAAATGGCTAATCAATAGCAGATGATCACAAGCAGTCCTGGGGAGGATTACTTACAGAATCCTCCTTCCAGGAGGTCAAAATGGATATTTAATGAAAAGGCATTCCTTATAAAAAGGACTAGAGCTGAATAGAAAATTTGACTTTCAAATACAAGATTCAAGAGAAGCAAAAGAAGGTAAACAGGAAAGAAAAATCATAAGGGTTTCATTAAGGTTAAACTATTTGTATTCCTACATGAGAATCTGATACTTGCAACTCTTAATTTTTTTTATCATTATTAGGGTTATTAAAAGGAATATATATGTCTATATATTGACAGAAGGTTTGGGTGAGTGTTAGTTGATTATGATGGGTTTTTATCTAAGAAAATACAGTTAAGGAGTAATAAAGAGAGATTTATTAGGTGGAAGGTAGAAGGAAGAGGTAGAATGGGATAAATTATCTCACATAAATGAAGCACAAGAGAGCTTAAAAAGTGGAAGGGAAGATTGGGTGGAGTGGAAAACAATTGAAACTCTGATTAGAAATGGCTAAGAGAGGAAATAACATACACACTCAGTTGGATATAGAAATCTTTCTTATCTTATGGGGAAATAAGAAAGGAAGGGGATAAGAGAAGGATGAGAGCACAGTGAGTAGAGCACCAGCCCTGGAGTCAGGAGGATCTGAATTCAAATCTGGCCTCAGACACTTAACACAAAAACTAGCCGTGTGACCTTGGGCAAGTCACAACCCCAAATTGCCTCCAAAAAGCAAAAAAAAAAAAAGAGAGAGAGAGACAGAAAGAGAAGGATGAGGGCTGACAGAAGGGTAGGCTGACATTTGCACAAGCAAAATGCCTTTGAGGAGGGACAGGTTGAAAGGAGAGAAAAAGGACAGACAAGGGGAAAATTGGATGGAGGGAAATACATAGTAACCATAACTGAGAGTGTGAATGGGATGAACTCACCCATAAAATAGAAGGGGATAGCAGGGTGTGTTAAAAACCACAATTCTCCAATACCTTGTTTACTTGAAACCCACTTGAAACAGACATACTCACAGTGTTAAAAGTAAGGGCCTGAAATAGAATCTATTATTCTGCTAATGTGAAAAAAAAAAGCAAGGGCAGCAATAATAACCTCAGACAAAGCAAAAGCAAAAATCTAATTAAAAGAGATAAGCAAAGGAAACTTCATTTTGCTAAAGGGTACCATAGACAATGAAGTAATATCAATAATAAACATACATGCATCAAATAATGTAGCATCCAAATTCTTAAAGGAAAAGTTAAATGAGTTACAGGAGGAAATAGATAATAAAACTATACTAATGGGGGAACCTCAACTTTCCCTTCTGAGGACTAGATATATCCAACCAAAAAATAACCAAGAAAGAAGTTAAGAAGATGTATACAATTTTAGAAAAGTAGGATATAATAGAACTCTGGAAAAAATTGAATGGAATTAGAAAAGAATATACCTTTTACTCAGTAGTACATGGTACCTAAACAAAAATTGACCATGTGTTCTGTTATTATAAACCTCACAACCATATTTCTGCAGAAAAGCAGAAATATTAAATGCATCCTTTTCAGATCATAATGTAAGAAAATTTACATTCAATAAAGGGACTCTTTAATTAATTAACAACTAATTGGAATCCAGCTTCTGGGACAAGAACTCACTATTTGGCAAAAATTTCTGGGAAAGCTGGAAAATAGTATAGCAGAAACTGGGCACCCTATATCAAGATAAGATTGAAATGGGTACATGATTTAGACATAAAGGGTGATGCCATATGCAAATTAGGAGAGCAAGGAATAGTTTACCTCTCAGATCTATGGAGAAGGGAAGAATTTATGACCAAACAAGAGATAGAAAACATTATGAAATGCAAATTGGGTAATTTTGATTACATTAAATTTAAAATGTTTTGCACAAACAAATCCAATGCAACCAAGATTATAAGGAAAGCAGAAATCTGAGAAACACTCTTTACATCAAATATCTCTGATAAAAGCTTCCTTTCTGAAATATAAAGAGAACTCAGTCAAATTTATAAGAATACAAGTCATGCCCCAATTGATAAGTGGTCAAAGGATATGAACAGGCAGTTTGCAGAAGAAGAAATCAAAGCTATCTATAGTCATATGAAAAATGCTCTAAATCACTATTGATTAGAGAAATGCAAATTAAAACAACACTGAGGTGCCACATGATACCTATCAGATTGGCTAACATGACAATAAAGGAAAATGACAAATGCTGGAGATGTTGGAAAACTAGAACTCCAATGTATTTCTGGTGGAGTTGTGACCTGATCCAACCATTCTGAAGAGCAATTTAGAACTATACCCAAAGGGCTATAAAAATGTGTATATCCTTTGATCCAGTAATACCACTTGTAGGTGTATATCCCAAAGAGATCATAAAAAACTCAAAAGGACACAAATGTACAAAAGTATTTGTAGAAGTTCTCTTTGTGGTGGCAAAGAATTTGAAATTGAGGGGATCTCATCAATTGGGGAATGGCTGAACAAATTGTGGTATATGAATGTAATGGAATACTATTGTTCTATAAGAAATGATGAATAGGTGGATTTCAGTAAAACCTGGAAAGACTTACATGAACTGATGTTGAATGAAGGAAGCAGAAGCAGGAGAACATTACACAGTAACAGCAACATTGTGTGATGATCAACTATACAGACTTAGCTCTTCTCAGCAATGCAATGATACATGATAATTCCAAAAGACTCATGATGGAAAATGCTATCCACATCCAGAGAAAGAACTAAGGAGTCTGAATGCAAAGAGAAGAATATTATTTTCCCTTGTTTTTTTTTTCTCATGGTTTTTTGCCTTTTTTCTGATTCTTCTTTCACCACATGACTTGTGGAAATATGTTTAACATGATTGTATATGTATAACCTATATCTATCTCTAAATTGCTTGTTGTTTAGCTGAAGAAGGAGGGAAGACAGGGAGGGAGAAAAATCTGGAACTCAAAATCTTACAAAAATGAATGTTGAAAACTATCTTTACATGTAATTGAAAAAAACTACTAAGAAAAAAATTGGAAACTAAATAATCTTATTCTAAAGAATGAGTTGGTTAAAGAACAAATCAAAGAAACAATCGATAATTTCACTAAAGAGAATGACAACAATGAGACAACATACCAAAACTTGTGGGATGCAGCCAAACCAGTACTTAGGGGAAATTCATATCTCTTAGTGCTTAAATCAATAAAATAGAGAAAGAACAGATCAATAATTTGGGAATGCTACTAAAAAAAAACCCTAGAAAAACAAATTAAAATTCCTCAATGAAACACCAAATTGAAAATCCTGAAAATCAAAGGAGTGATTAATAAAATTGAAAGTAGTAAAACCATTGAACTAATAAATAAAACTAGCAGTTGATTTTATGAAAAAAGATAAAATATTGATTAATTTGATTTAAAGAAAGAAAAAAATGAATATCAAATTGGTTTTCAATCAAAAAACCAGTATCAAAAATGAAAAAGATGAATTCATTACCAATAAAGAAGAAATTACATCAAATTTTAGAAGCCATTTTGCCCAATACTATGCCAATAAATCTAGCAATGGATGAGTATTTTTGAAAAGATAAAGTGCCAACAGAAGAGAAAGTAAAACTCTTAAATAACCCTGTCTTGGAAAAAGGAATTGAGTAAGTCATAAATGAACTCCTTAAGGAAAAAACAAACACAAACAGAACCATATAGATTTAAAATTCAATTCTATTCAACATTAAAAGAACAATTAATTCCAATACTACATAAACTATTTGTAAAAAGAGGCAAAGATGTAGTCCTACCAAATTCCTTTTGTAATACATACATAGTACTGATATCCAAACCAGGAAGAGCAAAAAGAGAGAAAGAAAACTAAAGACCAATTTCTTTAATGATAATGATGCAAAAATTTTAAATCCAATACTAAGAAGGAGATTACAACAATATATCAGAATACACACTATGAACAAGTGGAATTTATGCCAGGAATTTGGGGCTGGTTCAATATTAGGAAGACTATCAACATAATTGATCATATCAATAACTAAACAAAAAAAAATCATATGATTATCTCAATAGAAGCAGAAAAAGCTTTTGAGAAAATATAATGCCCATTCCTGTTAAAAACTCTAGATAGCATAGGAATAAATGGAGCTTTCCTCAAAATGATAAATAGTATCTGTCTAAAACCTTCATCAAACATTACCTGTAATGGGGATATATGAAAAGCCTTTCCAAGAAGATAGGGGCAAAGCAAGGATACCCATCAGCACCACTATTATTCAATATTGTTCTACAAATTTTACCTGGAACAATAGGAGAAGAAAAAAAAAAGACAATAGAATTAGAATAGGTAATCCAGTTCTTTGCCACCACATAAAGAGTTGCCATAAATATTTTTGTACATGTGGGTCCTTTATCCATTCATATGATATCTTTGGGATACAGTCCTAGAAGTGGTATGGCTGGGTCAAAGAGTATGCACATTTTTATAGCCCTTTGGGCATAGTCCCAGATTACTTTTCAGAATGGTTGGATCAGTTCACAACTCCACCAACAATGCATTAGTGTTCCAATTTTCCTACATCTTCTCCAGCATTTATCATTTTCCTGTTTTGCCATGTTAGTCAAACTGATAGACAAGACATGGTACCTAAGAGTTGTTTTGATTTGCATTTCTCTGATTAATAGTGATTTGGAGCATTTTTTCACATACTTTTAGATATTTTTAATTTCTTCCTCTGAAAACTACCTGTTCATATCCTTTGACCATTTATCAATTGGAGAATGACTTGTATTCTTATGAATTTGACTCAGTTCTCTGTATGTTTTAGAAATGAGGCCTTTATCAGAGACACTGGTTGTAAAAATTCTTTCCCACTTTTCTGCTTCCCTCCTAATCTTGATTATATCGGCTTTGTTTTTACAAAAACTTTGCAATTTAATGTAATCAAAATTATCCATTTTGCATTTTGTAATGCTCTCTATCTCTTATTTGGTCATAAATCCTTCCCTTCTCCATAAATCTGACAGGTAAATTATTCCTTGCTCTCCCAAATTGCTTATAGTATCAATCTTTATATCTAAATTGTGAACCCATTTAGACTTTATTTTGGTGTACAGTGTAAGATAATCCATGCCCAGTTTCTGTCATACAATTTTCCACTTTTCCCAGCAGTTTTTGTCAAATAGTGAGTTCTTATCCTACAAGCTGGAGTCTTTGGGTTTATCAAAAAGTAGATTGCTATAGTCATTGACTATTCTATTTTTTTTACCTATTTTATTTTATTTTTTATAATTTTTATTTTATATATATAATTATATATAATATATAATACATATTTTTTATTTTACCTATAGTATTATTTTTACCTATTACCTAGTTACCTATTTTAGAATTTAAAATTTTTTTTCTTTTTCAATTTATTTATTTATTTTTAGTTTTCAACATTCATTTCTACAAGATTTTGTTTTGTTTTGTTTGTTTGTTTTGCTTTTTTGGAGGGGGGAAGGCAGGGCAATTGGGGTTGAGTGACTTGCCCAAGGTCACACTGCTAGGAAGTGTTAAGTGTCTGAGTCTGGATTTGAACTTCCGTCCTCCTGACTCCAGGGCCTGTGCTCTATTCACTGTGCCACCTAACCACTCCCATTCCACAAGATTTTGAGTTACAAAATTTTTCCCCATCTCTCCTCTACCCCCCACCCCAAAATAGAGAGCCTGCTGATTACCCTTTGCCCCAATCTGTTCTCTCTTATAACCTCCTCCATCCTGCCCCCCAACTTTCTAGTGGGGCAAGATGGATTTCTATACTCCAGTGCCTGTATTATTTCCCAGTTGCATGTAAAAAACACATTTTTTTTAACATTCCTTTTTGAAACTTTGAGTTCTAGAATCTTTCCCTTCTACCCTCCTCACCCACCCCCATTGGGAAAACAAGCAATTGAACATAGGTTGTTCATGTGTAGTTATGCAAAACAGTTCCATAGTAAAGGACTAACTATATTTCCCTCCATCCTATCCAACCCCCCCCCACTTATTCTATTTTCTACTTTGACCCTGTCCCTTTTCAAAAGTGTTTGCTTCTAACTACCCTCTCCCCCAGTTTTCCCTCCCTTCTATCATCTCCCCTCTTATCCCCTTCCTCTCTGCTTTCCTGTAGGGTAAGATACCCAATTGAATGTGTATGTTAGTCCCTTCTTAAGCCAAATTCAATGAGAGTAAGGTTGACCCTACCCTTTCACCTTCCTGCTCCTCCCCTCCATTGTAAGTGTTCTCTTGCCTCTTTTTTTTTTTTTTTTTAACCCCTATTTGCCTTTTGGAAGGCAATTGGGGTTAAGTAACTTGCCCAAGGTTACACAGATAATTTTTTTTGTATGGGTGTTAGGTATCTGAGGCCAGAACTGGGTCTTCCTGACTCTGGAGCCGGTGCTTTACTCACTGCGCCACCTAGCCACCCCACTCTTGCCTCTTTTATATGAAATAATTTACCCTAACCTATCTCTACCTTTCTCCTCCCAATAAATTCCTTTCTCACCTCTTAATTTTATTTTTTAGATATCATCCCTTCATATTCAACTCATCCTGTGCCCTGTCTATGCATCATGTACACATATGTGCACACACTCATATATATATTTATACATACATACACCATCCTATATATACATATATGTGTGTATACATATGTATACATATATATTCCCTTTAACTATCCTCATATTGAGAAGTCTCAGGAGTCACAATTATCGTTTTTCCACATAAGAATGTAAATAGCTCAATGTTAATAAGTTCCTTATGATTTCTTTTTCCTGTTTACCTTCTCATGCTTCTCTTGCTTCTTGTATTTGAAAGTCAAATTTTCTATTCAACTCTGGTTTTTTCATCAAGAATGCTTGAAAGTCCTCTATTTCATTGAATGACCATATTTTCCCCGAAGCATTATATTCAGTTTTGCTGGGTAGGTGATTCTTGGTTTTAATCCTAGCTCCTTTTGTTATAAGGTAACCCAAATCCCATGCCACCTGATTTAGAGCCCACCATTAAGCCACCATTAACCCCCTTTATATTTGTCTTTGTCTCTATCCTAAATCCTGTAACTGCTTGTAATAGCTTAAAGGCATAGTCAATTGTTTCCTTAACTTTCCCTTAAGTTAGTACTTCCCTAAATCAAAAAGCCTTGAAACAGCATTTCCTATAAGGATTATGGTGCAAATCTGCATAGAGATCATAGGGCAAGTCTATCCCATGCAAGATACCACCCTGTTCTGGGATGCTAACACAGCCAGGTCCTCCACCCAGAGCACTGACCAAGCAGGCTTCCCCACACCCTTCACTCAGAACATGACCCTGACCTGTTCCATGACCCCAGCCTGTTCCAGAAATTCCACTTCCCCTGTGTCCTCCACCCTGTACCCTCCACCCTGTTCTGGGAGGGACCCCATCACATGGAAGGTCCCAGCCTTGTACCCTTGCTCCATGTTTCCCAAATTAGCCCTGAGCTATAGATTCAAGAAATGGCTGTTTTTGGCTTCTGTATGTCATCGCTTACACTAGCTCCCCTCCCCAATTGTGGTTTTTGCCTTTATAAGCATTGCCTGTACCCCATTTCAAGGCTGCCTGATTTGAGTGTATACTCCAGGCAGTTGTGTGCTTGATTAATAAATCCACATCTAAATTTAAAACCCAGATCTCAGTCTCTCTCTTGTTCTGTTCACAACATTTTGACCTCTGGAATATCATATTCCAAGCCCTTTGATCCCTTAATGTAGAAGCTGCTAGGTTTTGTGTTATCTTGATTGTGTTTCCACAATATTTGAATTATTTCTTCCTGACTGCTTGCAGTATTTTCTCCTTGACCTAAGAACTCTGGAATTTGGTTATAATATTCCTAGTTTGTTGTTGTTGTTGTTGTTTTTTGGCGGGGGGGTGGTGGTGGTGGATCTTTTTCAAGAGGCAATCAGTGAATTCTTTCAATTTCTTTTTTGTCCTCTGGTTCTAGAATATCAGGGCAATTTTGCTTGATAATTTCTTGAAAGATGGTGTCTAGGCTCTTTTTAAATCATGGCTTTCAGGTAGTCCAATAATTTTTAAATTATCTCTCCTGGATCTATTTTCCAGGTCGGTGGTTTTTCCAATGAGATATTTCACATTGCCTTCTATTTTTTTTCATTTGTTTGGATCTGTTTTATAGTATCTTGATTTCTCATAAAGTCATAAAGTCATTAGCTTCCATTTGCTCCAATCTAACTGCGAAGGAATTATTCTTTTCAGTGAGTTTTTGAAATTCCTTTTCCATCTGGCAAATTTGGCTTTTTAAGGCATTCTTCTCTTCATTGGCTTTTTGGACCTCTTTTGCCATTTGAGTTAGTCTACTTTTTAAGGTGTTATTTTCTTCAGTATTTTTTGGTTGTTGAATCACTTTTCATGATTTTCTTGCATCATTCTCATTTCTCTTCCCAATTTTTCCTCCACTTCTCTTCCTTGATTTTCAAAATCCTTTTTGAGCTCTTCCATGGCCTGTGACTAGTTCATATTTTTCTTGGAAACTTTTGATGCTGGAGTTCTGACTTCTTTGTCTTCCTCTAGTTCTATGCTTTGATCCTTTTTGTCCCACAAAAAGGATTGTATGGTCTGATTGTGCTTCCTCTGCTTACTCATCTTGCCAATTACTTGACTTTTGAGCTCTTTGCCATGGTAGAACTATGCTTACAGAATGGAGAGAGCTTTGTTCCAAATCCCTGGGGTTTTTGCAGCTGCCAGAGCTATTAGTTGGGCACCTTCTCTACAGTCCTTACAAGCTCTGGCACACTGGCCACCCACCCCAGGACCACCACCCAAGACCACAATTTAGATCCAAGCAGGTCAAAGCATGAGCTATTACCCTCTGAATGGTCTCTTGGTTCCTCTACAATCTGAAGGTCAGGAGCTCTGGAAGCAGCCATGGGGCAGCAGCTGCAACTGCTGTACCTCTGTCACTTTTTGCTCCAGGAGCAGGGGCCAGACCACACTCTTCCAACAGAGTTCCCCGTTGACTTTTTATTTTCTCTTTGGCATTTATGGGTTGAGAAGTCTGGAAACCACAACAGCTGCTGGTGATTCACTCTCTTGAAGTCTGCTCTGGCTAGTCTGGGCCACCCTGGGGCCAGAATTGCATTTCTTGGGGGACTGCACTTGAATCCCAGAATGCTTTGATAAACCTTTCCTGTTGGCCTGCCAGGCTGCCTTCAGTGAAAGATTTGTTTCTCTCTGTCATTTTGTGGGTTCTGTAGCTTTAACATTTGTTTAGAATCATTTTTTTACAGGTATTGGAAGTGGTTGGAACTGGAACCCATACCAAGTTTGTGCTTTTACTCTACAATCTTGGCTCTTCCCCGACTAATGTGTTTTGAGTACTTTATTCCACTGATCTACCATTCTATTCCTCAACCCGTATCAAGTAGTTTTGATGACTGCTGTTTTATAATTCAGTTTAAAATCTTATATGCCTAGGCCACCTTTCCTAGCATTCCTTTTTATTAATTCTCTAAATATTCCGGACCTTTTGTTTTTCCAGATGAATTTTGCTACTATTTTTCTAGCTCTATAAAATAATTTTTGGTAATTTTGATTGGTATGACACTAAACAGGTAAATTAATTTAGGTAAAATTGTCATTTTTATTGTATTAGCTCAACCTAACCATGAGCAACTGATGTTTTTCCAATTATTTAAATCTGACTTTGTGTGAAAAGTGTTTTGTAATAGTGTTCATATAGATTCTGGATTTGTTTTGGCAGGTAGACTCCCAAATATTTTATAATGTCTATGTAACTTTAAATGGAATTTCTCTTTCTATTTTTTGCTGTTGGGCTTTGTTAGAAATATATAGGAATGCCGAGGATTTATATAGGTTTATTTTATATCCTATAACTTTGCTAAAGTTGTTTATTATTTCAAGTCATTTTTTACTTGATTCTCTAGGATTCTCTAAGTGTATCACAATATCATCTGCAAAGAGTGATAGCTTAGTCTCTTCTTTGCCTATTCTAAGTCCTTCAATTTCTTTTTCTTCTCTTATTGCTACAGTTAACATTTTTTGGTACCAAATTGAATAACAGTGGTGATAGTGGACATCCTTGTTTCACTCCCAATCTTATTGGAAATGCATCTAGTTTATCTCCATTACAAAAAATACTTGCTGATGGTTTTAGGTAGATGCAAAAATAATATATTTCTTAAAAAGTTGAAGGATTGTAATAAGGAGTACCAAGAAAACCAGTATTGTAGCTGTATGTAAGGTAGTTTACATCAGGGAAAATTGGAGATGAGAATAGGAAGCTATTGCAGTAGTCTAGACAAGAGATAACAAAAACTGGATTTGGCATGACAGAAATAGGAATGGTTAGGAGAGATTCTCAGAATCACAGAATCTCAGAGTTTGAACCTACCTCAAAGGCTGTGCTATCCAAGTGATTCAGGAACAAGAATCCAAAAGAATTCCCAAGAGTCCTGACTAAGAATCATTCAGCCTTTGCTTTCAAAACCTTCCCTGTGGGGGGACCTGTGACTGCCAGAGGCAGCCCATTATACTTTTGGGACAGCCCTAATTATTAGGAAGCTTTTCCTAACATCAATTCTAAATTTTCTTCTTTGTTATCTCTACCCATTTTTTCTTGCCAAGCAAAGCCAAGTCTAATCCCCTTCCCTTTTGAAAGTCCTTCAAAAAGTGGAAGAAAACCATCATATTCCTGCTGAGTCTAATATTCTTCAGGCAAAAACCCTCTCTTCTTTCTACTTATGCTCATATATTTTGATATTGAAGTCTTTCTTCAAACTCATTATCTTCTTCTGGATACTTTCCAGATTATCAGTGACCTTAAAATATCATGTCTAGAATGGAACAAAATACTTCAAATGTAGTCTAACCAGTAGAGAGTGTAAGAGCTCTATGCCTTGCTTTTTCTAGATACTATATCTTTCAATGAAGCCCAATACCTCATTTACTGGGTTTTTTCCTCCACTTTTTTCACATTATTATCTCATATTGAGCTTGTAATCCACTAAAACTCCCAGTTTTTATCATGCAAACGTTTATCTAGCCATGCTGGATCAGTTTTCAAACTCTAGAAAAGTCTTTATGTTTTTCCTCATTAAATTTGTTTTTTTTTTAATCATGTTTAATGTGATGCTGTAGGTAGGGAAATGGCAGAGGTAGCACTGATTGGACATAAGGAACTAATTCAATATGTTATATTGGAGAAGAGGAAGGAGTCTGATATTTCATCAACATTTTGAATATGAATGCTTGGTATAATGGTAGTACTATTAACAGAGATTTGGAATTCAGGAAGCAGTACAAATACCTGAGAAACTCTAACTTTTGTCACTGGCAACCCACGTAGAATAATGAAAGGCTCTGAAGACATTTCCAAAAGTCACAATTTTCTTACTCAAAACTACCAATTTATGTTCTTATAAAATTTGTAATATTTTTAAGATCTCATGAAGCTTTCAGAATGGCCTAACACACAAGAATTCCCAGTATCTATACAACACAGGGAATCACAGAGAAATATAGGGGAAGACATATTAGAATTGAAGATCCAAGGACATTTTACTATACCACATGGCTCCTCTTCTCTCCCTCCTTTCAAAGCAATCATTGTATAGATTTGGAAAGAAGGTCAAATATTATCAAAGACTATCCCAAAGGTGCCAACTCTCTTTAATTTAAATTTTGCCTACAGGCAGTCTCCGAGTGGGTAAGAAGTTTCAGTCCTCATTAGTTTTATCAGTCATTCCTGCAATCTAACCTCTAACCCACAAAATTACTTTTACTTATTATTCTTTATGATGTATAATAAAATTTGCTTCATTGCCAGATGGTCAAGAATCATTTGCATTAGAAGAATATTTTGATATGTAGCATAATAGTTTCTAGATTTAAAGTATCTGCTTTTCTTGAAACACCATTAGAGAACTAGAGAAAAAAAAAACCCTGTGTCTGATAGAGATGAATTTTCTGAAGGGCTCTAAATGTAACTTTTTCTTTATTTTCTTTCAAATACCTCAAAGACTAAATACATTTTTTTCTGTTTTCTTACCCTAATTTATCATAACCTTTACAGAAAACATTAAACTTTACCTACTTTTTAATTGTTTTCTTATTTTAATACAAGTTTTTCTTTCTCTTGGAGCTCCTTGGGATTCACCTTTATTCTGGGAGTTCCAGTGTCAGAATTGATAACAGGATTTGTTCGATATCTTTGGGCTGGTTGTTTAAAAGCAATAAACAACAGAAGGGTCTTACATTCTGTATTTTGGAACTATTTAAACTCACCAGAGTTTTACTCTAATTTTTCCTGTACTATTTTCTTAAGTTCTTCTTATCAGCCCTTCTCTGAATTTTACTGAATCTCTTTTGAACTGATTTCATGATCATTAAAACAGTTCTTAAAACTTTACAAAGTTTGCTGGTACCCTCAAAGCTCATCAAAATATTTATTAAAACATTAAAATCATAATTTAGGGATTTTCAATAGAAAAATTACTCTCAGTTTAAAAAAATCGAATTTAGTCTCTCTTTAGTTTTTGTATGTCTTTTATCTCTGCAATGTACAGTTGACAAGTTTTGGAAATATACACACACACACACATATAGAGATATAGACCTGTTTATATCTATATATATCTATACACACATATATGTATGTATACCCCATATATATGTATATGTATATATATATATAGATACATACACACTATATATGTATGTATATCTATCTATCTATCTATATATGTATATGAGATTTGTCTTCTCTGAAGTCTTGAAAGTTTTACTTTTTACAATCTTTCTATTAGTTGATCAGGCCAAAAGAAAAAGCATACATTTAATTTTTAGGACATAGGACAAAAACATGCTTGGAGAAACCTGCCAGCATAGATTAACAGAAAACACAGATAAGACAGACCCTCACCATCACCACCACCTTTTGCTCTCATGCTTTGAATTTTTACTTGATCCTTGTAGAAGAGGAATAGAATGAAGGGGCAGAAGAGCAGAGTACAGCTAGAACAGGATAGGAGGAAGTTGGCTTTAAGAAGCAGTGGGTATGTCTCATCAGCCCACACCATGGTTTATTTGTTTTGG
Organism: Petaurus breviceps papuanus; assembly: GCF_028583685.1. Lineage (NCBI taxonomy): Eukaryota > Metazoa > Chordata > Mammalia > Diprotodontia > Petauridae > Petaurus > Petaurus breviceps. The sequence continues at coordinate 2,982,908 of NW_027185764.1, forward strand.
GTGACATTGTTCAATGGGAAGTTTTCTAATTCCCAATAATCAAAAATATCAGATTAAGGCTAAAATAATCCATCAGCTGAGTCCCTAGCAGTTTAAGACCAATGCTCACTTAGTTTAACAGCAAATACCTTTGTTATGTTCAGTTGATCCTGCAGGCTACCTTGACACCAGGATTTCAGAAATGTTTCTGGTGGGTGTGGGGGGGGGGTGTCCCTGGAGGAATGCTGCTTCTGTTCTGTGCCCCCATTCAAACCCTTTAAAGGGATATTAAATGGGCCACCAATAACAGATGATCACAAGTGGCCCTGGGGAGGATTAATTCATGAAGGAGTTAGGATCACACCCAACAAAACTGAGTGTAATCCTTCCAGGGGCTCAAAATGGATATTTAATGAAATAAGGAACTTTCAAGCATTCCTGATGAAAAAGACCAGAGCTGAACAGAAAATTTTTCTTTCAAATATAAGACTCAAAAAAAGCATAACAAGGCAAACACAGGAAAGAGAAATCACAAGGGTTTCGTTAACATTAAACTGTTTACAATCCTACATGAGAAGCTAATGCTTGCAACTCTTAAAATTTTTAAATCATTATTAAGACTATTAGGGGGCGGCCAGGTAGCACAGCGAGTAAGAGCACCGGCTCCAGTGTCGGCATGACTTGTGGATCGAATCAGGTCTCAGACACTTAGCACTCACCCAGAAACACCTGGCTGTGTAACCTTGAGCAAGTTACTTAACCCCGATTGCTTTAAAAAAAAAAAAGACTATTAGAAAGAGTAGACATAGATAGAGGTTATGGGTGGTTGTTAAATGAGTATAATTAGATGATATCTAAGAAAATAAAATTAAGAAATGAGAAAGGGATGTGTGGGAGAAGGTGGAAGAGGTAGAATGGGGTAAATTATCTCACATAAAAGAGACTCAGAAGAGCTTATGCAGTGGAAGGGAATATTAGGGACAATACTTGAACTTCAGTCTCATTGGGAATGTGGGAATTGCTTACACTGAGTTAGGTATAGAAATCTCTCCTACCCTACAGGAAAGTAGGAGGGGAAGGGGATAAGAGAAGGAAGAAGGTTGATAGAAGGGAGGAGCTCCATTAACTTAAGATCGATGGCTGAGCTAAGTGCTGTTCCTGATGGGAAGAGAAGTTACAGAATTTGCCTCTGTCTCTTGGAAAACAAGAAAATTACAAAGGTGGTCTACCTAACCACTGACCCTTGACAACACTATGAAGTGAGTCAATGATAACAGTTTACCCTTCCAATAACTGAAAGGCATAGAGGATACAGGATCCCATTGTGATTATTATTTTTTATTACAACATAGAAGCATTTGAATCGGTAAAGAAAAATGTCACCTCATATGATCTCTTCTAACAAGGTGAATCCTTTGCACTGGGGGCAGAGCATGTTCAATACACTCATAAGTACTGGGTGCTCACTGACCATTACTAACCCTCATTATCCATTCATTTACCCTTCTAATGACTAGACTCTGCTCTGGGATGGGTGTCAAGAATAGGCACAGTAAAGAAAATCCCTGGGTAGAGGAAGAATGGGAGGGTTAAAAGACCACACACCATGGTCTTCCTCTGCTTTTCCGGCAGGACACATACAGTAGGCCCATAGAGCCTCTTAAAAGAAGTGTCCCTTGAGCTAAACCTTGATGAGAGCTAGGGATTTATACATAGGTTGTATAGAAAAGACTGCCTGGGATGCCTACACAGGGTCCTTGTGCCATGTCCCATTCTGATAAGCCTTAATTAGTACCCTTCACTAAGAGTACTACAACCTTCAGAACCCAGCTCCAGAATTTCTCTTGCTCTTGAAAAAGTTAAACTACTCAACTGCCTAGGAATAGAATCCATTCAACTTTAGAATTCCAGCCCTGAAACTGAACCATTCTGATTAGTGACTAAATGTGCACAAATTTATGTAGCCTACTATATATCAGTATGATCACAGTCCAGATGACCATGCCTCACTGTTCAGTTAAAGTTGTGTCTGACCCTTCATCACCCCTATTTGGGTTTTTTTTGGCAGAGGTACCAAAATGGTTTGCCATTTCCTTCTCCAGCCCATTTTACAGATGAGGAAACTAAGGCAAACAGGGTTAAGAGACTTGCCCAGGGTCACACAGCTAGGAAGTATCTGAAGACAGATTTGAACTCAGGAAGAGAAGTATTCTTGACTTCAAGTCCAATACTCTATCCACTGTGCAACGCCGCTACCCCACATCTTATTCACTGATGACTTGTATGATACTTTCCCATCTTTCTAAAAAAAAACACATACCCACTTTCTACTTCTTTCTCCAGGTACAGTCAGTAAGTAAGCCAATACTACCACTCCTAACTGCCTATTTGATCAATTCACAGTCCTTATGATTCCAGAGACCAAAACTCCCTTCCTTAGCCACCTTTCCCTAATATTTGTCTCTTTCATTAGATTAGAATGCTTCTTGAGGGATAGATTCTCTCTCTTTGGTAATGATATCCTTAGCACCTTAGTAGGCAAAGCACTTAAAACATACTTTTTTCATTAATTCACTGATAAGCCAGTGCTGTCCAAAAGCAACAAGATTTCATTTAGCTTTCCATCTACTGGAAAGAGTAGCATAATTACTCTTTGCCCTGCTCTCCATGGCTGGTTTTCCCTCATCTTAATGACAACAGTGTATAGGAATCTCCATGAGGTGAAAGGAGATTGTCAGTGAGTGGCCCAGGCAATATGCCACTATGACTTCAGAGAAGGAAGAGATCTCTGTGGGGGAGAACTATAAAAGAAAGTATGGAATCCCCATCACTATTTTACAGGTACCCGTGATTAAGGACAAATAATAGAACAAAGGATTAAGGACAATGCATGCTGGAATGAAAGAAGGATATGGCCTAAGTTGTGATGCCAAAATGTAATCAGAACACTGCTCTGAGAGCCAGTCAGAGTTAAATGGACAGAAAGGAATCCAGAAGGCTCAGCAGGAGTCATGAAATAGAAATCAAAGGAACACAGAACAAGACAGAGCAGACCAGGTTATACTGTACAAGAAACAGTGGACAAACAAGTTTGTCTCATACAAAATCTCTCTTGAAAATATCATCTTGACTCACCTCCTGAGAGATAGGTGATGAACTCAGGGGAAAAAAAAAGAAACATTTTTTGGGTTAGGCCAATTTGGGAATTATTTTGTTTGACCATGCATATGGGTTCTCCTTTTTTCACTTAGGGGAGGCAGGAAATCCTTGTGAACTGAAAGAAATAAAACTTAATTACAATTTAAAGAAGAAAAATAGCATACTATTTTAAGGGCAATATACTTAGCCATGCCTCCCTGCCCCACCCCACCAACTCACATGTTGTTGTGAACCCTGGGCATCATCCCTCAATTTAATTCAATAAACACTTACTATGTTCCAGGCACTGTTCTAATCACTGGAAATGCAAAGATCCAAGTACCAACGATGTACCAGATCCTCAAGGAGCTTAGATCCTACTGGGCAAGGAGGAGAAATATGTACAGTGATATGCAAATAGGAGGGATTTGGGGACAGGGGAAGCACTGACACCTGGGGGTAATCAAGAAAGGCTTCAAAGGAGGCAGCGCTTGAGCTAAATCTAGAGGATCCTGTACAGGGGCTGTTCAGAGGTGGAAGGCAAGAGGAAGAGCACAATTAGCAATCCAAGCTAGGAGCAGCAGGCAGCACAGAGTAAGTCAGATAACACTATGGAGCTTAGGTTGGTAGCTCGGTAAGGGGACTATCATTGGTGAGAAGGCTTGGAGCATGCATACTGTGTCCACTGGTTCCCATGTTCTCTCCTTAGCCCCCTACTCCTAACTCTCTGCTAGGGGTTGGAGGTAGTCTTATCACATTAGTAGGAAGGAAGAGTAATACTTTTTGCCTCAGACCAAAACACTTCTGAGAAGGGGGCCAAGTAGGGAAAGATGGATCTGTTGTCAACTGTTTCCTAAAGAGTCATTTTAAAACCTAGTAGAGGGTTTTTGTTTTGCTTTTCCTGGCTTTTTTTTTTTTTTTGATCAGTGGGGAGAGAGTTCAAGCCAGGGAAGTCTGAAACTGCCTTCATACATTTTAAAAAACCTAACCACCTCTACAACGCTTACCAGGGTTTTTCTTTCTCACTGCCCAGACTCCAATCATTTTCCGCCAAAGAAAGCACTTTTCAATGACCTCCCTGAGCCTAGTTCCTCCTCCATACCAGGAAAAGTAAAGGACATAGTAATACTCATATTTACTACCTCTATCCCTTGTCAGGGGCCATAAGATAGGCTTTGGAAAGAATTTCTTAGACAATCGGTGGCTCATGGAGCCTGGACCTTCCAAGAAAACCAAGGAGGTCCCAGTGTCAACTGGTAAAATGACTTCTCATCGAAAGTGAGAGAATTCATTGAAAATATAGTGATTTGGTTTGTTTTCTTTGACTTTCAATGTTTATTATTATCAGATGTTGTCAAGAAAGTGTTTTGAAAGAGGTTAAGATGTCGTTTAAAAAATGCAATCTAAAGAAATTAAAGACTAAAAGAGTGTGTGTGTGTAAATTATAGTTAAAATCATTGTTGTATTACAGTCTTAACAAAGAAATAATGTAACAAATGACACTCCCTGAGAAAGTATAGACTGAAATGGTGAGAATATTGGTTGGTTGTTGTCTTTCATTCTCGGAGAGGACCAAAATGACATCATTATGTTAGGGTCAAGTCACAGTGTGTCCAATTGTGGCTGATCAGACCAAGATGAGCTTGGAATGCTCTACCACAGGTTGTTCACAAATAGTCCATGTGAGCATTTGGGGATGGGTTCTCTAAATTTGCACATCTAGCTTTTCTTTTGAGCTACTTTAATTCTTCTTTGCTCATAGAGCACAGCACCTTCTCTGACGAGGGTATGCTGTACTAAGCAGTCCTGTGCCATTATCTCCCTTGTTACATAATCAATTCCAAAGTTCTTAAGGGAGAGCTTGAGAGTATCCTAGTTATTACTTTTTCTGACCATCATGAGAGTGCTTGCCCTGTGTGAGTTCTTCATAAAATAGTCTTTTTGGCAAGCATATGTTTGACATTTGAACAATTGTAATGTTAGTGGGATATAAGATCTTCCCCAATTATTAATTTATCTCACTTGGAGACCATTAAGGGAAGCTTGCTTCTAGGAAGATTTTCACACCTTTTGCTAATTTCTCATAGGAACTGAGTCAGGAGAGTTGTGATGCCTTCTGGCTCTGAGAAGTGCATATATACTCTGAGTTGGTATTTTGCTTTGGGGGCTTGCTTTTGAGAAGGTTCTTATGATTCTCTGGTCAAGATTCTGAGTGGCTGTATGTTCAGAGCTCTCCGACTGCTCAGATGTAAAGGCTCTCTTGATGTATGTAAAGTGTATAATTGATTCAGGTAGTCAGAGCCCTGTCTGTTGGTCTTTATCTCTTTGCTTGTATTTTCTCCGAAGTTTGGGATGCTGACTTTTCCCCTGAACTAGTGAATGTAATTTAAAAAGATTGTTGACCCCTCAAAAAGCTCTCTTTCCTAGTAAAGCAGATCTAAGAACGCAGAGGCCATCCTGGGTATGACAATGTGGTTGCCACCACAACAATGTGGCCAGCCGATGGGCTCTCTGCAGTAGTTTGAATGCCTGGAAGTTTAGTTTGAGAAATGACCTCAGTGTCTGGTACCTTGTCCTGCCAGGTGATATTCAGAATCTTCCTAAGACAATTCAAATGGAAGCAATTCAGTTTCCTGGCATGGAGCTGGTGTATTGTCCAGATCTCATGGGCATACAACAATGAGGTCAGTACAATGGCTCTGTAGACTTTCAGTTTGGTAGTCAGTCTAATACCTCTTCTCTCCCACACTTTTCTTCAGTGCCTCCCAAATACTGAGTTAGCTCTGGCAATATCTGTGTCAACCTTATCAATGTGTGCATCCCTGGAAAGTATACTGCCAAGGTAAGTTAACTTAACCACAGTATTCAAAATTTCTCCATTTGCTGTAACCAATGTTTCCACATATGGATGGTGTGCTGCTGGCTGATGGAGAACCTATGTTTTCTTGGTGTTGTTAGGCCAAAATTAGCACAAACATCGGATAATTGATCCATACTTTGATGCATCTCGGTTTCAGAGACTGCATTGAATGTACAATCATTTGCAAGCAGAAAGTCATATACTAATACTCCCTCCATTTTGGTCTTGGCTTGTAGCCTTTTCAAGTTGAAGAATTTATCATCAGTGTGATAGCCGATCTTGATGCCATATTTATCCTCATTGAAGGCATTTGACAACATGAATGAAAACATCTTGTGTAATGGGAATAGGAATTTGAAGATCTTTCCTGCCCCTTAATAGGCTTAGGGGGAATTTGAAGACCTTCCTCGTTTTGAAAGTAAACTCTGCCCCCAATAGGCTGAATGTAATCACGTGGAGCCTATGGTGGGGAGTTTGCTGAAGGGCAGAGCAGAGCCACAAGAAGCTGGGAGTCAGAGCTAGAGAGATGGTGGGAGAGATAGAACACTCAGGCAAGGAGATAGAGAGGTTAGTGAGTAAATATTGATCTTATATTGGTTTGTGGGAAGGCTAAAGGATAATGTGGCTCTCTGTGTTGTTATGGTTTATTAACTTCTTTACTGCTATGATGGAATTGGCTTACTGGTTTTGGGATTTGGTTTTCTGGTGTCTAAATAAATGCTTTGCTTCTGTCTTATAAATGGAGAGTCTGTTATATTTTGTGATTGAGCACAATGTGGGAATTTTTATAGTCATGGTCTTTATCGTGATTGTGGGTGATGTAAATATCACATTAGCACTACATTGTGCTAAAAAGCATGGGAGTAAGCTCATAGCCTTGTTTCACTCCATTGGTGACTGGGAAAGTGCAAGAGTACTGTCTGTTATCCAGAACCTAGGCAAGCATGCCATCATGAAAATGACATACAATGCTGATGAACTTCTCCAGGCAACCAAATTGTGACATAATTTTCCATAAGCCCTCACAACTGACAGTATGAGAGACCTTGGTCAGATCAATGAATGTTATATACAGACCTCTGTTCTGTTCCTGGCATTTCTGCTGGAGTTGTTGGGCAGAAAACACTATACTGGCCGTTCCTCAGCCTTTTCTGAAGCCACATTGGCTCTCAGATAGAAGACCACCTTCAGGTGAAGGATCAGTCTTTTAAGGAAGACTCTGGCAAGAATCTTGCCAGCAGCAACCAAGAGAGAGGGACCTCCTTCCCCTTTTATAGAGATGGACAATGGAGGCATCCTTGAACTCCTGGGGGATAAACTCTTCTTGATATATAACCCAAAAAATTTCAGTCAGCTTTTGTATGAGCAATTGATCCCCCACTTCGTAAATCTCTGCTGGAATAGAATTAACACCAGGTGCTTTGCCACATGGCTTAATGGCATTCAAAACCTCTTTTTCAATTGGAATTTCAGCTAGAAAGGAATTGATTTCTACCTGAGGTAAATGATTAGTGGCTTCAGCATTGATTGGTGAGTCTGTTGAGAATACTATGGAAGTATTCAGCCTATCTCTTTAATATCACGTCCTTATCACTGATCATGAGGCGCCATCAGCACTGGGTAGCTGAGATGCACCATTGTTCTTTGACCTATAAATAGCCATCAGGGCATCATAAAAGTGCTTTGGATTGTTACTTTCAGCATAAAACTGAATTTTATCTGCCTTCTTACTGAGCCAAGAATCCTGCAACTCTCTAAGTTTCATTTGTACTTTACTTTTGAAGGAATTAAATGCTGCCTTCTTAGAGAAGGATGAACTATCCTGCTGGTAAACCCTGTGGAGTTCTCATTTTTCATTTAGCAATTTCTGAATTTCCCCATCATTTTCATCAAACCAGTCTTGACATCTGCTAGTGTTCTGACCTAGGTGAGCGAATGCAGTGCTGTATACCAAATCTCTGAAAGCTGCCCATTCCTTTTCTGCTCCACTGTTGACAACTGTGTGTTGCTCAACTTTTCCTCCAAGTTAGCAACAAACTTTATCTCAGAGAAGCTGCTCTAATCTGTTGACATTAATTCCTCTGGTAGTCTTTTTGTCTTGAGGCCACTGCTTTTGTTGAATATAAATATTTAGCTTGGAGAGAATAAGTCTATGATCAGTCCAATGTTCTGCATGGCCTTGGTCATTCTTATATCCTGTCTGCCTCTTCTCTTTATAATCACATAGTCTATTAAATACCAATGTTTGTTGCAAGGGTGCATCCATAAAGTTTTATTGCATTTAGGTAAATGGAAAACAGTGTTGGTAAGGAGGTCATGTGATGCACAAGTCTTCAGTAGTGAGTGACCTTTGCTGTTGCTGTTTCCAACTCCATTCTTCCTAAAGACTCCCTGACATTTCTGGAAGTCTGAGCCTACTCTGTCATTAAAGTCACCTAGAATTATAAGCTTGTCCTCTTTTGGCACATTGATAAGGGTCTCTGTGTCTTCATAACATTTTTTTTAACTCATCAGAGTCTGACATGGTGTGAGCATAGACACTGATGGTGGTGGTATGACGTTTCCTGCAAGTGGCAATCACATTGTTATGAGCCTGTCGTTCACCCCTTTTGGTAGGCATACAAGTTTGTTGACTAGGTTAGTTTCGATTGCAAAACCCACCCCAGCTTCACAGAGCTCCCCTTCACCATGGCCATTCCAGAAAAAATGTGTATCCAGCTTTGACTTCAGTAAGCTGACCTTCATTTGAGTTCTCTTGCAACAAGAGCTGTTTGTCTCTCAGGTTTACTAGATTTTGTGTTCTTTTTAAGTGTGCACACATTTCATGTGCTGATGGTGAGTAGAATCATCTTTGCAGAAGTTTCTGTACATTTTTTTATGTTTCAACCACAGGGCGACATCCCTGCCTGCCATGGTTGAGTAAAGAGACAATTTTTAGGACACCTTTCTAGCCCCTTCCTCATACCAGTGCAATTCTTAACAGGCTGCTCAGACCCCCAGGAGGCTGCTGAATCCCATTGCCACTTCCAGTGGCAAGTCAACCCTATGCCTGGGCCACTGTATGCACGGTTGTGACTACAGCTCCCAGTGCACCCACACCTTCTGCTTTGTCACTTGCTTGTTACCACTGGATTTTGAGATAGTTAAAAATTATAAAACGGTACGGGTGATGTCTTTTGATTCATGCGTAAATTGGATGTAAGGCAGAGATGCACAAAGTCATTGGCTTCACTCTCTCTTCCAGAGTCATCACAGTCCAGGGGCAGGAAATAGTCAAGGTGACTGCTGATGGCTTGAGATGCAGTGGCTGCCCTTGGTGTCTTTGATATCTAACCAAGCTCTAACAGCCTGCTTCAGCTGCCTTCATGGCCTCATAGCTGTTGGAACATATTGTTTACATCCGCCCATTCCACCAGGGGAAGTCTTCACATGCTTGAGGTAGATACCCCCCTAACTCACCAATGGGTTTGAGACCTCTCAGTTACCCTCAACCTGGTTCAGCCTATCTGCCAAAAAGATTTACCGGAGTGTGGCCACTGTGCATGCTGTACCTTCTTGGAGCCACAGGTGAGAGTTAGGTGGACCAAGTGGACACCAAAGGTGGAAAGAAGCCCTGCAAAGGCTTTGGCAGCCCTCACACCAGAGGGACTAGTCTTCCCTGAACACACCTTATACCCTGGTGAGAATATTAATGGTTCCATGAAGAAATGTACTGTTTGCTTCCTAGCATAGAGGTCACTGATTCAAGGTGCTCTTATGGGAATGGGAATCTGAAGATCTTCCCTGCCCCTAAGCCCCTTGATAGGCTTAAGTGACTCTGAGAACCTTCCTTGATTTGAAAATATACTCTGCTCCAAAAAGGCTGAATGTGGTCACATAGAACCTGTGGGGGGAGCCTTGTTTTTCAGGAATGCCCACACCTTGTTGCTTTGTGATTGGACAGTGGGTCAAGAGGGTTGTGACATTCTCTGAGCCAGGAGAAGGCTATATATACCCTGATGTGAGATTTTGTTTTGGGGCTCACTTTGAGAAGAGCTGTGTGATTTGACCAGACTAGACTCTGGGCAGCCGTTGAGCCCCCTGGCTTTGAAAATCCAGATGTTGGTACTTTCCTCTCTGGTAACTGACTAGGTATGGATGTAATGGTCAGACAGCTGGAAGCTTTTCTGTTGATCTGTTTTTGTCTGTTTGTTAACTTCTGCTTGTAACCTCTGTTTGTATTCTCTGAAGTTCAGGGTGCTGACTTTTTCTCCTGAACTAGGTAAATGATATATGTTTGATTAATTAAAGTAAGATTGTTAACCCATTTTGAGTTGTTTTCCTTTAGAAAAGCAGATCTAAGAACCTGTGGTAGCAGCCACACTGGGTATGCTAGGGTGCTTGCTGCTACAGGTGCCCAAAAAGAAATGCATTTTTGGGTGGGCATGGCCAATGTACAGATTTATTTTACTTAATTATGCTTATTTGTTGTAAGAACTGCATTTTTCTTTTCTTTTCTTTTTTAATCTGGGAGAGATGGGAGGGGAAGCAGATGAAAATAGCATAACCAAAAAAGAAGAATCATTGAAGCATTTTTAAAAAATTCACAGAAGGCCATAGAAGGAAGTTCAAGAGGAAACAGACAAGCAAGATAGCTTTGAAAATAAAATATTGAATTTATTATGTACCTTTTTTTTAAAGCAAACTATGGAATAGAGATTCATAGTTTCATTTAATTCTTTTTTTTTCTATTCTTTGAAAATGTTTCTCAAAAGAAGAGTTTAAAGCTCAGAACCAAATTTATTTTTTAAAGTCAACAGTAGTTGACTTACAGAGAGTTCATTCAGGTGCTTTAGGTAATTAGACATCATTTTGCCAAACAACCAGAGATTGTCTAATTTTTACCATTGTACCTCGGTAGATAGCACAGTGCCTTACTTTATATGTGTGTAATCGATAAATAAACATTTATTAAGTATCTACTATATGCCAAGCAACATAAATGTAGGAACACTATGTTAATTCTAATTCTTCCCCTTACTCTCTCCTTGAACTTGAGTAAATCACAAACTTTCTTTTTTTTTTTTTTGGAGGGGAGAGGGCAGGGCAGTTGGGGTTAAGTGACTTGCCCAAGGTCACAGGGCTAGTAAGAGTGTCGAGTGTCTGAGGCCAGTTAGCGTGTCAAGTATCTGAGACTGGATTTGAACTCAGGTCCTCCTGACTCCAGGGCTGGTACTTTATTTACTGTGCCACCTACCTGCCCCTAATCACAACCTTTCTATACTTCATTTTCGTCTATAAAATCAGGAGGTTGGAAGATCCTTTTCAACTCTTAAATTTTATAAGATTTTCTAGAGTTTATATGCTGAGATAATTTAACTTAGCATTTATTCACACAATAGGTTGGGGTTGTGAGAGTCTGGTAGTTTACCTGAGCAGTACCTACTTTTGTTGAGCTTTGGAGTTTGGGGGTGCTTGAGACCCCAAAATAGCAACACACCATGTCCTGCCAAATGAATTCAACTCAAGACTTCTCTCAAAGTAAAACAAAGTTTCTGAAAGATTTGCCATAAACTGAACAGAATAATCTGATACAGACTTAGTCTGTAGTCTGAGCTAGACTGACTCTGACCCCTTCATGGAGGTAAGATGAATCTTACATCCAGAAAGATTGTGGGGGGGATCTAGGGGTGGTCTAGAGGACGGGTTTGGGGAAGGTCTTGAGGAGGAGTCTAAGGATGATCTTTGATGGAATTGAGGTCAATCTTCAGGAATGGGATTAAGGGTGGGATATAGTTGAAGGCTACTTGGAGATGACAAACAATAGAGGGCTACCCTTAGTTTAAGGGTAACACATTTGGGTATAGATATTTTAATAGGATTAAGATTAGGAAGTAGCAGGACAATGCAGGGCTGGGCTAGGTTAAGAGTAATGGAGATTTGGGCCTAGCAATAATGAAAGACTTTTGGCCTCAGGCAAATGCCTCATCAAGTGGGAAGATTCCAGGGGTTCCCAGAGCCTGTACCCCATCACTTTGAAAGTAACATCCTTTCTCTCCCCTCTCTCTTTTTCTTTCGCTGTCTCTCTTTCTCCCCTGCACCCACTCCCTTCCCGCCCCTAAGTCGAAAAACTAGTTTTAAAAACAAAAATTCTCCAAATCTGGTACGTCTGATTTGACCAATATGCAGGACCACAATGTGTCCACACTTTACATCAGACCTTGACGATCCTTTCATAGGCACTATCATTTCCTGGTGGTTTGGCATAGACTTCTTTCTCCTTTCACTTGTGAAGAGATCAGAAGTTATAGGACAGAAGTCTAAGATAAATTCATTGTTTCAGAATTCACTGGGATTCTTGTTCTCTCATGTCTTTACTTTTATGTAATTTGACAATATCACAGAATTATTCAGCACATGAATAAGTACATTGAAATGTTTACATACTGAGGTGAATGAAAAGCCAAAGAGACAGAGTTTCTGGATAACTAATAATCAATTTATTAATTAGGTTAGATGATAATAAATTGATGATCAGTGGTTTTTCTAGGTAAGCAAACACAGAACCGTGGAGATCACTGAATGCTTAAATACCTTTGGAGGAGGAGATGAAAATCTATCCTAATTGGTGAACAATTAATGAGGGGGGTGGACATATCTATTAATGAGGAGGTGGGCTAAAAGTCTTCAGTCCCTCCTCCAGAGTAAGTGGCTTAATAATGATCACTCAGCTACCTCCAGCAATCTGGGCAGACCTCTTTGGTTGGTTTTCTCCATTATAAACTAGGTTACTCTAAACTCCAATAGAGGGTTACTGTAACAAGGGCTTATTTCCCAAAAGCAAGAATTCACCTAGATTAGATTCTGTTTATACTTTACTAAGAAGTAAGGCCTTCTAGGTGGGTGGGGGCCTGCCCAAGACTAGGGAACACACACCTAGAGGATTTGGGCAATCTCATCTATCTGCAATGTCTTTCAAAGATTGACTACCTGGTTTATTAACTAGTCAACAACAAGTCAAGTTTCCCTCATTTCTCTGAGGTCATGGTCCTCTTCAAGAACAAGAACTAACACTGCCCTACCTGGATAGTAGAGGACCTTTAATCCATGTCCATACTGAAAGAGTTGGGGATATTTAACCTGGAGAATAAAAAAAAAATCAGGGGTGACAATTTTTTTTTCAAGTTCATGAAAAGTTCTCAGGGGAAGGACGGATTCTACATATTCAGTTTGGCCCCAATGGGCAGAACAAGGATGTTGCAAGGAGGCAAATTTGGACTTGATGTCAGGGAGGTCCTCGATGGTTTAATAACTAGAACTGCCCCAAAGTGGAATGGCCTGCCTCCAGTGGTGGAACTTCCCCCTCTGTGGAGATTTTCTAGTGCAGGTTTGATGATCACTTGGCCCTTTTGTTAGAGAGGATCCCTTTCCCATATGGGTTGTAGAATGCCTCTGGAGTCCCCTCAGCCTCTCAAATTCTGTGTTCCTTTGTGGAGAGGGAAAAGCTGATCTCTGTGCGAAGGGACTCCTGACATATGTTCTTTCCCCTCCGTTTCTTGGAATATCATATGCTAAATTTAGGTTGGAATCTCTTGGAAACTTTAGGGAACACACACCTCTTCGATGGAGTTATTTCTGTCTTCAGATGCAGACAAATTCTATGTATAAACACTACATTATTTTGTTGCCGAGCTCTGGGAAACTTTTAGTCAATTAAATAGGTAAGCAAGCAGGTCTGGACTGCCCAGGGCTAGGCCTAGGCTAGATTGGGAATTCTAGTGAAGCAGAAACATGGACTCTGGACTCAGAGAATTTAAAATTTAGTTGGGGAAATCAAACATGACTAATAGATAAATGAAATAATTAAAGAGAAAATCTAGAGAAATTGTAATCATGTTGATGGAATCTTAATAAAGCTGCACTCCCCCCCCCCAATATTCTAACTTCCTTATAGGCCCCAATGAACAGCAGGCCCACTGCCCCTACCTAGCCACTCACCCTGCCCCCTCCCCCAATATCCTAACTTCTTCATATGTGCCTCACTGTTGACTAGAAGAACAGGTGTGTCCATGGCCTCATTTCTCCCAGAAACAGCAGGCATGTCCATGTGATGGGACTCCAGCCATTGCCCCCAGACCCATTCCTCATATTTCCCGCAGTAACATGCACTCAACCACAACCACATCCATCTAGTTTTAGACAGGACCACAATACTCAGCCAATCAGAAAGCAGCACCACCAGTGTGCCCAAGCAGGACCCTAAAACGATAGAAGGGGCTTTCCCTAAGTACCTGCACAGTCATAGCAAAAGCTGTCCTTTAAGTGAAATTGTGATGTAAAGAGACTTAGAATATCATTATCATACATATATACCCCCCCCCATGTGTTTTTCTGTATGGGGTAATTGCATGAGCAGTTACACTGAGTCTGGGACTCTTCCCCTATTACCTAATCTATTAACAAACCCCCCCACCTTTTTAATATTCATAATTTCTGTTATATAATTACATCTTTACCCTATAAAAATCCATCTTGCTTTCTCTGAAGTTTCTGGTTCCTCTTGGAATATAGCCCGCTCCATGAGAGGCATCAATCTCAATAAATGCCTATACTTGGATTAGAGGTGGTTTGACTTAGAATTCTTGGAGATGGTGCCATATTGTGACACCGAAACAATGTGGTGAGTAATATGGTATTGATCAGAGATGGGGAACCTGCTGCCTTGAGGCCACATGTGACCTTCTAGGTCCTTAAGTGCAGCCCTTTGACTGAATCAGCTTCACAGAACAAATCCCCTTAATAAAAGGGTTTATTCTGTAAAACTTGGACTCAGTTCCCCATCCCTGGTATAGACCATAAGTGTAACAGGTGCTCTAAAAAGGAAGTCATGAGTGATTCTTAGTGTCAGGGAAAGATTTCTGGAAGATGAATGATTTGAGCTGGTCTCTGATTGTTTGCTTCCAACATTGGAGGCAGGGTAGGAATTCCCATAATTTCTCATATTTCCATGGAAAGAAAATATTCAATACTATCATTAAGATAATATACTAGAGACCTATGATTTAGTCAGGGAAGATATCTCCTTCTATAGATACAGACAGAAACCCTTTAATGACTCAGTGGTCAGTGAGTCAACAAGCATTTTATTAAGCACTTAATATATGCCAAGCATTGTACTAATCGCTGGGAATATAAAGAAAAGACAAGGACATTCCCTGTCCTCGAGGAATATATGTTGGAATGAGAGAGATAACATGTAAATAACTGGATATATGCCAGACATATTCAGAATAGATGGGAGGCAATCTGAGAGGGACAGGTACTAGCAGTTATGGGGTGAGGGGACAGGGAGAAGGCCTTCTGCATGAGGTGGGACTTGAGCTGACTTGAAAGAAATCAGAGAAACCAAGAGGTGGAGGTGAAGAGCAAGAATGTTCCAAGCATGGAGGTCAGTCAGTGCCCAGTCAGGGAGGTGGAAGATGGGGCTTAATGACTGAGGAATTACAAGTAGGCCACTACAGCTGGCTCATAGACTTTGTGGAGGAGAGTCAAGTATAAGAAGATTAGAAAGGGCTCAGTTATCAAGAGCTGTGGGGGCAACTAGGTGGCACAGTGGATAAAGTGCTGGGTCTGAACTCTACAATACTCATCTTCCTGAGTTCAAATCTGTCCTCAGACACTTCCTACCTGTGTGACCCTGGGTAAGTCACTTAACCCTGTTTGCTTCAGTTTCCTCATCTGTAAAATGAACTGGAGAAGACAATGACAAACCACTCCCATAACTCTGCCAAGAAAACCCCAAAGGAGTCACGGAGGGTGGGACACTAATGAAATGAATGAACAAAAATATGAAGAGTTTTAAATGCCAGAGAATTTGATATTGATCAGGGGTGGGAGAGAGGGAGTCACTGGTGTTCTTTGTGTGTATATAGGGAAGGGGGGGGGGAATGACATGGTCAGATTTACCTTTAAAAAAAAAGATCACCTTGCTAGTTGAGTAGAGGATGCATTTAGATTTGAAGGAAATAAATATGGAACTCAAAGATTTAAAAAAAATATTAAAAAAATAGTTTTTACATGCAATTGCATAATAAGAAATATAGGCAATGGGGCATAGAAATCTATCTCGTCATATAAGAAAGGGGAAAGGAGATAAGAGGGAGGAGGTTGATGGAAGGGGTAATCAATATGCTTGCCATCTTGGGGTGGGGGTAGGGGAGAGATGGAGAGATGGAGAGAAAATTTGGAACTCAAAATCTTGTGGAAATGAATGTTGAAAACTAAAAACAAATAAATTCTGATTAGAAAACAAAACAAAAAAAGAATTGGAAGAAATAAGGTAGAAGATTAGTTAGAAGGCTATCGCAAAAGTTCAAGTGAGGAGAGATGAGGGTTTGGACCAGGGTTGTGACATTGTGAATGGAGAGTAGGCGGTGTATAGGACAAATGTTTTCAAGGAAGAAACACGATCGGCAAGGTATTGGCTACATAGAACAGTAGTTCTCATTTTGTTTGGCTTCAGGACCCCTTTATACTTTTGAAAACTATTGAGGGTCATAGATATCAATACTTGCCACGTTAGAAATTAAAACATCTTAGTATTATTATGAAAGTAATTTTGACCTCACAGACCCCCTGAAAGGTCTCAGGAATCCCCAAATTACACTTTGAGAATCACCAACATGAAGTGAAAGTGAAGTCGTGGGCACATAAAAGTTGAGTGACATGACCAAGATCACAAAGCCAATGTCACATAGGATTGAAACTCAGGCCAGCCGGACTAATCCTACAACTCTTTATCTATTACTACTCCATTTACATTATTATTGGTCCATTATTTCAGAGTTTCTTACCAAATACAGTTATATTATTATCAGTCTAGCTCTGGAATGAAAGCAAAACTTGTGCTAGAATGAATTTTAATTAAAAAATATTCTAGTTATTGCATGGCTGTGTGAATCCACTAAGTTGTTAGGTGCTGGCATCTTAGCATCATGCCTAGGACTGAGGGGATGAAGGGGAGGGGAGGCTGATGATGGTCTTCAGATAAGTACTCAGTTTTGGAAGAGGGAATTTTCCCAGGCTTAAGTATGCAAAACTGATGCCATATGCCAATTGTTGCCTGCCTGAGTCTGCCTGGGAAAGGAAGGATAAGACATTTCATACTATTCCCTCCACCAGTCAGTCACCTGCCTGGATCTCCCCATGGAGGTATCTCCCTTCTTCCTTCCCCCATTTTTCAGCTATACTCTGCTGCCTTAACCCCTGAGAGGTTTCCACCCTGAGGTTGAACTCCTATGGATGCTGATAACCTTCTTGAATAATTTATTCCTTAAAAATGAACAAACTCCCACCTCAACAAAAGGCCTACTGTTGCCAAAGCATTTGAGCTGAACTCAATAAGTACCTGTTGAGTATCTATTGTGTGTCATGTGGCAGATTCTGAATGCAGGATTGTCATTATTTAAACCTCATTCTCTGTGCCCATCAACCTCCCTTGGAGGCCATCTCCAGCTGTCCTGATGTATATCTTTCCACTGGACCCAGATGGCTCCATAAGATAAAGTGAAGCTGGTGACTTTACAATGTACTCCCTCATTTAATCCAATTCATTTGCAAGTCATGGCATCATCTTCCTGATGTCAGGATCCTCTTTGAGAACAAAGGACAAAACACAAGAGCCCTTCCTTATTTCTATTTACTTCAACTCAACCTTCCTTTCTACCCTGTCCCATTCCAATGCTCCCCACCCCTTCCACTGAGTTCTTTGGAATGCCTACTCCTGTTCCCACTCCTTCCACCTTGGATTCCCTGAGACCTGGCTCTCTCTCCATGACACAGGCTCCCTGGCCATCCTTTTCAGCACCATTTTAACTTTCACTTATATTCCCACTTCCTGATCAACACTCTTGTTTCCTATTTGCTGCTTCCAGATTCCCCTTCTACCTCACCATCACTTGATAACCTTTCTTCCTTTCAACATATCAAAATCCTGGCCATTGTTATCTGCCAACCTCCAGGTCATTCTCCTTCCCTCTTTCTTGGTTCTCCTCCTACCTATCTGACCCTTCCTTGGTCTCCTTTGCTAGAGCTTCATCAAGTCACATCAACCAATTATGAGGGTTCCACAGTGCTCTGTTTTGGGGCCTCTTTTCTTATCTCTCGATACTATTTCCATTGGTGATTTCATCAGCTCCCTTGGAGTCAACTATCTCAGTGCTGTTGATTCTCAGGTCTATTTATCTAGCCCTAACCTCTCTCCTGATCTCCAGTATCCCACCTCCCACTATCTATTGGCACCTCGGAGTAAATGTCCTTTACACAGGATGAACTCAACATGTTTCAGACTAAACTCATAATGTCTCCCCCTGCCCCAAGCCCCCCCTCTTCCTAACTTTCCACAGTCTCCCACTGTCACCCAATCTCACAGCCTATGTATCACCCTCTTTTTTTCATTCTCACTCTCCATGTCCAAGTGGGGAGGCTAAGTATTGTCAATTCTGTCTCTAATATGCTCTCTCTTCTGACACTGGCACCACCCTGGTTCAGCTCCTTGTCACCTCACAGCCGGACTATTGAAATGGCTTTCTGGTTGGTCTTCTTGCCATAAACTTCTCCTCATTCCAGCCCATCCTTCATTCAGCTCTCCAATTGATCTTCCTAAAGCACAGGTCCACCATACCAGCTCCCCATCCAATGATTCCCTAGCCCCTTCGGGATCAAATGTGAAATCCTGTCCTATTCCTACTCCTGCATTCTCTTATATTGGTCCCTTTCCATTCCTAACATTTCTTCATCTTGCAGGGGCAGTGAGGTGTTGCAGTGGATACAATGCTGAGCCTGGAGTCAGGAAGACTAGTCTTCCTGAGTTTAAATCTGGCCTCAGACACTTACTAGATATGTGACCCTTGACAAGTCAACTAACCCTGCTTGCCTCAGTTTCTCATCTGTAAAATGACCTGGAGGAAGAAATGGCAAATCACCCCAGTATCTTTGCCAAGAAAAGCCCAAAAAAAGGTCACAAAGAGTCAAAAATGACTGAAAAATAACTTCATCTTGCAAGCAAAATGTAGCATGAAGGGCTAGTAAATTATTTTCCCTTGATCTAGTTAGGTCTGGCACACAGCAAGCAGATGTTTAGTAATTGTTGCTAATGATGCAACAACATTCAAGGGTTACAAATCTGTGCATACCCTTTGACCCAGCAATGCCTCTACCAGGTCTTTATCCCAAAGAGATGAAAGAGAAAAGAAAAGGACCTAGATGGATAAAAATATTTGTAACAGCTGTTTTTATGGTAGCAAAGAATTGGAAATTGAGGGGTTGCTCACCAACTTGGGAATGTTTCAACAAGTCACAGAAGAGGATTGTGATGGAGTGCTATTGTGCTGTGGGAAGTGATGGAGGGGGGATTTCAGAAAAAAAAAAAAAACCATGGCAAGAACTATATGCAAAGTGAAGTAAGAGGAACTTGTAGATCATTGTGCACAGTAACAGTAATGTAATGATTATTACTTTCAGAAGACTTGGTTACTCTGATCAACAAAATGATTCAAGTCAATTTCAGAGCACTCATGATAAAATAGCATTATCCTCCTCCAGAGAGAGAAGAGATGAACTGAATGCAAATGGAAATATATTTTTTTTCCATTTTATTTTGAAATACGGCTAATAAGGAAAATGTTCTGCATGATTTCACATGTAAAATTGATATCATCTTGCTTACTTTCTCAGTAGGTGGGGTTGGGAGTAGGAGGGAATTAAAAAAAAGAAAAGAATATAAAAATAAATAATTTTAAAATATTTGCTAAATATAATTTATGAATTTAATTAAAGAACCACTATCACTGATACTTAAAAGTCTATGGAAAATAGGAGAGGAACCAAAGGACTAAAGAACAAATGATGTTATTCCATTTTCTCCTCAACTGGAAGAGAACAGAGTTTTAAAATGATAGCTTGGTATGCTTGAATTCAAGTTCTGGTAAAATTATAGAACATATATTTAAAAAAATAAATTGATTTGTTTATTTACTTTTCGTTTACAACATTCAGTTCCACAGTCCCTTGAGTTTCAAATTTTCTCCCCCTCCCTTTCTTCCCCCCCCCCCACCAGCATGGTGGCATGCACTGGAATACAGAATCTACAAATATCTTCACATTAATCATTTGTCAGGTTGTAAAGAAGGATTATAACTGATGGAAAGATCAGTGGGAAGGAGGAAACAAAAGAAAACAAGAAAAAGAAACACAGCAAGTAGTTTGTTTCAATCTGCATTCAGACTCCACATCCCTTTCTCTGAATATGGGTATCTCTTCTGATCATGAGTCTCTTGGAGTTGTCTTATAACTTACATTGCTGAGAGGAACCCAGTCTATTGAAGTTAGTCGTCACACATACGTCGTGTCTGTGATCATGTACAGATTTCTCGTGGTTCTGCTCTTCTTGCTCAGCATCAGTTTATAATAAGTCTCTCCAGGTTGTTATGAAGTCCATCTGCTCCTCATTTCTTATAGCACAGTAGGGTTCCATTACATTCATATACCGCAACTTGTAGAACATATTTTTAAAGGATGATTTGCAAACATTTAGAAATGTCACCTAGTTAAGTAACTGTCAAACAAGTAAATGAAGTTAGCGTAGTATAACCAGTTCTTGATGAGCCCTTGTTAGAACTTAATGGTCACTATTTCCCTTTGTAAATGCTTGCAAATCATCCTATCAAAACTTTTTTCTAGGTAAAGCAAAGATGGCAGAATAAAGGCAGGGACTTGCCTAAGCTCTCCAAACAACTTTAAAATAATGCCTCAAAATGATTTTTGAAGTAGTAGAAGCAATAAAAGAACAAGATGAAACCATTTTCGAGCCCAAGACAACTTAGAAAGTTGGCAGGAAAGGTCTGTTTGGGTGGGGTGAGAGTGGAGTGCAGTCCAGTGCAAGCTGTGTCCTCACAAGCCAGCAGCAGTGTATGGGGGAATCTGAATCAGTAGTGGCAGCTTCTGGAGCCCTCAGTCACAGATAGTATAGTCCAGGGGAACCTACAGCTTTGAGGCCACATGTAGCCCTTTAGATCCTCAAGGTCAGCCCTTTGACTGAATCCAAACTTCATAGAACAAATCCACTTAATAAAAGGATTTGTTCTGTCACACTTGGACTCAATCATAAGGCCACACCTAAGGATTTAGAAGGCTACACGGGACCTTGAGGTTGCAGGTTCCCCACCTCTATCTTAGTCAGACAGCTGGTCAGAAGGAGAATACAGTGGACCCTTTGCTGGTCATGGATACAGGACTCTGCTACATTGCCCATACACAATTCTGGGTCAAAGTCCCAGGGTGGTGAGGAACACTAGCACTAAAGCATGAGGCCTCAAGGGAGCAAAAGCCCATGTCAGAGTTTCAGGGTGAAAAACAGTGCTTGCAGATCAGAGCACAAGCCAGGACATCAAAGAGCACTACTTACACTTTGGAAAAACTGAAAATTTATAGACCACCAGAAATAGCTCTGAAAACTGCATTATGAAAATCCTGAAATTTTGGACAAGGGAACAGAACTGACATTTAACATAAAGTTCAAAGTAAAAAGAAAAATAAGCAAACAACAGCAAAAGAAAAACCTGACTATATACAGTTACTATGTTGATAGGGAAGGTCAAAACACAAACTTAGAAGAAGACAGCAAAGTCAAAATAGCTACATGTGAACCCATGAAGAAAAATGTGAATTGGTCTCAGCCCCCAAAAGTAAGAATTCCTGGAAGATCTCAAAAAGGATTTTAAAAATTAAATAAGAGAAGTAGAAGAAAAATTGGGAAGAGAAATGAGAGTAATGAAAGAAAATAATGAAAAAAGGGCAACTGCTTGGAAAAGGAGGCAAACACACACACACACACACACACACACACAAATACAGAAGCAAATAACATCTTATACACAGAATAGGCCAAACGATAAGAGTCACAAAAATTCACTAAAGGGAAGAACTCATAAAAAAGCAGAAATGACCAAATGGAAAAAAGATCTAGAAAAATGTGCTTAAGAAAATTCCTTAAAAAGCTGAATTGGCCAAATGGAAAAGGCAGTACAAAAATTTGCTGAAGAGAAGAATTCCTTAAAAAGTAGAATTGACCAAATGGAAAAGTAGGTGCAACAGTTCACTGAGGAAAATAATTTCTTAAAAATTAGAACTGGGCAAGTGGAAGCTGGTAATCCCATAAGACATTAAGAAAGAGTGAAAAAAATCAACAGAATGAAAAAATATAGAAGAAAATGTGAAATAACAAATTGGAGAAGCAACTGACATGGAAAATAGATCAAGAAGGGATAACTTAATAATTCTAGGACTACCTGAAAACCATGATTAAAAAAAAGAGCCTAGACATCATTTTAAAGGAATAATCCTGATATCCTAGAACCAGAGGATACAATAGAAATTGAATGAATCCACCAATCACCTCCTGAAAGAGATCTAAAAATGAAAACTCCCAGGAATAATATAGCCAAATTCCAGAGTTCCTAGGTAAGGAGAAAATATTATAAACAGCCAAAAGGTAGCAATTCAAATATCATGGAACCACAGACAGGATAACACAGCAGTTAGTGGTTTCTTCATTAAAGGATTGGAGGGCTTGGAATGTAATATTCTAGAAAGAAAAGTAGCTAAGACTTCAATCAAGAATCACCTATCCAGCAAAACTGTATATAATCCTTCATGAGGGAAAAATGGATATTTAAGGAAATAGAGGACTTTAAAACATTCCTGATGAAAAAACCAGATGTGAATAGAAAATTTGATTTTCAACAAGACTCAAGAGTAGCATAAAAAGTTAAGCAGGAAAGAAGTCCTAAGAGTTTCAATAAGATTAAACTGTTTACCTTCTTACATGGAAAGATGATACTTGCATCTCTGAAGACCTTATTAGGGCAGTTAGAAGTATACATAGACAAAAGGTATGGATGTGAGTTGTCTATGATGGGATGGTATTGGGGGAAAAAATGAAGGGAAAGGAAGAGGGATACAATGCTAGAAAGGGGGAGGAAGAGGTAAAATGGGTTAAATTATTTTATATAAAAGAGCTTTTTACAGTGGAGAGGAAGATGCTGGGGTAGCGGGAACTTCATGAACCTTAACTCTAATTAAAATTGGCTCAAAGATGGAATAACATACACATGAAGCATAATATAGAAATATCTTACTCTCCAGGAAAGTAGGAGGGGATGGAGATAACAGAAGGGGAGGGAGGGCACTGATAGAAAAGAGGACAAATTCAATAAATATAAGTTCAATAAAGGGCTAAGGAAACATAGGTCAAAAATTAATTGAAATCTAATACTAAAAAAACGAGTGGGTTAAAGAACAAATCACAGAAATGAGAATTTCATTAAAGAGAATGGCAACAATGAGACAACAAACAAAAATTAATGGAATGTAGCCAAAGAAGTGCTTTGGGGAAAGTTTATCTCTCTCAATGCTTACATAAATGAAAAAGAGAATGAGTCATGTATTTAACCAACACTGAACAAATTTAACCCAAACTGAGCAAGAATGCTTGGTATAATAACAGTGGTACCATTAATAGAAACATGGATTTCAGAAAGCAGTATAATTCTAAGGGAGACTACAACTTCTGTCACTTGCAACCCAGATAGAATAATGAAGAGAGCAGAAAGTTTCTTCCAAAGGCACTAACTTTATAACCTAGAATTGTCAAATTATCTTCACATAAAACCCATAATATTCTTAAGACTTCATGGTACTTTCAGTATGGCCTACCACACAAGAATTCCTGGGGCCTGCATAGAGGAACACAGACATATAGGGAAAGCCACATTGGAAGAGAAGACCCCAAGGTCCTACAACTGTACCACATAGCTCCACTACTCTCTCTCCTTTCGAAGAAACCATTGTACAGGTGTAGGAGGAAGGTCAAATGTTATCAAACACTGTCTTCAAAGACTATCCCAGAAGTTCTGGCTCTCCCTAAATTAAATTCAAACCTATAGCCAATCTCAGAGTGGGTAAGAAGCTTCAGTCCTCATTAACTTCATCAGAGGCATTCCTGCATTCCAACCTTCAACCTGCACAATGACTTTTTCTTATTATCCTTTATGATCTATAATAAAATCCGCCTCATTGTCAGATGGTCAACAATGATTGACCGTAGAAGTATGCTTTGATTTGTAGCATAATAATTTCTAGATTTAAAGCCTCTATTTTTATTAAAAAGCAATTGTGATGAATGAAATCTAATAAGGATTGCATTACTAAAGAAAAATTGTGTCTGATGGAGGCTGTTTTTCTGAAGGGTTCTAGTGTAATATTTTTTTCTCTATTTCCTTTCGAAGCAGTCCAAGACTAAGTTCATTTCTTCTGTTTTCTTACCCTAACTTACCATGACCTCCACAAAAAAACATTTAACTTTTACATACTTTTCAGGGATTCCCTTACTTTAAAACAAACTTTTATCTCTCTGGGAGCTCTTTGAGATTCACCTTTAATCTGGGAGTCTCAATTTAGGAGCTCATAACAGAGATTGTTTGGTGTCTTCAGGCTGGTTGTTTAAAAGCAGTAAGCAACAAAAGGATCTTAAGTTCTGAATTATGGAATCATTTAAACTTAACAGGAAGTTTTTTACTCTAATTTCTTCTGTACTCTTTCCTGAAGTTCTTTTTATCTTAACACTTTAATGAGTTTTACTAAATTTCTCTTGAACAGATTTCATGATCAATAAAACAGCTCTTAAAACTTTACAAAGTTTACTGTTTCCCCCAAAACTCATCAAAATACTCATAAAAACATTCAAATCAAAATCTAGAAATTTTTAGTAGAGAAACTATCCCTCGTTTAATTAAAAAAAAAATCCAAACCATAAATTTAATCTCTAATTAGTTTTTGTGCCTCTTTCATCTATGCAACTTCCAATGTGGTCAGTGTTGGAAGTGGAGGGGGGAGAGTGAGGGGATTTGTCTGCTCTGAAGTCCATTGAAAGCTTTACTTTTTATAGTCTTTTTCTATTGATCAGGCTGGTTTGAACTATCAGGATATAGAACAAAACAGATACTTAAAAATACCAGCTGGCATAGATGAACAGACAGCATAGATAAGACAGAACCACCTCCTAAATCTCAGGCTGTAAATTTCTATTTGACCATAGTGGAAGAGAAATAGGAGAAGAAAAAGATGAGGATATAGTCAGAATAGAAAAATCAGAAATGGTCACTTTAGGAATCAGTGGGGCATGTCTCATCAGCTCACACCATGGTTTATTTGTTTTAAGTGGACTGTTCAGTGTGCAGTTTTCTAATGTAAAATGATTAAAAGCCTCATATTCAGGCTAAAATAATCCATCAGTTGAGTCCCTACAATTTTAGAGCAGCAGTCCCTTAGTTTAATATCACATGCCTTTGTCATCCCCTTTGAATCTTCAGGCCACCTTGACTCCCAACATTTCACTAATTTTTCCTGGAGGTGACTCCCTGTAGGAATACTTCCTGTTTCCATTGTTACCCCTTAAAGGGATATTAAATGAGCAACCAAAAGCAGATGATCACAAGTGGACCTGGTAAGGAGTAAATCGGATAGGATTACAACCAAGAATAACCTACCCTGAAAAACTGAACCAAATGGGGGGGGGAGAATGAATATTTAATGAAATAGTGGATTTTCAAGAATTCCTGATGAAAATATCAGGGCTGAATAGAAAATGTGACTTTCAAATACAAAACTGAAGAGAAGCATAATAAGGTAAACAGGAAAGACAAATCACAAGGGTTTCAGTAACATTAAACTCTTTACCTCCTTACATGGGAACTTCTACTTGGGAATTTCTACCATGCCACTTCTAAGAATTGTATCATCATCAAAGAAGTTAGAAGGAGGATACATAGAGCACAAGTGGATTTGATTTAACTATGATGGGATATCTAAGAGAATAAAATTAAGGGGTGAGAAAGAGGTGTGCACTGGAAGAAGGGGGAAGGGAGAGATAGAATAAGATAAATTCTCACATAAAAAAAGGTACAGAAGGATACGGTGAAGGGGAAGATTGGAAGGGGTGGATGATGTCAGGACCTAAGCCTTATCAGAATTTGTTTAGAGAGGGAATATCATACACACTCATTTGGGTATAGAAATCTTATTTAAGCTACAGGGGAATATGAGGGGAAGGGAATAAGGGGGAAAGAAAAGCCCTGATAGAATGGAAAGCAGTTTGGGGGAAGTGGTGGGCAGAAGCAAAACACTTTCCTCTCAAAATTTTTTAACAGTTTTATTTAAAGTTTTGAGTTCCAAATTCTGTCCTTCCCTCTCTTTCCTGCCTCCCCACTCCCTGAGACAGTAAGCAATTGAATATAGTTTATACAATCCCATAGAACTAAAGATGGAGCATACTATCCACTTTCAGAGAAAGAACTGATATTGATTTAATACAGACTGAAGCATGCTTTTTTCATTTTCTTTCTTTTATTTCAGTCTTCTTGTACAAAATGACTAATATGGAAATGATATATGCAATTGCAAAACACTTTTGAGGAGGGACAAGGCAGAGAGAGAGACAGAGACAGAGAGAGACAGAGAGAGATACACACACAGACAGAGAGAGAGAGAGAGAGAGAGAGAGAAAGAGAAGCATAAACAGGAGAAAAATAGGATAGAGGGAAATACACATTTAGTAATCATAACTGTGAATATGAATGGAATAAACTCACCCATAAAAGTGAAGTGAATAGAAAAATCCATTAAAATCCAGAAATCTCCAATACATTGTTTATAGGAAAACACTTGAAACAGATAGACACAAACCAGAGTAAAGGTACAGGGCTAGGGCAGAATCTATTATTCTTCAGACTAATTAAGAAGAAAAAACCAGCAGGGATAGCAATCAAGATCTCAGACAAATTAAAAGCAGAAAAATAGATCTAATTAAAAGAGATAAGCAGAGAAATTACATTTTTGCTAAAAGGTACCATAGACAATGAATATCAATACTAAATATGTGAACCAAATGGTATATCACCCAAATTCTTAAAGTAAAAGCTAACTGACTTACTGGAGGAAAAAGATAGTGCAACTCTACTAGTAAGGGAAACTTAACTTTCCCCTCACAGGACTAGGTAAAACTAACCAAAAAATAACCAAGAAAGAAGTTAAGGAAATGAATAGAATTTTAGAAAATTTAGATGTGATAGACCTCTGGAGAAAACTGAATGCAAATAGAAAAGAATATAACTTTCTCAGTAGTATACAGCACCTACACAAAAGCTGGCCATGTATCAGGGCATAAAAACCTCACAACCAAATGCAGAAAAGCAGAAATATTACATGTATCATTTTCAGATTTTAATGTAATAAAAATTACATTCAATAAAGGGACATGGAAATATAGATTAAAAATTAATTAGAAACTAATACTCTAATCCTAAAGAATGAGTGGGCCAAAGAACAAATCATAGAAAAAAAAATGTATAGTTTCATAAAGAGAATGACAACAATGAGAAAACACTCCAAATTTATGGGATGCATCCAAAGCAGTACTTGGGGGAAAATGTATATCTCTAAGTGTTTACATCAATAAAATAAAGAGCAGATTAATGAATTGGGAATGCAACTAAAAAAACTAGAACAAATTTAAAATGCCCAACTGAACACCAAATTGGAAATCCTGAAAAATCAAAGGAGATTAATAAAACAAAGTAAGAAAACCATTGAACTAATCAATAGAACTAGGACCTAATTTTGTTTAAAAAAACAAAATAGTAAACTATTGATTAATTTGATTAAAAAAAAGAAATAAAAACAAATTACCAGTATCAAATATGAAAAGATTAAATTAAACACAATTATAAGGAGCTATTTTGACCAATTATATGCTAATAAATCTAGTAATGAATGAATATATGTAAAAAATATGAATTGCCCAGATTAAGAGAAAAGCAAATAGAATACCTAAATACACCTATAAGAAAAAGGAATTTGAACAAGTCATAAATGAATTTCCTAAGGAGAAAACACCAAAACCAGAAGGATTCACAAGTGAATTCTATAAATTCCAATACTATATAAACTGTTTGGAGATGAGGCAAAGGAGCCCACCAAACTCCTTTTATGACACAAATATGGTGCTGATACCTAAGCAGGAAGAGCAAAAACTGAAAAAGAAAATAAACCAATTTCCCTAATATTGATGCAAAATTTTTAAATCAAATACTAGCAAGGAGATTATAGCAATATGTCAGAAAGATTACACACTAAGACCAGATGGGATTTATTCTAAGAATAATGGATTGGTTGTATATTAGGAAGACTCAGTATAATTGATCATGTCAGTAATAAAAACAATGACAGTCTTATGATTATCTCAATGGATACAGAAAAAGCTTTTGACAAAATACAATACTCATTCCTGTTAAAAAAAAAAAAACACTTCAAAGTATATGCATAAAATGAGGTTTCCTTAAAATTAAAAGTAGTATCTATTTGAAAACATAAAACATTATCTGTAATGGGGATAAGGTAGAAGCCTTCTTAATAAGATCAGGGGTGAAGCAAGGATACCCATTATCCTCACTATTATTCAGTATTGTGCAGAAGAAAAAGAAATCAAAGGAATTAGAACAGGCAATGAGGGGAAAAAAAAAACTATCACTTTGCAGATGATATGAAAGTATACATAGAGAAGAATCAACTAAACAAGTCAATTGAAAAAATAATCAACTTTAGTAAAGTTGCAAGATATAAAATAAACCCACATAAATTATTAGTATTTCTATATGTTACCAATAAAGTTCAGCATCAAGAGGTAGAAAGAGAAATTCCATTTAAAATACCGGTAAACAATAGAAAATATTAGGAGTCTTTTTGCATTGACAAACCCAGGAAGCATATGAAAATAATTATAAAACACATTTCACATAAATGAAGTCAGGTCTGAACAATTGAAAAAAATTGATAGGCCAAGTTGATATAATCAAAATAGCAATTCTACCTAAATAAATTTGCTTATTCAGTGCCATACCAATCAAACTATTAAAAAAAATTTTGTATAAAAACATAACAAAATTCATCTGGGAGAAGAAAAATAAAGAATATCAAGGGAATTAATGAAAAAAAAGTGAAGGAAGGTGGCCTAGCAGTACCAGATCTCAAACTTCATTACAAAGTGATAATCAAAACAATTTGGTACTGGCTAAAAAATAGAATGGTGGATCAGTGCATTAGATTAGGGACACAATACATAGGAGTAAATGACCATAGTAATGTACTGTTTCAGAAATGCAAAAACCCAAGTTTGTGGGATAACTCCTTGACAAAAATTACTGGAAAAACTGGAAAGGAGTTGGGCAGAAAGTAGGTATAGATCAACAACTCCCACTCTATACCGAGATAAGGTCAAAGTGGGTACATGATTTATCCATGAAGGGTGATGCCATAAGCAAATTAGGGGAGCATGAAATAGTTTACCTTCAGTTTTATGTAAAACTGAAAAATTTATG
Source organism: Petaurus breviceps papuanus (assembly GCF_028583685.1). Classification (NCBI taxonomy): domain Eukaryota; kingdom Metazoa; phylum Chordata; class Mammalia; order Diprotodontia; family Petauridae; genus Petaurus; species Petaurus breviceps. Next base: position 3,012,353 of record NW_027185764.1, read on the forward strand.
ACCAAAGAAGAGATAAAGAGTATTACAGAATGTAAAATGGAAAACTTTGATTACATTAAATTAAAAAGATGTTGTGCAAACAAAAGCAATGCAGCCAAGATTAGAAGGAAAGCAGAAAACTATAAAATTTTTCTCAATGAGTTTTTCTGATAAAGGCCTTATTTCTCAAGTGTATAGAGAACTGAGTAAAAATTATAAAAATATAAATCATTCCTCAATTGATAAATGGTCAAAACATGAATAGTTTTCTGAAGAAGAAATTAGAGCTCTTTTTAGTCATATGCAAAAATGCTCTAAATAACTATTCATTATAGAAATGGAAGTTAAAATAGCTCTGAGGTACTATCTCACACCTATCAGATTGACTAAGATGACAGAAAAGGATGTTGGAAGGGATGTAGTAAAATTGAAGCACTGATATATTTTGGGGGAAAGTTGTGAATTAAGCTAATCATTCTTGAAAGTGACTTGGAAATATACCCAAAGTGCTATGAAAATTGAACATATCTGATTAAACTACTAAATCTGTATCCCTAAGAGGTTTTTTAAAATATTGTTTATTTTTAGTTTTGAACATTAATTTTTTATACAATTTTGAGATTAATATTCTTCAGGCAAAATCCTCTTCTACTAATCTTCATACATGATGGTCTTGAGGTCTTTCCTCAATTTGATTGTCCTCATTTGGACACTTTCCAGATAATCCGTGTCTGACTATCACAACTAGAATGGCACAAAAATACTCCAGGTTAGTCTAACCAGGGATTACAACATCTCAGAAGGTTTTTTTTCTTTTCTAAATACTGACTTTGTGGCCCAGATTTATCAATTTATCTTCATATAGAAGCAATAGGCAGAGTTAAGATGGCAGAGTAGAAACAGGACTTCCTCTCAGCTCCAGTGCCCACCTCCCAAAATTCATGTAAAAAAAATTACTCTAGACAAACTTTGGAGCTACAGAACCCACAAGATGACACAGAGAAGTTAACCTCCCACTGAGGACAGCCAGGTAGGCTGGCAGCAAATGGCCAGCTCAGCACTCTGGGAGTCAACCCCAGGCCCTATCCAGCCAGAGGTCTTAGCCCCAGCACAACCTGACCAGCTGCTGACTGGAGGGACTTCAAATCACCAGCAGCTGTGGTGGTTTCCAGAATTATCAACCCATAGGTACTAAGGACAAAGTGAGATGTCAGTGCAGTGTGGACTTTGGCACCTGGGAATTTGGAGTGTGATCCAGCCTTTGCCCCCAGGGTGAGAAGCCGCTGAGGCACTGTGGGCCATGCAGCTGATACCACGTGGCAGCTTCAGGTCCTGGTCTGCAGATTGTAGGGCGACTAAGTGACCAGTCTGAGGGGTAATTGCTCTCTTTAACCTGCTTGGATCTGGATTGCTGTCTAGGGTGGAGGTCCTGGGGACCGTGACCAGCTTGCCAGAGAGTGTGGAGGCTTCAGAGAGGGCACCCAACTAAGACCCTCAGCAGCTGTGAAAACCCCAGCATTTGGGATAAAGCTCCTGTTTCTGCTAGCAGAGTTCTACTGTGGCAAAAAGCCCAAAAGTCAAGTAATTGAGTGGCAACATGAGCAGGCAAAGGAAGCAAAGCAAACAGAGCAACCCAACTTTACCCTCCAATTTTGGGGACAAAAAGGATCAAAGCATGGAAAAGGAGGAAGACAACAAAGTCAGAATTCCTGTACCAAAAGCTTCCAAGAAAAATATGAGCTGGTTACAGGTCATAGAGGAGCTTAAAAAGGATTTTGAAAATTGAATAAGAGAAGTGGAAGAAAAATTGTGAAGAGAAATGAGAACAATGCAAGAAAATAATGAAATGAGAGTCAACAACCTGACTGAAGAAAATAACACCTTAAAAAATAGACTAACTCAGATGGCAAAAGAGGCTCAAAAAGGCAATGAGGAAAAGAATGCCTTAAAAAGCCAAATTTGCCAGATGGAAAAATAATCTCAAAAGCTCACTAAAGAGAATCATTCCTTCAGAATTAGATTGGAGCAAATGGAAAAGTGACTTTATGAGAAATCAAGATACTATTAAACAGATCCAAACAAATACAAAAATAGAAGGCATTGTGAAATCTCTCATTGGAAAAACCACTGACATGGAAAATAGATTCAGGAGAGAGAATTTAAAAATTATTGGACTACTTGAAAGCCATGATCAGAAAAAGAACCTAGGAATCATCCTTCAAGAAATTCTCAAGGAAAATTGCCCTGATGTTTTAGAACCAGAGGGCAAAATAGAAGTTGAAAGAATCCACCAATCACCTCCTGAAAAAGATCCCCAAAAGAAAACTCTTAGGAATATTATAGCCAGGTTCCAGAGTTCCCAGATCAAGGAGAAAGTATTACAAGCAGCCAGGAAGAAACAATTTTAATATTTTGGAAACACAATCAGTTTAACACAGGATCTGGCAGCTTCTACACTAAGGGATCATAAGGCTTGGAATATGATTTTCCAGAGGTCAAAGGATCTGGGATTAAAACCAAACATCACCTACCCAGCAAAACTGAGTATCATGTTCCAGGGGAAAATATGGTCATTCAGTGGAATAGAGGACTTTCAAGCATTCTTGATGAAAAAACCAGAGTTGAATAGAAAATTTGACATTCAGATACAAGAAGCAAGAGAAGCATGAGAATGTAAACAGAGAAAAGAAATCATAAGGAACTTATCAAAGTTGAACTACTTATGTTCCTACATGGAAAAACGATAGTTGTAACTTGTGAAACTTTTCTCAGTATGAGAATAGTTGAAGGAAATAGAAATGTATACATGTGTGTATGTATATACATATACACATATATATGTATGCGTATATATATGTATACATACATATATATGTCTATATAGGAGGGTATATAGGTGTATGAATACATATGTAAGTGTGTGTATATATGTCTACAATTATATACATAGACAGTATACATAGACAGAGGGTACAGGACCAATTGAATAGGAAGTGATGATACTTAAAAGGTGATATTAAGAGGTGAGAGAGGAATATAATGAGGGGAGATGGGGAGAGACAGAATGGAGTAAATTATCTCATATAGAAGAGGCAAGGGAAAATTGTTACAATGGAGGGGAAGAACAAGAAGGCAAAAGGGAATGAGTCAACCTTATTCCCATTGAATTTGGCTTAGGGAGGGAAAGACATACACACTAAACAGGGTATCTCACCCTACAGGACAGTAGAGGGGAAGGGGAAGACAAGGGGGATAATGGAAGGGAGGGCAGGCTGGGTGGGGGGAGGGAAGTTGGAATCTTAGCTACTCATGTACAACCTATATTGAATTGCTTATCTTCCCAGTGAAGGTGGGTGACAAGGGAGGAAGGGAAAGAATCTGGAATGCAAAATTTTAAAATCAAATATTTAAAAATATATATACATATTTTTATTAATATTTTACATGTAACTGGGAAATGAGAGACACAAGCACTGGGGCATATAGATCCACCGTGCCCTACTGGAAAGTTGAAGGGGGAATGGGAGAAGATATGGGAGAGAGCAGATTGGGGGAGGGGATATTCAGTGGGAACACTGTTTTAGGGTGGTGAGTAGGGAAAATTGGGGAGAAAATTTGTAACTCAAAATCTTGTGGAAATGAATGATGTAAACTAAAAAATAAAAAAGAGAAAAAAATTTAAAAAATTTATCTTTATGTAAAACTTGCAATATTCTTAAGACCTCATGCACCTTTCAGTATGGCCTATCACACAAGAATTCCTGGGGCATATAGGACATGGGGGAACACAGAGACCTCTAAGGGAAAACTACATTGGAATAGAGGACCCCAAGGTCATACTACTGTACCACATAGCTCCTCTTCCCCTTCTTCTTTCAAACAAACCATTGTATAGATTTAGAAGGAAGATCAAATATTATCAGATACTATCATCAAATACTATCCCAGAAGTTCTGGCTCTCCCTAAATTAAATTCAGTCTACAGCCAATCTCAGAGTGGGTAAGAAGCTTTAGACCTCATTGACTTCATCAGAGGCATTCCTGTACTCCAGCCTCCAGCCTGCACAATGACTTTTCCTTATTATTCTTCATGATCTGTGATAAAATTTGCCTCATTGTCAGATGGTCAACAATGATTGTCCTTAGAAGTATCCTTTGATTTGTAGCATAATAATTTCTACAGTTAAAGCTTCTGGTTTTACTAGAAGACAATTTTGATTAATGAGATCTAACACTACTCAAAAAAATTGTGTCTGATGGAGACTGTATTTTTCTGAAGGAATCTAGTTTTAACTTTTTCTCTATTTCCTGTCAAAGCACTGAGCTAAATCCATTTCTTCTGGTTTTTTTTTAAAGTAATCGGTGTTAAGTAACTTGCTCAAGGTTACACGGCCAGTTATTTTGTGTGGGTGTTAAGCATTTGAGGCTGGAACCGATCCCAGGTCTCTGAACGCTGGGGCCGGCACTCTTACTCACTGTGCCACCTGGCCACCCCTATTTCTTCTGTTTTCTTACCCTAACTTATCATGACCTTCCCAGAAAACATTTAACTTTACCTACTTTTCAGTGATTTCCTCACTTTAAAACAAACTTTTCTCTCTCTGGGAACACTTTGGAATTCAACAATTTGGAGTCTCAATTTAGGAGCTGATAACAGATTGGTGTCTTCAGGTTGGTTGTTTAAAAGCAATGAGTCACAGGATGGTCTGTGACTTTTGAATTGCAGAATTATTTAAAATCACAGCAGTTTTATTCTAATTTCTCCTTTTCCTAAGCTGTTCTTAACATTTCTCTCAGTTTTGCTGAATCTCTCTTAGACAGATTTCATGATTAATAAAGCAGCTCTTAAAACTTTAAAACATTTACCGGCTCCCCAAAACTCATCAAAGTATTCATAAAAATATCCAAATCATAATTTTGAAATTTTCAGTAAAGAAATTACCCCAGTTTAACAAAACAAATTTAGTTTCTAATTCCTTTCATCTCTACAATTTCTAATGTTGCCAGTGTTGAAATATATGAAGAGAAAAGAGATTGGTCTTCTCTAAAGTCTTTTGAAAATTTTACTTTTTGCACTCTTTTCCTATGGGTTGATCAGGCCAAAAGAAAAGGAATAGTTTGAACTATCCAAATATATAACAAAACAGATACTTAAAAATACCTGCTGGCATACATGAACAGAAAGCACAGATGCAAGTCTCACCCTTTGATTCTCAGGCTGTAAATTTCTATCTGATCATTTTGAAGGAGACATGGGCTGAGGAACGAAAGAAAAGGGTACAATTAGAACAGGATACTCTAAAGTGGTCCCTTTAAGAATCAATGGCCATGTCTTATTAGTCCTCACCATAGTTTATATTTTGATTGGGATTGTTTAATCAGCAGATTTTTTTTTTTGGCTTTTTGGAGGGGGGCAGGGAAAGGCAAGGCAATTGGGGTTAAGTGACTTGCCCAAGGTCACATGGCTTGTGTGTCAAGTGTCTGAACTCAGGTTCTCCTGACTCTAGGGCTGGTGCTCTATTCACTGAGCCACCTAGCTGCCCCTAATTAGCAGTTTTTTAATGTGCAATAATCAAAAGCATCAAATTCAGGCTAAAATAGTCCATTAGCTAAGTCCCTAGCAGTTTTAGATCAGTCATCAATTAATTTAACAGAATATGCCTTCATCATCCTAGGCCAAACCTTCAGACTACCTTGACTCAGGATATCAGTAATTTTTTCCAAGGAGTCCCTGTAGGAATACTGCTTCCTGTCCCCATTGTTACCCTTTAAAGGGATGTTAATTGCTAAGTACTAGCAGATGATAACAAGTGGACCTGGGAATGACTGAAGAAGGGACTAGAATTACAGCCAAATATAATCTACCCAGCAAAACTGAGTGTAATTTTCCAGGGAGAAAATGGATATTTAATGAAATAGAGGACTTTCAAGCATTGCAGATGAAAAGAATGGAACTGAATAGCAAATTTGACTTTCACATGTACAACTCAAGAGAAGTTCAAAAAGGTAAATGGGAAATAGAAATCATAAGGGTTTCAATAAGGCTAAACTCTTTACCCTCCTACATGGGAAGATGATATTTGCAACTACTAAGTATTATAGAATTAATAAAGCAGTTAAAAGGAAGATCCATAGACAAAGGGCATGAATGGTTATTCATTGACTATGATCTGATGATATCTAAGAAAATATAATCAAAGTTGAGAAAGAGTGATGCCTTGGATAAGGGAGAAGGGAGAAGTTGAATGAGGTAAATTATCTCACATAAATGAGGCACAAAAGAGCTTATACAGAGAAATAGAAGATGGGAGGGGGTGAGTGGACAACACTTGAAAGTTGGTCGAATAAGAATTGGCTCAGAGAGGGAATATCATACACACTCAGTTGTATATAGAAATCTTTCTTACCCTACAGGATTATGGGAGGGGAAGGGGATAAGATAAGGAAGAATATTGAAGGGTGGGAGATTTGGGGTAAGTGGAGGGTCAGAAACAAAACCCTTTTGAGGATGGACAGGGTAAAAGGAGAAAGAAAGAACAGGATATATAGAGAAAATTTGGATGGACAGAAGTATACAGTAATCATAACTGTGAAAAAATGTTTATTGCAAGTATCTCTGATAAAGTTCTCATTTTTCAAATATATAGATAACCGATTCCTTCCTCAATAAATCCTTAAAGGATATGAACAGGTAGTTTTTCGACAAAGAAATCAAAGCTAATAGTCATATGAAAAAGTGCTCTAAATTACATTTGAATAGAGAAATGCAAATTAAAACTATGAGGTATCACCTCACACTTATCAGATTACCTAAAATGATAAAAAGGAAAATGACAAATGTTGAAGGAGATGTGGGAAAATTAAGACACTAAGTCACTATCAGTAGAATTGTGAATTGATCCTAAAATTTTGGAGAGCAATTTGGAACTATGCTCAAATGGATATAAAACTGTACATACCCTTTGAAATAATAATGCCCCTACTAAGTCTGTATCCCAAAGTGATTGGGGGTGGGGGAGAAAGGACCCAGATGAAAAAAAATGTATAACAGCTCTTTTTGTGATGGCAAAGAGTTGGACATTAAGGGAATGCCCATCAATCTGAGAATGGCTTAACAAGTGGTGGTATATGATTGTGATAGAATACTATTTTGCTATAAGAAATAAGGCATAGTATGCTTTCAGAAAAACCTGAAAAGACTTCCATGAACTGAAGCAAAGTGAAGTGAACCAAATCAGAAGAACACTGTATGCAGCAACAGCAATATTGTTAAGATGATCAGATGTGAATGACTTAGGTATTCTCAACAATATACAGATCCAAGACAGTTCTCAAGGACTTACAATGAAAAATGCTATCCACCTCCAGAGAAAGAACTGAAGGAATCTGAATGTAGATCAAAGAATACTTTAAAAAATTATTTTTCTTGGCTTTTGTTTTGGTCTGTATTTTCTTTTCAATGTGACTAATATATGGAAATACATTTTGCGTGACTGTACATGTATAATCTATAACCAATTTCTTGCCATCTCAGGAAGGGGGAGAGAAGGAAGGAAGGAGAGACTTTAACATTAAAAAAAAAACAAATGTTAAAAATGTTTTACATGTAATTGGAGAAAATAAAATATTAGAATACATATATATATAAATACATAAACCCTATAATTTTGCCAGAACTGGAATTTAACCACACCAAGATAAATCCGTAAGTAGAAAGAAGTGAGTATCCAAGAAAGAATTCAATAGACAAGGCTCTGTCTAAACAGAATAATACACCCACCTACATATACCATCAGACTGGGAGAACACCAACATCTGAAGGGGAAAGAGGGGGGAGCTCTTAACAAACAACCACTCAGAGTCCAATCCAGGAAATCAAAAAGTCCTTCTCATGAGTGAGCCCCCAAAGCAAAATGCCATCCTCCCAGAATATATAACAGACTCAGCTCCTGATTGGCTCAAAGTCAGAAGGCTGGAAACCCACCTGACTCAGCACAGCTGTGAATTATCAGAGTTCAAAGGAGATTAATCCTTCAGATGTTTACAATTTAGCCTGAGCCTGGGAAACTGGACTCCAAAAAGAAAACAACAAAAATCCCACCTTGTTTGCACTTACAGGGATCAATATTGGAAACTAGTTATTGGTACAATTTGGCTAAGATATGGAATTAATGAAGGCCAGTCTAAAGGCCTTTTATTTATATTACAGAGGCAACAGGGAACTCCTGAAGGCATTTTTACTGCATTGTGTGCCTAGATTTTAGCAAAACATCTGCCAGTTCTTCAAATGTCCTGGCATTTAGCTTATAACTAATTACTTATTCATTTACATTAAATAGATACTCTTTTGAAACTCAAAACATCATTTGTTTGAGGGGTTCAAGTCTCTGTTAATTGATTTGGGTCTATATTTTCCACTTTAAAATCATTCCCCTTTGCAACCCTACCAACCCTGCCCCCAAAACAGAAGCAGCCTAAAATGGAATTATCTTCTCTGTTATTCTTTTATCCTGAGTAAGGTCCATCTACAGAATCTCAAAATCTTGTAATCTCAGAGTTGGAATGATTTGAGAAAATATCTGATGCAACTTCTACCTAAGAAAGAATCCCTTCTAACAACATAGTCTTTTTTGTCTCTGAGGTTCTATGATTTTGTGACAAAATCCTGGTTTAAGAGTCAGAATGACTAGATTCCATATATACCCAAATATCCATGGCAGCACTTTTTGCAATAGCAGAGAATTAGAAAGAAAATAGATGCCTATCCGTTAGGGAATGGCTAAACAAATTGTGGTATATATATCTAATACAGTGTTACTTAGCTGTAAGAAATGATGTGTACAAAGAATTTAGTGAAGTATGACCAAATTTATATGAACTGATGCAAAGTGAAAGTAAACAGAAACAGGAAAACAATATACATGGCTACAATTATGTAAATCAAAAGAACAATAGCACAAGAAGCTGAAACTCAACTTTATGGGATTATAAAGACTAAGCCGGGCCCTGGGAAAGAGATAGGAAAATGCAATTCCTTCCCTTCTTTGCAGTGGAGGACTATAGGTGTGGAATACATTACATATGAATATGTAATATAGGTGTGCATATATTATCAAACTTGTTGATGAGTTGACTCATTTTGCTGAACTGCTTCCCCTCCCTCCCACACCCACTTAAAAGGGATTGCTGTCTATTAGGGGAGGACAGACAGATATATTTAGAAAAGAAGGTGATATAAATACAGAAGATATTAATAAGAAGAATTTGGGTTCAGTCCCTAGTTCCACAATTTGCCAGCTGTGCAATCCTTGGCAAGTCAAAACTCGGACATAGAATCTCAGAGTGGAAGGAACCTCAAAGAATATTCTATCTAATCCTTCATTTAAAAATTATTTTAATACTTCTTTAATCTCTCTCCAGCCCCAAACTGATTAAAGTAGCCCTCTTTTCATTAATCACATAATTTAACTGCTTCAGTCTTTTCTCATTCTGAACTATAATATACCTGACAGTATTCTCACAACATCCTGCTGTTCTTTTATATTCATCCTATAACCTGCTCCTTTCCAACTTCTACATGTCTTTTAAAAATATTAAATTGCACTTAACCCAATTGCCCTCCAAAAAGCAATATATATATAATTGGCAATGAGTGCCCCATGGAGTCATATTGGTCTTTTTATAGAGTTCTTCTTTCATTCCTTCTTTGAATAGTTTGTATCTTCAGGATTTCCTCTTTGAATTCTTCTAGGATCAGTCTCCTTTTTAATTTAAGCCATGAACTACACCTATCATTTTAGTGGACCCTTTGAAAGTCACTCTCTCAGAATCTAGGGTAAACTTCCAAGTACACCCAAAATTCTTTCCCTCCCCTCCCACAGATTCTGAGGAAGGGTTATTTTCCCATAAGGCTGTTATCATTTCTGCTTCTCCAATTTGTTCAGAATTGCATCTAGACCAGCAGTTGTATTTGCTGCTTCCTCCACCTTTTGAAGAATAAAATGATCGTGAAGACAGAACAGGTTAAGTATTAACTGCCCTGATGTTGGTAGAGAGAGACCTCTAGCAGATGTCTGGAAAGCTGAAGTCTTCCTTCACAATATCAGCTTTGTCATTTGTTTTTCTGCCCAATCTGTAGTATATTTAAAGTCTTAACTGGGCATTTTTCATATTTTTCATTTGGGGAATTAATAACTTGGGGAGGGGGTGGTGAGCAGCAGCAGCCCAGAGAACAGTGTGACTGTGGAGGGGTGTGTGTGTCTGCTTGGTGCTAGGGAGGGCAAGTATAATGGTATAAGCCACTGGAGAAACTTAGAGATACAATTAATTGGACAGGAAGTACACTTTCCACTTTTCCCATGTTAATGCCTTCCATCAAGGTCTTGGATACCTTTTAGTGGTAATATCTCATAATATATGCCAGTGACACTATTGCTTCTGTTTTCCCCTTCCTTATTCCTTACCCAGATCCTTTCTACCATGCTTCTTGCCTCTGTATCCTGGATTCCCTTTTTCTTCATACATATCTCATATACATTTTATGCATATCTTCTTTATGTAAAAAATATGACTCTACCTTATCCCCTTTATCCATTTTGATTTTTTTTCCCATTAAGGTATATCCTTCCCTAACTAAATTCCATTTATGAATCCCATCCCACAATTCCTCAGGGATACTATGAGGTTGAATTTACCTCCTTTGTTGGCTCTGGTTCACTGGCACCTTCTGGCAGTTGTGTCTTGAGGGCACAGGGTAACATACACTTTATGAAGCAAGCTTTCGATAAAACTTTATTTGATAACCAATGTGTAGTTGGTCTACCAAAAAGCTGGGGACCCAAGCCTAACTCATCTTTATCATGTACTGTTAGGCAATTCTCACAAACAACTATCGGTTCCCCTCCCTCCAGCCCCTTCCCTTTTTCATGTGAACTTTTTCTGGCACATGTTATTAGTGACTGGAGATGTGGAATGGCAGATAGCATGCTGAAATGTACAGATCCCATCTCTAATACTTAGAAACATTGATATTAAGCTGGAAATAACTCTAGAGGACATCAAATATAACCCCTTCATTTTACAGATAATGCAACTGAGGCCTAGTGAGATAAAGCAACTTGCCCAAAGTCCTAAATGTCCGTGGTGAAATAATGACCCAGGTCAGCAGACTCTAGAGCCAGAGCTCTACACGGCCTCTCACATGGGCAGGATCACACTGTGGGCAAGTATAAGAACCAGAATTCAAACTCAGATCCTTCCAACTCCAGATTCAGCACTCTATTTACTTCTGCTTCTCTTCTCCATATTTCCAAGTCAGAGAAATCTATAATACACACCATTGTAAGTCAAGTACGGGGCAGGTAAGTGGCACAGTGGATAAAGCACCCAGCCTGGAGTCTGGAAGTCTCAACTTTCTGAATTAAAATCTGGCCTTTGATACTAACTAGCTGTTTGACCCTGGACAAGTCATTTTAAACCCTATTTGCCTCAGTTTCCTCATCTGTAAAATGAGCTGGAGAAGAACATGGCAAACTATTCCAAAATATCTGTCAAAAAAATTCCAAATGGGGTCACAAAGAGTCAGACCCACCTGAAAATGACTGAACAGCCATAACAAGAAGTGGTTAAGGGGTTTAGTAGATAGTGCTAAAGTTGAGCTCAGGGAGATCTGAATTGAAATTCTGGTACAGGCATGTTCTGGTTGTGTGGCCCTGGGAAAGTCATGTAACCTCTGTGAGCCTTGGTTTCCTCACCTGTAAAATGGAGATAGTAATATATACCTAACAGGTTGTTGTGAATATCAAATGAAATATTGTACAAAAAGTATTTTGCAAACTTTAAAGTGTTATGCAAATGCCAGCTAATATTATTAAACACAGAATTTCTACCCCTTGCCCCTGCGTCTTTTTTTTTTTTTAAAGCAATTGGGGTTAAGTAACTTGCTCAGGGTTACACAGCCAGTTATTTCTGGGTGTGGTGCTAAGTATCTGAGCCCGGGATTCGATCCCCAGGTCATCCCAACACTGGGGCCGGTGCTCTTACTCACTGAGCCACCTGGCCGCCCCACCCCTGCGTCTTTCTAACCTTCAAAGGTTAGGGTTACTGAAACCACCACTTGAAGTCTGATCCGTACCCAGACTCTGGAACCAACCCTCTCCTAGGGCAAGGGAACCACAAGGAGCCCTAGGCTAGCAGCTCTTACTGATTCATCATTAAGAACATTCTTGTGTTGCTATTTTTCTGCTGTTGGTACTCTAGTGCCTTTTTAACTGAATTTCTTCCCTGTTCCCTCATGACTGGAATGCTCCAGGATTTGTCCTTGGCTCTCTGCTATTTAACATTTGTATCTAAAACTTGGACAAAAAAGAGGCATCAGCTAATTTGCATAACGAAACATGAAGATGAAGCATCACAGATATTATCCTCCTTCCGGTTTCAGGTCCAATCTTTCTTCCTCCTTTTCCCCTAATCCTGCCAACTGTTCATGCTTTCTTCCTCTTCACAATAACTTGTATTCATAAAATATGAGTTTCTTGAAATCAGAACCTATTTGATTTTTGTCCTTGTGCCACCAGCACCCACTGCCAATTATCATAGGCACTTAAGAAATGCTTGTGGATTGACAGATATTAACGTATTTGAGTTTTTATTGTATTTCTCCCTCCCTATTCTTCCAATCCTATCCCTACCCATGATTAAACTTCAAGAGCTCAGATATAGGGTTTTATGAATTTATTTTATGGAATAAAACCAGCATTTCCATATCATAGTACAATAAAAAGATGATTGCATATAAATGTACATGCTTAGGTTATAGCTCAGTTGCACACAGAAGACGCTTCATGAGTTTCTGCTAAACTGAAGGCCCCAAAACTAGGAGGGATAACTAATGTCTTGAATAACAGAGTCAGGATCTGAAGAGCCTGAAAGACCACAGGGTTGGGTTAGATTTAATAAGATGATGATTCATAAGGATAAACATAGTCTTACATCTGAGTTAAAAAACCAACCACCCAAATGTGAAGATGTGAGAGGCGTGGCTAAATAAGAGCTCATCTGAAAAAGGTCTGGGTTTGGGTTTTTTTTCAGTAGATTACAAACTCAGTAAGAGTAAGCAGTGTGATATGGCACCCAAGACATTAGCGATGTCTTAGATTGCATTAAGAGAAGAACTGTGTCCAAGCACAGTCAAGAATAATGAAGGACCTTGAAATCAGGCCGTACAAAGGCAGGTTGAAAGAATTAGAGATGTTAAAGCTGAAGACATAAGAATGAGGACAAGCATGCTGCCTTCAAGTATCTGAAGGGTTGTCATGTGGAACAGGCAATAGATTTGCTTTGGTTGGTCCCAGAACACAGAGCTTGGAGTGATGGGTAGAGGCTGTTGAGAGGGAGGTTTAAGTTTAACGTAAAGAAAAAATTCCTAACATAATTAGGATGACGCAGAAGGGGAAAGGGTACTTCAGGAGGGAGTATGCTCCTCACCACTATAGGTCATCAAGTGAAAGTTATGGCTGCATAACTTACTGCAGATGTGGTAGAAGGGATTCTCAGTCAGTGTGGGTTGGACTTAACGTCCAGTAAGAGATTTTGATGTATTTCAGTCACTGGATTTGTTGCTCTGAGTCCTCATTTCACCATGACCTCTCCTACACAGTTCCTGTCTGCCCAGGTCTCTGCTAAACAATGACCTTCCACTATGAACTATTATGATCATCTGCTGTTTTCTTGCTTGAATAGACCCTCTGGATCCCAGACTCAATATTCTCCTCTTCCTCCTCCTCCTCCTCCTCCTCCTCCTCTTCCTCCTCCTTGTAAATTAGCATCTCTGGGCTTTAGTTTCCTAAAACATAAAATAGGAGAATTTGACTGATTTCTATGGTTTCTTTCAACTCTAACTCTGCTCCCATGATGCTATTTGTTTTTAATTTCTTTAAATTTAACAATTTTTTAAAACAGTTTATTTTTCTCTCCTGTTGATATAGGCAATATAAATTGCCTTTGAGTTTTACTTTATCTTCCATAATTGTTTTTAATTATGCATATATGTGTGTGTATCTGTCTGTCTATCTGTCTATCTGTATCTATCTATCTATCTATCTATCTAATCTATCTATCTATCTATCTATCTATCTATCTATCTATCTATCTATCTATCTATCT
>NW_027185764.1:3026504-3029706 GCF_028583685.1 Petaurus breviceps papuanus
TCTATCTATCTATCTATCTATCTATCTATCTATCTATCTATCTATCTGTCTATCTATCTATCTATCTACCTACCCACCACTTAGAATAACATTCTAAAAACACATGTGTTTTATTCCAAAAATCTTGGGTCAATTCTGAATTTTTAAGAAAATTTTATTGAGCTATAATTGATTTTTTTTGTCAAGTAATTTCTTCCTTCTGTCAGCTTGAAAGGTATTTCTTTAATTGTTGTAGCTTTGAGATTTGACAATAGTGTACTTATATAATTTGAATTTTGAGATTCTCCTCACTGGTGTTTTACCAATTACTTGTTTTTGATACTTTCAGGAAGTTTTCTTGTGTAATTTCCTGAAGTAACTGTGATCAGATTGTTTTCATTTAAGACATTGTCCTGGACTCCAAAAATCCTGAAATTTTCTTTTTCATTCATCCTCCAAATGTGTCAGCCTCATCTGCATTGCTTCCCCGAGCTTTCTTGAATTGGATTTTTTTTAGTACATTTTTCTATTTTAATCACTCTGTTTGCCGTTTTGCCTTATAATGTATTAATTAGCTTTTAGATATTTGGATTGATATTTTTAAATTCTCTACACTATTGTAACCTTTGTCAGAATTTCTTACAATACAGAAGATTGGCATTAATTTTGGGTATTTCTCACTTCTCTGGCATATTATTCCTGATCTAGAAAATCCATAGAAACCATACCTGACATCACCTTATATGATGACACCATATCCACTTGCAATGATGTAGTTCACAAAATTAAGGAAAGAAGGTTTTATTGAAAGCTTAAAGAAAGATAAGAGAATCCTTGGTTAACCAAGTGGTACAGTACATAGAGTGCCTGGAACCAGGAAGACTCAACTTTCTGAGTTCAAATCTGGCTTCAACATATTTATCAGCTGTGTGACCCTGGGCTTAACTTAACACTTACCCCTGTTTGCCTCAGTTTCCTCATTAGTAAAATGAGATGGAGAAGGAAATGGCAAACCACTCTAGTATCTTTGCCAAGAAAATTCCAAATAGGGCCATGAAGAGTCACATATGACTGAAAACAACTGAACAACAAACACAAAAATAGAGAACATCTACAAATTATCTAGGATTGAGACTACAATCCACAAGATCTATAAAGGCCAATGCTTTTTCCACCAAAGGAATCTTTTTTGACAATGACAATAGAATGCCTGGCAGGTTGAAGTTTACTAACATAGCTCATATAAACTCTGAGGATCCTCATCTTAATTCCTACTTACACAGATGAATGGGGTCTCCCAGAGCAAGGCTCTATATTCCCCATCAGAGTTCTAAGGGTACCCCTAAGGAATTGGGGCTATCTTCCTCCATTGCTATAGGTGCAACCCCACCCCATTCAGATATATTCTTCCCCAAATCAATCACCAAGTTATAGTTAATTATCTCCCTTATAGCATTATTCCTCTCTGATAATTATCATTAATCACTTAGCATCAACTAGCTTTAACAAAGAGATATTTCCTGTGAAGATACATACAGCATGAAGAGAAGTTGCTAAGGATTTCCTCCACTAAATCAGTGTGTCACACTTTCCCATCTCCCTCTTCAGCTGTGGAAAGAATAGCTTCAGACTTAAAGCTTTCCACAAAGCATTTTCCTAATGTGTCCACTTCTGAAAATGAAATGACCCACTTCTGTCTTGGGGCTGGGTCAAAGAGGTTACTCTCCAAGGCTTTGACTGCCTCCCCTTCATGCTCAATTTTCAGTAAATCCCAACATGGACCACAGTTCCATGACCTTTGGCACTGATTATTTCAACCTTTCTAAATCCACAAGGTCTTATCTATCTCCAGTATTTCCCCTCTAAGAACTATGACAAAGAGGTATTGAAACTTCACTCATAAGGGCTGGCTTTGGGTGGAGAGGACCAGAGGCTCCTTCCTAAACAGAGTTTTATAACCTATCCTCTCCCTAGAACATAGCCAGGCAAGCAAAAGAAATGCCCAGGCTACATATGTGGTGCTTTTAGAAGCATTTTCTTTTCCAATATAATGTCCAATAAAGCAGTTCCTCCTCTTCATGTGGTATGAAAACCAGAAATAATGACAGTCCCTGCCGTTGCTCTGAAGGAACAGTGAGGTCCTTCCAAGCTGGCTCCCTGGCTTCCCCATGTGGTCAGGCACAGAGCACCCTGCACATATTATGAAGATGGCTCAGTATGCTGGAATAGGGGCCAATATTCTGAACATTAGCCAGGCCCCTGTTGCATTAATAAACACATAAATTTGTCAGAAAAAGAGATATGAAATAGAGATGATCAAATATAAGGGATATCAGGAAAAATTCTGAGTTTGAAGCAAATGTACAAATATATCAACACTGACCCTGATGCAATGAAAATTATTAACAAATTTAACAATAATCTTTAAAAATGGGCCACATAATTGTTGCTTTTTTCCAAATCTCTAAATTTTTTTTATTGAAGCCATTTATTTTTATATCAATCATTTCTGAATATTCCTTTCCCTTATCCCTTTCACAAAGAGTTTTTCCTTGTAACAAAGGAAAAAAGTTAGCTCTTTAGCTCCAAGAAAACTAGGGGTAGCTATGTGCTTTAGTGAATAGAGTACTGGACCTGGAGTCAGGAAGACCCAAATTCAAATGTGGCCTCAGATGCTCAGTAAGCTATGTGGCCCTGGGCAATCCATTTAACTTCTGTTTGCCTCAGTTTCCTTATCTGTAAAATGGGTATTTTATAGGTGTAAATTATTACCATAACAGCACCTTTCTGCTAGAATTGTTCTGAGGATTAAAATATTTCTAAACCACTTACACAGTGCCTAGCACACAGTAGGTACTGTACAAATGTTAGCTAATATCGTTATTGATTAACACAGTCAGTCAAGTTGGACCATGTAACGTATCTCCACTGTCTATTATAGTCTAACAAAAGGAGAGGGATGTTTCATTATCTGTTCTCTGATACCATTGATCATTACAAATATTTAGAATTTGTTTTCCTTTTAGTGGTTTTTTTTTAAATGTATAAAAATGCTTCACTTGATCCATCCATCCCTGCTACCTATCATATCTCTATATCTATCTCTATCTGTCTGTCTATCTATCTATCTGTCTATCTACCTACCATCTGTCTGTATCTATCTACCTACCTACCTACTATCTATCTATCTATCTATCTATCTATCTATCTATCTATCTATCTA
>NW_027185764.1:3029716-3029965 GCF_028583685.1 Petaurus breviceps papuanus
CTATCTATCTATCTATCTATCTATCTATCTATCTATCTATCTATCTACCTGTCTGTCTCTATCTATCTGTCTGTCTGTCTGTATCTATCTATCTACCTACTATCTATCTGTCTGTTTGTCTGTACCTATCTATCTACCTACTATCTGTCTGTCTGTATCTATCTGTCTGTCTATCTATCTACCTACTATCTATCTGTCTGTCTCTATCTATCTATCTATCTATCTATCTATCTATCTATCTATCTATCT
>NW_027185764.1:3029975-3047119 GCF_028583685.1 Petaurus breviceps papuanus
TCTATCTATCTATCTATCTATCTATCTATCTATCTATCTATCTATCTATCTATCATCTATCTATCTATCGCCTCCTTTTTGTGTCTAAAATGCTAGAGAATGTTGTCCACAATTGGTGCCCTCATCTCATTTCCTCCACTCTTAATTTTCTGTAGTCTAGCTTCTAACCTCATAATTTGACTGAAATTGCTTTCACCAAAATTATCAAGGATCTCTTAAATACTAAATTTAATGGCCTTTTCTCAAATTCTCATCAAGTTTTGTCATCTCACTCTCATCCACCTGGCCAAAAGAAAAAAAAAAGAAACAAAAAGATAAATTTTGGAGGAAGTATGGAAAAATAAGCGCACAAATATACCATTGGTAGAACTGGAAATTGGTCTAACCATTGCGAAAGCTAGAAAATTCAATAAACTGTAAGTACCCTTTTACTGATGCCACTACTGGACATATATCCCAAGGAAATCAAAGAAAGAGGCAAAGACCAAGATATAATAAAAATTTTAAAATACTATTTTTGCAAAGAACTGAGAACAAAATAGGTGACCATCAATGTTTTGTGACATGGCCAATGGGGTCTCTTTTTTTTTTGACTATACAAATTTGTTACAAGAATTTTATTGTTTCCAACTTTTTTTTGTTCTTTTTTTTTTGTTTTTAAGAAAGTGGCATTTGGGAAGGGGAAGGAGACTACATTTAGGGTTGCAAAAAAGTAAAAGAAAAAGAAAAGATGATTATTGAAACATTTTTAAATTCCCAGAAGAAAATAGAAGAACAAAGAGAAAGAAATAATCTGGACAGTTTTAAAAGTTACATGCTAAATTTATTATATATTTAAAAGTAAAGGTCATAGAGATTCATGATTTTATGTCCTACTTTGCATATGGAAATGCTTAATTCAATTGATGTTTATTAAATTTAGGATAAAAAATTAAAAACAATAAATGAAAGAACACTGTTCACAGCCTATGATTATTATATATTGGGGAATGCCTCTTGGGTGACATATTTAAGTGCTAGACTTTGATTCAAGAAGACCTGAATTTGAATCCTACCTCTGATGCTTACTACCTGTTTGACCCTGGGTCAGTCACAATCATTCTCAGATTCAGTTTCTTCATCTGTAAAGTGAAAATAATAATAGCACTTACATCATAGAGTTGTTGCCACAATTAAATTCCCTTGACATACTTAAAGTGATTTATGAATCTTAACATGCCATATGAATGCTAGCTATGATTATTATATTTGTTTTAATTCTTCACAAAACTCAAATATCAGATCTTTATCAAAATAAATTTGACTCCCTCCCTAGGTGGACTAGGGTGACTATGAGTTATTTGTCAGCTCCTATTTAAGTTTCCTCCAAAAATGGGGCCACTCTTTCTTGAGTTATACCAGCTGTGTAGGGAATGTGGTGAGGGATAAATGTCATGATAAAAAGAGGTAGCATTTTCTTTTCCTAAGAAGAAAGGTCTAATTAAAGCTAAGGTATAATTTTCCATGCTTTTATGAAACAAAATTATACTCAGATGTTATATATTATCCCTCTCACCTTTTTTATGAAGGCACCAAACCTTCCAATTTAGCTCCTTTAGTTTTTATAGGTCTAAATAAACTGGGGAGTCAAGGGGCCCTCCCCCACGGCTGCAACGTGTTCCATCTTCACCTCTAAACTCTTAGAATCCATACTTTCCTTCAAGGCTCAGCTCAGGTAGTACCTCTAACAGCAAGGCTTTCCTGATCTCTCTAGTCATTAGTGCTTTCTCTCTCCTGAAATGAAATTGTTTTTATGTCTTTAGTTACCTGAATGATACACCAGAAAGAACACTGATCTATAGTTAGGGGATGTGGGTTCAAATCTTACTTTTATGTTTACAACCTAGGGACCTTGGGCCACTTATTTCTTCTTACTTCAGTTTCCTCATCTTAGATGACCTCTAAGGTCCTTTCCATCACTAGAGCTGTGATCCTATCTATATTTTATCTTCCCAGTTCAACAAAGTTCTTGGAGGGCTTTGAGGGTTCGTTCATCTTTGTCTTTCTTTGCTGCCTAGTATGTTACTTAGCACAAAGTAGGTACCGGAAGAAGTGTGTGTAATTCCTCCATTTGGTCGTTCACAGCATACTAATGACTGTGATAATGTTGGGTAGAACTGATAAGCAGAATGCTCATACAGAAAGGGTGTCGGCCTCGATACGGACTTGAAGAGGGTCTGACCTTGCCCCAGTCATACTCTACCACTATCTTGCCCCTTTCAGTAGCGGCGTGGTTGCCCAGTTTTGTACCTTCTTTTCAGTCCCACTTTTGACTATGTTGAGAATTGGTGCTTACTCCCCCTCCTGAGACTTAGATGACTCGTACCCAGTTTGTCTGGGCCACCATGAAGTTAGGAAATGATCTTCATTCTCTGCAGCCAGACACCATGATGCTTAGAGTAAGTCACTTGGTCCAGTGGGAGCCTATACAGGCAGCCTGGCATCCCAGGCTTTCACCAGTCCCTGAGACCAAGCAGCATGATAGGCTGAAGTCTGAAGAGCAAAAAGCCTGTGGTGGTCATCTCAGATAAGTGTCTGAGGCTAGATTCTCAAAGAGGACCCATGATATCAGGAGGGTGAGAGAGCTAAGGGAAAACACCACCAGCCAAATTGGAACTCAGGTCTTCCTGAGTCCAGCCCCGGGAGTTCTATCCACTGAGCCACCCAACTACCCCTAGATCACTGGGCTCAACTATTTTTCTTTGTTACAAGGGTGAACTCTATGGGAGCAGGAGGGGTAAACAACATCCAGAAATGACTGATGTAAAAATAAAAGACATGAATAAGACTCTTTTTAGAGACTCAGAAAAAAGAAACAATTATCTATCCTATTTTTGAAGACTATTGTTAGGTCTATTATTTTTACTGCATCAAGGAGAAGTCACTAAAGGAATTGAAATTATTTAGTCTGGAGAAGTGAAGACTTAGAAGGATGTTATGACATTTAAAGGGCTGTCACATGGAAGGAGAAGTATAGATCTAGGCTTGTTATTAAGCAAAACATTGCTAATAATTAGTGTTCCAAAAGAAGAAAGGTCTACATTAGGGGGTATGGAGTTGCCTGTCATTGAATGACTTTAGTGGAAGCTTCATAAGTAATTTCACAGAATTGCAGAGGGAATTCCTGGTTAGCTATGATTTGGACTTATAATAATAACAATTGTTAGTATTTCCGTAATACTGTGAGGTTTGCATTTGCATTTTACAAAAATTTATCTCCACAACAACCCAGGAACTAGATTCATAGATTTAAAGGTAGAAAGAATCTCAAAGGCAATCTAGTCCAAAAAACTATTTTTTAAAACATATTAGGATACTGCAGCCCAAAGAAGCTAAATAATTTTCCAAGGGCCTCACAGTGGCATCAGAGGATTGATTCAAACCCACCATAAGTGGCTCCAGAGCGGTGCACCATTCTGCCTCCCTAGGTAGCCCCTTTTATTTTTTCCAAGGGGAGAAGGCAAGGCAATTGGAGTTAAGTGACTTGTCCAAAGTCACACAGCTAGTAAATGTGTCAAGGTCTGAGGCCATATTTGAACTCAGGTCCTCTTTACTTCAGGGCTGGTGCTCTATTCACTGCACCACCTACCTGTCCCCCTTATAGTCTTTGAGCTCCTTTCAAACAAAATCTGAGATTCAGTAAATTACCTCATTGACACTTTAGAATATGTTAGACAAAAATAAATGTGAGAAGGAAGAACAGTTAGCTAAGGCAGACAGATCTGAGTCTATCATTATGGTTGAGGCAGATTAGAGTAGTAAACTTTTGAGCACACTTGATTTGGAATCAGAAAACCTGGACTCAACCTGGTCTGATGCTTACTAGCAATATAACCTTGGGCCCCTGAGTTGCCGTCTCTATCAGTTTCCCGGTCTTTCAAATGAAGGAGTTGAAATAGAAGATTTAATGCCCCTTATAGCTTTAAACCCTGTGGTATAGATGCAGATTCTTATTCAGAGAAAGACTCCTAGATCTGGAAGGGACCTTGGAGCTCATCTAATTCAACCCACTTATCTTATAGAGTAGTAAAGTTAGACCCAGGGAAAGGAAGTCACTTATGCAAAGGTTGTAGTGAGTGGCACACCTGGGACTTGAACACCGAGCTCCTGATTCCCAATCCCATGGGGTGGTGACTTGTTTAAATTTGGACAGCTGGTATAGGGCTGGTAAGAGTCAGTGCCAGCACTAGAACTCAGGGCTCCTGCCTCTCCGTATGTTCCTCTTTCCATTTAATCATTTCCCTTCTTGGGATTTATATCCTATGACCTTTCCTTAGCGATCTTCCTTTTCTCCCCTCTGAGTTCTTCCCTTCTTTGCATTAGACTCCAGCTGTTCTCTGCTGTTTTGCATCACTCTTATGTTAGGAAGGCTAAACAAGCTCACACAAAGGTGTTAGCGGACTTGGTATTGCAATGTCTTAGATGTGTTATAGGGTTGTCCCTTTTCTCCAGAATATAACGAGACTTGGGCTCAAGCTAGAAGTAAAGCTTGTGCAATGGCTACATGTTCTTTGGAAATGCAAGTCCTTATTTCTAGAGAATGGGGAAGTGCTGTTATTGTTGTTATTCATTCTTCATTTCCCAAGAGGCTCCCAGTGCGCAGTGCGTTGAAAGCTTCTAGGACAGCGACCGAGGGACTTACTCTAAGCATCGTGGTGTCTGGTTGCAGAGAATGAAGATCACTTCCTGACTTCATGGTGGCCCAGACATGCCAGTCGAGGGGAGTGACACAGCCTGTGTCATTGGCGTCATTGGGGTGATATCTTGACTTGCCTGGGAATTGGATGTATGTGAGGCAGAGATGCACAGTCACTAGCCTCTCTCTTCCAGAGTCTTCGAAATCCAGCGGTAAGAAGACAAAAGTCAAGACAACTGACAATGCTCTGGGATGCAGTGCCCTCTGACTGAGCTCTAAGGGCTCCACAGAGCCTGCTTCAGCTGCCTTCATGGCGTGGGAACAAATTGTTCTCATGCGCCCATTCCAGCAGAAGGCTTCACATGCTTGGGGTAGACATCTCCCTAACTCACTAATGGGTTTGAGGCCTGTCAGTTACCCTCAGTCTGGTTTGGCCTGTCTGGATGCATGGGTGTAATATAATGTCAAGGAAAGGCAACTTCCCAAGGTTCAGAATACCAGCATAGGTGCTCTCCATTTTATTCAGTGACAAACCAAGAACAGAGAAGATCAAAACATGACATCATTCCAAATACAGCATTTACTAACCATGATTAAATAATCTCCAAGCACTACCCCACCCCAGGACCTTCCAATCATTCAATCAATTACAAAGTCTCTGTTCTAAATACTTCTCCACCCCTAGGCTATACCTTAATTAAGTCCACCACAAAGCCCCTCTTCTCAAATGGAGATTAGTTTCCAAACATAAGTAAAATACATTCATTTGCTCAACCATAGAACACAAAAAGGTCAAAAGTTCCCCACCCCTGGATCACAATTGAATCTACCCCAGAGTTACATCAAGTATAAACACAGCACTTAATACCCAAAAGGAGGTCTTTTCTTCATCTTACCACGAGGCAAGTTCTCAGCAATCTTAGCTCCTGGGGAGACAAGGCTTAGCAAGGCCATAAGATACATTGCCAGTCCCTTCATGAATTCATCCTCTGTCTGTAGAACAGTCCTAGAACCCCTGAACACATTAGCAAAGCCCTCTCCCAGGATTTCTGCAAACATACAACAAGAAAATCCTTCTTCAGGGCTTCCGAACCAACAGAAAGGTTCCCAGACCCCTGCAACAACAGCACTGTCCTTCACCAGTGGCCAGTATTCACTCTGTCTGCAGGACAGTCTCCAGACCCCTGCAACAACAGCACTGTCCTTCACCAGTGGACAGTATTCATTCTGTCTGCAGGACAGTCTCCAGACCCCTGCAACAACAGCACTGTCCCTCACCAGTGGACAGTATTCACTCTCTGTCTGCAGGACAGTCTCAGGGCTTCTTAGCGAACAGCCAGGTTCCAGGACTTCTTCAACAAAAGGACTGTCTTTCACCAGTGGACAAATCTGGCAAAACAACATCAAAACAGACAGACAAAGTACCAGCAAAATAGCCATGTCTCCTCAGTCCTTGGCAGCTCAGGGGGCAGGTCTCAAAAGTCCAGGGCAATTCAAAGTGGCCACCAGCAATTCTCTTAGTCTCTCTCTCTCCACGAGGTGCTGCTTCCAAAAAGATCTTCCGCCTCTCTCTTGTCTCTCCAAATCTACGTCACCAGCTCCTCCCAGTTCAGGACTTTCTTTTCACATCAACAAGTCCATCCCACAGGTGGGATTAACAAGCTCTGGGTTTTAACACAATCAATTTGAAAACCAAGCCAATACAGGGGAATCTTTAATTGCCATTACTATCACAATGGGGTATTCAGGAAGACCAGCACCTCTGGTGTGAGGGATCTCCAAACCCTTTTCAGGGCTGCTTATCTACCTTCGGTATCCACCTCTCACCAAACCCTCACCTGTGGCTCCAAGAAGCTGTAGCATGAGTTGCAGACATAGTCTGATTGCTCTTACAGGGAAGGGCAACCCTTAGCTTGGATGGGAAGTAATTAATTAATAACTATTTACTGATAATTGAGTAGGTAGTACTGATTACCTAGCTAGGATACAACAAAAGTAGAAAACACTCCCTTTCTTTTGAGTGGAGCTCTAAATACGCAAACCTGGCACTATAATTAAGGGTACCTGGAGACTGACCAAGGCACACACAAAGTTGTTTTCCTTGCTTCCAGCTGACTGTATGTGTGATTTAGAATTAGGTTCTCTGGGGATGATGAAGTAAACTCTTTATTGGCTACTAAGCAGAATGACTCAGTAGGCCTTTAAAAACGGAGTGGCTGCTCCTTCCTTTGGCTTTTCAGGTGGCATTGCATGACTCTGGGACTCCCTATGAGGGGTGGGAGGAAGAGCAGCTTGAAATTCTTCCCACCCCGGTCACTGCACAGTTATGAGCACATAGAAGCTGAAGCAAATGGCCCGCCTGGATGAACTTGAGAATGATCTCAGAGCTGTAGCTGCCGCGTCTGTTTTCTGTGTCTTTCTTGAATACAGTTGACTGACCGATGACCTTGTTTGTTAGTGAGGCAGAGGCCTTGGGTCCAGAAGAGGGAGCTATCAACAGAGGATGTTTCTGCATTGGAGATCACCAGCACTTAGCGGAGGTGCCCAAGATGGCCAGAAGATGTGGACTTTGAAGGGACTGTGTTGCTCTTGCTGTTGTTGTCGATCTTTCATTTTCGAAGACGACCAGTGACATCATGGGTGATGCCTTGACTTGCCCCCAAATTGGGTTTAAGTGAGGCGGAGCGGCACAAAGTCATCAACCTCACTTTCTCTTCTAGGGTTATCAAAGTCCAGTGGCAAGACAAAAGTCAGGATGACTGACGATGGCCTGGGATGCAGGGGATGGCCTTGGCATCTTCACTGACCAATAGCTAAGCTCTCTACAACTCTTGCTTCAGCCGCCTTCATGGCCATCGGAACGAGTTGTCATCCTCCCCTTCTATGAGGGGAAATCTTCACATGCTTGGGGTAGTAATTACCCTACCTCACTGACGGGCTTGAAGCCTGGTTTAACCTGTCTACCCAGATGGTTTTACCAGGACATGACCAATTCTCATGCTACAGCTTTTTGGAGCTACAGGTGAAAGTTGGGTGAGAGGTGGCCCCCAAAAGTGGATGAGCAGCCCTGAACAGAACTTGGCAAGCCCTCACACCAGAGGAGCTAGTCCTCACTGAACGGCCCATACACCCCATAACGTCAGTGTGAAATGGAACAATGTGTACTTAGCAGTCCATATAAATTGCATTACATTCTAATGATGTTTAAGCATCATCCTAGTGGGAGGGTGTAACAATAGTTATGTTGAGTTACTGAATCCTTTTTTTAAGTCTTTCTGTCAATGCACCTGTGTGTGTTGTGTTAAACATTTCTTTTGTGAATAGGAAATAAATAATTGCTCTAGACTTAGTTCATATTGTACAATGACTCTCCTTCTTCCAGCTTTGAGGGGAGGCTAGACATGAACCAAAGTCTAAACCTTAAGCAATTTTCCCCTAAGGCAATAGGGCCGGAAATGTTAGGAGTCAAAGAATGCGAGAAGGCAGTCTAACTCTTTTCATTAAAGCCAAGTTTTCCCATAAGACTGAACCTAGTCTAATCAACAAGTGTCTGGGGTCTAGAGCAGAGGGGCATTTTAGTGTAAAGGGAAGGAGTGCAATGCCCAATCGCCTTGGGACTGGTGATGGTTTTAATAGTTAGATGTATAACAATGAGTGATAAATATTTCCCCATAGGAGCAAGATATTGATACATCCTGGAGTGAACATATCAGGTTTCATGGAGAAAGTTGGACTGAATCTGAGTCCCTGAAAAACGGGGTAGCTCAGTGCAGCCCCTACAGAAGCCCATTCACCTGCTTCCACTCTAGGCTAGCTTGATCACTCTAACCTGTCTTCACACCAGCAGGTCTGAAGTTCTCAGAGATGGTCCATGACCTTGTAGTTATAACTCAAATGCTCTCCGGATCTTAGGGGTAACTGGTTATCCCAGTGGAAACATTCCTTCTCCTTTCCATTGTAGTTTCTGAGTCCTTGTTTGTACAGAATCAGCCACCGTGACACCTTCAGCTTTTATCAAACACAAAATATTTATTTAATGATACAGTAAATACAACAATAATAATATCACAGTTACTCAATAGGCAGCAAATGTAGTGATACATTATGAGCACATGTACACAGATAGGGATGACCATGGCCCCTTGGGAGGGGACAACGACAAGACCAATTCAGGGTTGCTGAAGACTGGTTGAATCCAAAGGGTGAGGTTAAGATTATGAAAGTCTGAGCATACTAATTGTTTAAGCAAGTGAATGTACTAAAATGAATAGAATAAACGTGACTCTAGTTAATTTGTTTATAGTGACATATCACTTATTACTTATCATTTATATGTCTGCCTACACACAAATATATAAACATGTTTAGATACTTAAACGCATGTTTAAATATGATTCCTAGAAATGGGACTCAACACTGTACAAGTGGAGGAAGGAGAAAGTTTTGTCCTCCTTTGGTCAGCTAGCCCTAGGTCAGAGTTTAAAATAAGCATTCTCCCACTCCCTTTTTACAACCTTCCTTGTCCCTTTGTGCTTTTCTTCCCATGGCCCCTGTGCTGCCCCTAGTCCCCCACTTCACTATCCTACCTGGATTTTATCAAACTTTAAAGGGCTTTTTGTGTAAAGGTAACTATCTTCTCTTTCCCTTGCCTCCCCATAATCAAAATTTCCTTTAGTGCTGTTGGTGTAGGGCTCAATCAGATTATAGTAATAATGATTATATACTTTTAACATTTGGATGGGACCTGTAAGTTCACTGGTCTAGGGAAGTGTCAATAAGAAATGCAGATCTGCATGTTCTCTGTAATTTATAGTCTTAAGAGAGTTGACTTGTGTACTTGAGAGGCTGTATCCAAGGATTGCTCAGCCATGTGTCAGAATAGGTCTCAAACCCAGATATTTCTGTCTCTACCCATTACTTCATGCATTCTTTCTAACTGGTATCTACATAGCACCTTACAGCCTGCAATGGGCTTTGTATGAATTATAATCACTTGTTTTTCCTCTATTTCACACTTACTCATGAGTCTTTTGTCAACTGAATAAAACAAAAATCTTCATGTGAATTGGAGATAGCAGGTGGTCGGTCCACTTCAGCAAACGGTCATGTTGGTACAGGGCAGAATCAGAATATTTACTCTGAGTTTATGTGGTGGACAACTGTTGTCAAATATGCCAGACATTAAAGAGGGCACCAGAAATTATAGAGATAAAAGCTAAGTTTTATTATTATGCTCAAGAATAGGTTCAGAAAGCGTCAGAGAAAATCTTAACAATCATTTGAATTCTGACAAGATAATCTTATAGGCAAAATTACATTAGTGATAGAGAAATAATTCTTTAACTTATTGCAATATTGTACATGCCTCTTAGGCCATAAAAGTTTAAAAGAAAGATCCACAATCATGTATTTCCTTCGATGTAATAAAAGTTTAACAAACTTAGTTAAAGATAGTAATAATCTCATACATCCCCAAATGAACAAATTTCATTATACAAACCCTGTAGGTAGACTAAGTCAGATTACAGATTAAACTACATTTAGAGAGTTCACCAACAGACTGAATGAGGAGGAGGATTTACATGTCACCAAAGATTCAGAGACAGTTGAGATTTTTCCTCTGATTTCTTATCCAAGGAATGTTTAAAGCTCTAGGTAAATTTTCATATCCCATGGGCTAGGTTTCAGCCTGGTAAAGTTAATATTAAGACAGACTTTTAGTTAAGCAAAATTTGCAGGAGGAATGGCCCTGAGTCCTGAAAGCAAAAGAAAATTAAAAATTCCTTTAACACTAGGAATACATCCTGAAGCCAGAGTCTGCTTTTCATAGCATTGTTTCCTACCTCTATTTCTGAAGCCACAGAATTCTTAATACGGTAAATTTTCAGAGTAACCCTAGTTCTCATGATGCCCCTAGGCCAGAAGGTCTAAAGCTTCGAGAGACAACAAAAACCATTGTCCCTTCCGCCTCTCCTTTGCAAAGTATAGGTCACCATTAGAGGAGACAATCAGATTCCCGGGTGATCACAGAAAAAAGAATATACTGGAATACTGGAAGACATCCTGGATTTGGAGTCAAAGGATTGGTGTAATCCTGCCTCTGACATTTACAGCCAGTGTGATTATGGACAAGTCACTGCATCTCTCTCTTGGTTTCAGTTTCCTCATCTGTAAAATAAAGTTGTTAAACTAACCCCCTAACAGCTCTGAATCTATGAACATCATTGAACTTTCCGTCTTTGGAAGGGTATACTATACACGCTGTCATTTTTGGCATCATTCTGTGAGGTTACTTAAGTGTGGTCAGTCATTCTGAGGTTTATAAAATCTTTCTGCATGCCCTTTTAAGAAACTGATGATAGGTGATGTCCAAAAGGATGAGTCATTAAAAGCTTCTGGAATCTAAGACGGAGAAAGCTGGGCAGTTCTCACTGCCCAAGAGTAATACTGTTGAACTGAAAGGAGTTAGGGAAACCGTATTTGCCCTGTGTGCTAAAACCCATGGCATAATAAAGGCCATTACATTACTGAGCTAAGAACAAGCAAATTCTTCCCCCCAAAGAGAGCCCTATAAAACATGGCTGTTTAGGAAGGGGGTGGGAAGAGAGCTTCGAGACTCAGAGCCTGAGATCTCACTAGGGGAGAGACTCCAGGATATCACCCTGCATGGGACTGAGGATGAGAAAATACAGAACTTGAAACTATAGCTGGGGAATCCATTATTGGGGGCAGGGGAAGGAAAATATTAAGGTGGGGGGCAAGCTAAGAAGTCATTCACCTCCTGGGATATGACTGTAGGGATAGGCGTGTGAATGTGAAGTGGTGGGTAACTTCTTATTTTCACTAATTCATTTTTTAATTAGAAGCTGATCATAGTTGGTTCTATCTGCTGAAGGAACAGCAAAAAATTTAGACACACACGGTAAGGCTGCCACACACAGCTTCTTGAGTTCTTACTGCACTAAAACAGGAATAATGAAAAGTATGAGCCTTCTGTTGTGAAATGAGTACGAGAATTCAGGGAAGGCCAAGATGAATAACCTTGGTAGATGTTATTGACTGACTTTGGAATCTCTGAACTATGGCATATGCAGGATGGAAGTGTGAACTTCTGATACATGTGAAACTACATGAGTTTCTCCTTTTCATTTGTTCCTTCCCTCTTTTCTTTCCCCCTTCCTTCCCTCTCATCCTTTGCTCCCTTTTCCTCCTTTTCCTTCCCTCTTTCCTTCCTTTTCTCTTTTCTTCCTTTCTTCCCTCCCTCCCTCCTTTCCTCAAAAAACTTTGTATATGAAGCCGTGAACTTAGACTACATACAGTTTATTTTTCAGGGGAGATGGAATGTGTTTATCAAATTTAACGAGATAGGAAGAAAATTGCCCTGTTTGTATGTCTTCTTGAACTGAAGCCAAGTTCAAAAAATCGATCAACTTTCCTTAAATCCAGACTGCATTTATAATGCACTTGACATAATTATCCCATTTATGCCTCACAACAATCTTGTGAAGATACTGCATATTTTATTATCACCATTTTGCTGATGAGGAAACATGTTCAGCGAGAATAATGACTTATGCATGGTCACCCAGCTAGCATGTGTCAGAAACAGGGATCCAACTTCATCTCTTACTGACTCCTGGTTCAGCACAAAATCCACCCACACTACTTTTAATTTGGTGAGATCAAAGCTTAAATGCAGCAAAATGTCTAGGAGGAACAAAATCACTCCTGAGTGATGGCTTTGCAAACTTGACTCTATAAAGTAGTGATAATTGTCCCAATGGCATTCTAAATTTTAAATTATACTCGGTCCCAGGAGACAAACTCTGTGCTGATTAAGAGGTAATCATCATAGAAGTAATTGTATATGCCTATTTCTTGAAAACTATTTTCTCTCAGTGATAGTTCATTTTAGAACAGCATAAATTTCCATACAATATTATTGCCAGGAGTGACATAAAAGCAATCAAATACTTGTCCTAACCCTGGGAAAGGCAGACTATTCCACTTTCTTAAAAATGATATGCATTCATGATTTTTTAAAGGCATACCTTCTTTCTGGAAAATATATGGGTAAACTCATATTTTGATATTCAGTACTTCACCTTCATTAGGGAAGTAGTATGGTGCAGTGGGTAAGGAAACTAGACTTGCAGTCTGGGTTCCAATCTCATCACTTTTGGATGGTATGATCTGAGGCAAATCATTTATTCTCTTTGTGCCTAAATTTTCTCATCTGCAAAATGAAGGGATTGAAGATGATGATGTCCTTTCTAGCTCTAAATCCTATGATCTAATTGGTATGGATTCTTCCCCCATGGGTCAAGGTTGAAATGCGTCCATATCTTCCCATCTGGTATGGTTGTAATCCCTCTCTTTCCATAAACTCTCCAAGGATGTTCTATCAATGCACTAGGAAGTTTCTTCTATGACTTTAAATGTTTTATAGGCATTAGGACAACACTCAGGGCTCTCTATAATCTGTTTTTTATTTTTTTTTTGCGTGCTTTTTGGAGGGGGAAAGGCAGGGCATTTGGGGTTAAGTGACTTGCCCAAGGTCACATGGCTAGTAAGTGTGTAAAATGTCTGAGGCTGGATTTGAACTCAGGTCCTTCTGACTCCAGGGCTGGTGCTTTATTCACTGTGCCACTTAGCCATCCCTATAATCTGTTTTTCATTACATGACAAGCCTATCTCCTTGTCTGTACAAATTTCTGCTTGCAAACCCTGATTACGTAAGATAATTTTCCTTAACCTTATCTTCTCTCTCTCCCTGTCCCAACCCTTGCAGCTAGGTGGTCCAATAAATGGGTCTTCGATGGGTCCAAGTGCTAGACTTGGAGTCAGGAAGACCTGAGTTCAAATCCAGCCTCAGACATTTTCTAGCTATATGACTCTAGCAAGTCATTTAACCTCTGTTTTCCTCAACTTTCTCAACTATAAAATTAGAATAACACGACCTACCTCCCAGGGCTGTTA
Source organism: Petaurus breviceps papuanus (assembly GCF_028583685.1). Taxonomy (NCBI): domain Eukaryota; kingdom Metazoa; phylum Chordata; class Mammalia; order Diprotodontia; family Petauridae; genus Petaurus; species Petaurus breviceps. The sequence continues at coordinate 3,043,630 of NW_027185764.1, forward strand.
TGAGGATTAAATGAGAGTACATTTGTAAAGCACTTAGCACAGTGCCTGGTACATAGTAGGTATTACATAAATGCTTATTTCTTATCTCCTTATTCTCCCTTTGTGTATTCTTCTTTCTCTTCTTTTTTAAGATCAAGACATAACAGAATCACTCCCAGGCCTTCCATCTAATTAGACTCCCTCTACCATTCATGATAGTAGGGTTCAGAGGGGACACATGTATTACCTCCCCATATTAGAACATGAGTTTATTCTTGTTTAGTCTCTGATGACTGCTTGCTCATGTTTTTTATGCTTCTATTGATTCTTGTTTACATGTCAACATGTCTATACAATTCTGCTTTTTTAATCAGGAATTTTCTGAAATCTTCTACTTCATTAAAGATCCATTTATTCTCCCATAGGATTATATTCCATTTTTCTGGATAACTCATGGTTTTAAGCCTATATTCTTTGCCTCCTGGAATATTTTATTCTCAGTTCTCTACTTGTTTATAGTAGTAGCTGTTAAATCACGTGTGATCCCAACTATGGCCTCTTGGTACTTGAATCCTCGTCTGACTGCTTGCTATGCAATGTTTTTTATTTGATCTGGAAACTGGATTTTGGCTATAATGCTCCTGGGAGTTTTCATTTTGGGATTTCTTTTGAGGGATTCTTTCTATTCTTGCTTCAACCTCTAGTTCTAACAGATTTGGGTAGATTTAAGATGCCTTGAAATATAACTAGACTTTTTTTTTTTTTTGGTCATGGCTTTTAGGTACTTCAGTGATTTTTAAGATTTTTCTTCTCAATTAGCTTTCCGAGTTAGTTGCTTTTCTGTGAGATAGCTTGTCTTCTCCTTCTTACCTTCGCATATATTTTGGACCTTCTCTTCCATCTTTAACCTCTTTGGGATAGAATCTTAGCAGATGGATGCTTATTTCAAAAGGCTTGGGAAACTTAGTCACTTTAAAAGCATAATTCCAAACTGTTTTCCAGACTATTTGGACTAATTCACATTATTTAGGTACTTTCACTGGAAATCAATTAGTATTCTGGGGAAAAGGAGAACAGCATAAAGAATCTATATGATCAGACTAGAAGAATCAATCAATTTCAGGAAGCATTTATTAAGTGCTTGATTTGCAAAGACACTGTGCTAGGTGCCAGGGACAGACAGACACACAAAACAGAATTTACTCTTAAAGTGCTTAAAATCTAACGATCAGGGAGACAATGAACATAAATAATTCAGTAAAAAGGACAGGTCCAGGAAAAATACTTAGAGAAATCTAAGGAGAGAAAAATTATTTTCACTTGGGGTGGAGGTTTGTAAACAGAGGAGGTGGCTCCTAAGTTGTGTCTTGAAGGACATCAACAGGTGGACATGGGAGCAGAAAGCCCATTGCTGGTAAAGGGAATTGTGTGAGCAAAGGCAATGGAGATGAGAGAAGGCAGGACCAGAACAGGTGAAAGAAAGTAGCCCAGTTTATTTGGGATATAGGCTATAATGAAAGGCTGTGCAGGTAGCTTGGAACCAGATTGTGGAGAGGCTTGAAGGCCAGGACTGAGTTTATATCAGATTTGGTGGTAGGTAAAAGAAACTGCAGAAATTTCAAGTGTGAAACATGACTGAAGTGGTGTGTTAGGGAGATTACAGGGGCAGTCTGGACAGACTGGAGGCAAGGAGACAAGTCAGGAGGCCACTACAATAGCGAAAAGAGAAAAGGGCATAAACAAGGGCAGCTTTAGTAGGAATGGAAAGGAGGGACTGGAATGGACAGATATTATGAAGATAAAATCAACAGACTGGATGTGTGGTGTGAGGGTCTGGGTTAGGGAAGAGTTAAATTCTAAGGTACTTAGCTTGTATGGCCAGGAGGTTGGAGGCTTCAACAACAGAAACAGAGAGGCTAGGAGGAGGGCTAGATTTTGGAGGATGGGAGCTCAGTTTTCAACATGTTGAATTTAAAGTGCTGCCAAGCTACCCAGGGAGAGACATCTAGCAAGCAGCTGGAAATATGGGATGGAAGCTCTAGGGAGGGGTTGGGGCTGAAAATATAGATTTGGGTTTCATCTGTACAGGTGATAATCAAAACTAGGGGAGTGAATGATATCACTAAGTATAGGAAGAGAAGATATGAAGGCCAAGGACAGACACATGGGGGACATCTATGTTAAAACACCAGAGAAGAAGCTAGCAAAAGAGACAGGACAGGGATGGTCAGAGAAATAAGAGAACAGCTCAGTGTTGGGGAAGCCAAGGGAGATGCAGTTATCCAGCAAGAGGGGTGGTCCAAAGGAGGCAGAAAAATCGAAGAGGATTAGGATCTACAAGAAGTCATTGAGTTTAGCTTCTTTAGTGACCTTACAATGAGTTGTTTTAGTAGAGCAGGGGATACAGAAGCCAGATTGCAAGGAACAAGTAAAAGGAGACAGCAGGTGTAAATTCCTCTTTCTAGACTTTTGGCAGTAAAGGGGAGGAAAAGTGATTGGGGTGATGATGTCAGTGAGTGGCAGGGGCAAGGGAATGCCTTTTAAGATAGAGAGAACAGAGCACATTGTAGAACTGTGGGGAAGTTGTGGAGGACCTAGTGTAGGGCCTTCTAGATCCTTAAGTGCAGCCTTTAGACCGATTAGACTGTATTTAAGGATCTAGAAAGTCACAGGGGGCCTCAAGACCACAGGTTCTCCACAACTGATGGTGCATGCAGATGGTGGAAGACAATACTTTTATTTGCTTAAAGGGTCTATCTGCCTTTCATATATGCTTCACTCCATCAGGGCTGATAAGACTTAGTTGGAGCTGAGGATAGTAACAAGATACCAAACTTTTAGAATAAAAATAATTTTGTTCTTTCTTTTTTAATGTCTTACTGATGATTTTAATTTTTTTCCTACACCATTGTCACTTCCAAATACTCCCAAGCAACCTTCCCTCATGAAAAATAAAAAAATAGTTGAGCAAGCCTCTCCCTGCCTTCTGACCCCCAACTCATTGGCCATCAGATAATGGCAATACAGATGTGAAGCTTTCCACACCTTGAGTCCACCATCTCTCTATCAAGAGGAGAGAAGCATATTTCATCATCAGTTTTCTATAATCAAGATCGGTTATTATAGTAATCTGAAATCTTCTAGATTTGTTTTCCTTTAAACGATGGTGGTGATTATGTGTTTCATTCTCTTGGTTATGTGACTGAATAACTTCTCTAGACTCTTCTAATCCATACTGGAAAGAATTCCAATGGATCCCTTGTAGATGCTGTTCACGGGATGCCAGATGTTGTGTTGGAAGGCACCTCAGGGGTTATCTTCAGACCTCTGGGGAAAATATCAAAAGGAGTTGTCAATGGAGAATACTTAGCTGTATACCCTATTGAACAAGAACCACAAAGTGACAGTAACTCTAAAAGTATTTTGTTTTTATGACAAAGCCTTGTATTTTTAATTCTCCTCCAACACACACACACACACACACACACACACACACACACACACACACACA
>NW_027185764.1:3047129-3086945 GCF_028583685.1 Petaurus breviceps papuanus
CACACACACACACACACACACACACACACACACACACACACACACACGATCCTTCCTTGTAACAAGACCAAACATTCAAGCACAACCAATCAGTACAGTACTAGCATCTGACAAAGCCTACTACTTTCTACATCTGTGTTCCCCTCCTCTTTACTGAAGCAAAGAGTATCATCATTAGTTCTCGTGGGCCAACATTGCTCATTATAATTAATCAAAATTGTGCTTTCTTTTGGTCTGACAGTGGGCATGGGCCCCATAATAGGATGTTTTTCCTCAAAGAATTAAGCAACTCTTTTTTTTTTTAAATCACATAATGGTTTCACCCCATCTAGAGACACTGTGGCGTATTCTGTGCGACTGTCATAAACAAGAGTTGGCTTTACAGAGGATGCACGGTTTTTTAAAAGGGAGCCAATGATTAAACAACTGAAATCTTAATGGGCTGCAGTACAATCCCCAGTCTGCCAGCAATACTTTTACTGACTCAGATTCAACATCATAAAGGAGGAAACAGCCCCAAAGGCTGGGCTGAATATTCATGAGTATCTTAGCAATCATAAGGGAGAATCATAACTTTTTAATATGGCATCTGTATGCTGAAATGCCCTGAGTTGAGTCCAGATGAAAGGCTCATAATCCCCCCTAATATATCATCAGTATACCTGATGGCTAAGTTCTGCCATGGGACATTTTTTGTTCTCTGAACCCCTCTCATTACCCAAAATGTGATTAAGTTTCTGTCCTGGACTGTATTGTTTGCTTGTATTTTTATGGCACGGTGATCTCTAAACTATTTCTGCTTTTTTACATTTATAATTTCTTTGTATCCTTTCACATGGTCATTCAGTCAGTCAACAAGTATTTATTAAATATGTAGTATGTGCCGGACCCTGTGAGATCAAGAAAGGCAGAAGTAGTCAGGGATAATTTTTAAACAATAGCTGAAGCAATTCTATAACTGTTTCTTTCTCCTCCTTCTATGAGTGAATGGCATCTCCTCTAGATGAACATTTTAAAACAAATAAGATTATCTACTATTCCGGGATTCCAGACTGGAACAAGGAAAGCAGGCAGAATTTCCCTAACATTTCCTAATTTGGGGGCTTTGCCAATGAGTTACTATCTGTATTACATTTCTAGAGGTGATTTTAAAAAAATGATCTGTGATACCGGGAGATAATCTGCTTCATTCCTTCTCTCCTCTGCTTGTTAATTTATTTTTTTACCATGTTGGTGGGTGGTGAGGAGATAAACACAGTCAGGAGGCAGTTAAGTGAAAAGTTGCACAGATGCCACTTTCATTGCCAAACTCCTAGGAGAAGCAAGGAGAGAGCAGGCACGCAGAGAAACTGCCCTCAGATGACCTTTTGGCACCAGACATGCCCGTCAAGTGCTCAGGGCAACTGGTACAGGGGGCAAAAACTGGCTGGGAGTCTTGTTCTCCCTTAGCTTGTTCTCTCCTTGGGCTAGTGCGTAGAAAGCACTTTATAAATTGTAAAGCACTATATGAGTGTGAATTGTAACAATGATATAAAGTAAACAATGCAACAAATTAACAACAATAATGATGATGATAATTAGAGACATCTGGTGGGACAGTACATAGAGCACAGGCCTTGGAGTCAGGAAGACCTGAGATCAAATCCTGACTCAGATGGGTACTGGCTGTGTGACCCTGAGCAAATCACTCTACCTTCCAACCTCAGTTTCCTGATCTCTAAAATGGGGGCCATAATCACATTTATCTCACAGGAAACAAGCACCTACTGTGTGCCAGGCACTGTTACAAATATTATGTGATTTAATCTTCACCAGCAACCCAAGGAAGTAGGTGCTATAATCATAATCCCCATTTTATAGGCAAGGAAACTGAGGCAGACTGAGGTTGAGTGATGGTTGGTGTGTCAGTGGATAGAGTGCTAGGCCAGGAGTCAGGACGATGCATCTTCCCGAGTTCAAATCTGGTTTCCGATATTTACTAGCTGTGTGACCTTGGGCAAGTCACTTAACCCAGTTTGCCTCGCCTCATCTCTAAAGTGAGATTAGTAAATGTCTGAGGATAGATTTGAACTCAGGAAGATTCGTCTTCCTGATTCCAGGCTTGGTCCTCTGTGCCCTCTGGCGCCACCTAGCTGTCCCCTTTATTATCAGGCTTGGGTTTTCTCAACTAATTTCATTTATTGTCAGTTGCTGTGAGTGGTTTCAAATTCACAAACATCATTTCCTCCCTCATCAGACACCCTCTGGGGTCCCCACTCTTCACCTTTACAATTTCCATTTGTACAGCCTTCCCCCATCAGATGGCAAGCTCCTTGAGGTCTGCCTGGATGGTTTTTCTTTTCTCTTATTTGTATCCCTATCTCTTAGCACAGGGAGTCTTAATAGACTCTGGACAAATGTAAATTGACTACTGACTCTTTTGTTTTTGTCTTTGTAATCAGCCACTTAAAAAAGTCTGTCCAGATATATGATTTCATCAGCAGAAGACCTTTCCCCAGTGAAGATACCCAATCAGCTAATGATAAATAAAAGTTCTGCAAGAGTTTCCTGGGGATAATGAGGGGTTAAGTGAGTGGCCCAGGGACATGCTGCCAGTAAGTGTCAGAGACAGGACTTGAGCCCAAGGGCACTTCCTTATGCTGCCTCTCTCATGGCAATGGATTTTAGCCACAGTAGGTGCTTAATAAGTGCCAAATGTGATTTATCTCAACAGGCACCTATTAAGCACCTGCACTCAGTACTTGGAGCAGGGATTTTTCACCTGTTTTGTGTCCAGAGGCCCTTTGGCAGTCCAGTGAAGCCTGTGAACATCCTTCTTGGAATTAAGCTTTTAAAGTGCATTAAAAAAATGCATAGGATTACAAAAGAAATCGATTATATTGGAATATAGTTATTAAAATATTATAAACACTAGCTCATGGACCCCAGGTTAAGAACCCCTAAGTCTGAAGGCAATTTCCCCTGCCATGCAATACCCCCAAGCTTTTCTTCAATGTCCTGAAGTGTTTAACTTTGCTTAACAAAAACAGGTTACAAAACTATGTGGGGAAGTCCTAGTGAGAGGTATTAATCCTCTTTCCTTTCTCTCTAATCCCATTTAACAGGACTGTACTCACATTTCTGCTTTGCTCTTTCCTCAATCAAGTCATTATAGACCCGTGAAAAAAGGTCTTCCTCAGATTTTGTGCCATCTAAATAAACTAAGAGAAAAGAAAAAAAATGAGACATTGACCTACTGAACTCCTCAGGATTATGAAAACTTAAAAGGAAGATTATTTTGGGCAGCTGCTAAGAACAATAAAAAGGATGTCAAATAATTGAATCCTTCGGTAAGCCAGGATTTCTACAGATACAGAGAAATCCCACTGGTGTCTTCGTGGATGATTTCGGGAATTGCTGAGGCCAGAATTCACCAGCTGGTGGCCAGCCCTCTGATGATGAGCCTGTCCAAATCTGGCATGTAATCTGTTGCTGAGACCGTACTGGAGGCCTTTTCAGTTTGGAAGTATCAACCTCACACCCAGTTGTCATAGCCTTTGTGAATCCAGGGTCACCTCCATATCCCACTGGTGTAAAGTGGGACTTTAATGGAGAAATGTATTATTGTTATTGTTGCTGTTATCATTAATAAACAATAGCCATATGGCACACACATTATCTCATTTGATAAAACTGACATCTGTCTACAATGCCAATGAATTTAAATAAAGAACACATGATTATGGCCATAAAAAAATCTATTTTAAATCAATCAAGTCATCCAAGCAGATCCGCAGCCAAACTGACACAGCTGGTCATAAATCTCAGCTCACTGTCTTAGAAGAAGTAGAAAATCGGTTCAAAGATTTTCCTGTGGGGATAATTTATAATTTTTAAAAGGTTTTTTTTTTTTGATGAGGCAGGAATGTTCACTAACTTGAATTTCATATAGATTTATACTTTATGGTTGATAAATGCGTTAAGTGAATTATGTAAAACTTATTTCTCCATTTTCTCCCTTGGACTTAAATAAGACAGATCTATGTAAAAATCTTTAGTGCTAAATCAATGAAACTGGGATCTGGGGTGTAAGTGAGACATTAATCTCTCTTGGTAAATATTTAGCATTACAGAACATGCAGAGTTCTTTTTTCTTAGACTCCTGCCTGCTTCGGTCAAATTTATTTCACTGTACCCTTGCAAAATCAAATATTATTAAGGGAAGCGCCACAGGAAAGCCAGGCATAAATGAAACAAAGCAAATGTATCAAGTGACTTGTGCAGTGATCGCCATCTTTTCTGCCACCCCAAGCCTGGACGTGAGCCCATACTCAAGCTGAAGTTTACTTGCTTGATATCTGAGCATAAAAAAAAAAAATTAATAAGTGGTGGTTTGTGGGAAAAGGAGAAGAAAGAGAAACAGATTTAACCAAGGACTCTTATTTGGGGTTATCATGTTTCCATAGGCTGACTAGTTGAAACAAACAAGGAAAAAGTTATATCCTTTTGGGGAGGCTTAATAAAAAAATAAAAAAGCTTCCATGACTTGGAATATAATTATCTAAAATATGCAACCAAAGCAGAATTGGACATGGGGAAGGATGTGAAGATGAAGAACTGGAAAATAGGTGAGAAATGGAAAAGTTTGTGAAAAGTGGGAAAGAGGGAGAGGGAGATGATGCAGAAGAGGGAGAGATGGAAAGATGAAAGAAAAAAGATCCCATTCAGGTTCAAGGTCAGTATACAAATGATCATTTGGAAGTTGGAGACAAATACTTTATTTAAGCTGTTTTCCAATCATTCAACAATATTTTAAGAACAAATTAAGGAAAAATATTCCCCTCCCATAATTCTCCTCTGCAGACATTCCTCTCCCCTGCCCCTCCCTCCCACTGTAATGGTAACAGTGGATACCATCAGAGGCTTCTCGGGAGACCATACTTTGTGTTTGCTATGGCAAACAGAGTTAAATTAAAAGTTGCTGTCCTGCCACTTGGGGGTAAAGGAAGAGAAGGGAGACATTTTTCTCCCTACTTCTGATCAGCTGCCTCTTTTCTTACCTCCTATTAACAAAAACTCATAATTGTATAATGGTATAAGATTTATAAAGCACTTTTCTCACAACACTCCGTGAGCTAGATAGTACAAATATATGTATATGTGTGGGTGTGCATATATATATACACACACATACACACATACATGTGCACATACATATAAAATATCCATTATATAATGTACTATGTATGTGTATATGTAACAGATTTCACAGACCAGGAAACTGAGGGCCAGGGAGTTTAACATCACAGAACTATTAAGTAGCAGACCTCAACGGGACCTAGGTCCTTTTACCTTCAAATTTCAGAGCTCTTTCTACTCTCCTCCATTTCCTAAACTGGGCATACAGGACTGCCCTAATGTTGACTGGCTTTTGGCAAGAGTCAGAACGCTAGGCACAGGGACCAAAATAGCCAGCGTCCTAGAGACAAGGTGATGAAGACTAAAGGGCAGCACTATTTTGGCCATGAGGTGCAGTCACTGTAAAGTTGTCCAGAAAAATCTTCTTCAAAGAGAAAATTCCTAAATTTCACCTTCTCCTTTAAGGAAAAATGATTTTGGAAAATACTTTGACCCAAGAGAAAAATCACATACCTATGTTCCTTGAAATGTCTTCTATTTCTTTTCTGTGTTTTAGATACATTGGCCACACATGCCTGTCAAAGTATCCGGGAGGATCTGGTGGTTCATAGACCCTGGTGCTTTAAAAAAAAAAAAACATGGTAGGTTTTATAGATACATATGTATATAGATTTCTATATATGCATACATAGGTACATAATCACTTATGCAAATTGGTAAGGATATACTAAGTAAAACATGAATGGTCTGGAAATAGAAGGGTCCTTTTTATTTTTTTTTAATGCAGACCAGAGATTTCATCAGCAGAAGAAGCTCCAGTGAGGAAGATCCTCTCCCAGTGGTCTTAGGTACTGAGAAGTGAAATCATTTGCCCAGTACAGCGACAGTGATAGCCAGTATGTGCCAGAAGCAGGGCTTGAACCAAAGTCTTCCTGACTCCAAGGCCTGCTCTCTATTTGCTATCCTGCTCACTCTTTTTTTAAAAAACATTTTTTGGAGGGGGCAGGGGGGAAAGCAAGGCAAGTGGGGTTAAGTGACTTGGCCAAGGTCACATAAGTGTGTCAAGTGTCTGAGGTCAAATTTAAACTCAGATCCTCCTGACTCCAGGGCCGGTGATTTATTCATTGTGCCCCCCCCCCTTTTTTTTCCACTTACATAAAATATCAGGATATATTTTTTGAAGATGTAATTGAGATAATATTTAGAGGTATGAACGCAATAAAATATGCCTTAATAAATGATTTGATATTTAAAACTCATAAAATAACTTGTCAGACCAAACAATTAGTTTAAAAACTCATAAAAAATGTGATCTTGTGAGTACAGTCCCTACAACAAACTGTGTCTATTGTCCAAGGACCAGTCTGGTTAGTTATGAAAAGACTCATCACTAGCAGATGGGCTAAGATATCTACCAACTCCACTAACATTAATCAATGATCATCTGTTTTTTTTCCCTTTGGTAATCATAAAAGAAAATTCTACTCGATTTCATTGTTCCCAAGGTATCAATACATGAAGATAACTAAGAATATTATCTTTATAGGTTAGACTAAACAGACTAATTTGTGTATGAGATTGTAAATTATAAATGGGCTGGTTGAGGCTTTGGCTTCTTTCTCTCTAAAAGTCCCCTTCCACCCTCCAGTAGCATTGATGGGCTTTGTCCCTGGTCAGGAACGTAAAAGTTTTAGGATGCAAGAGGGGAGTAGAAGTGTTCCTGCCTTCCTGTCATGATTCTCTGCTTGTCTGAATTTGGAGCTGCCTATGGTCATCCTTCCTTCTTAAATAGTTTCCATTCTCAGCAGAGAAACACGCCCTTTGGGCAACACCTTTGCCCCTCCCTGACCTATCTTAGAAAATGCTGACTTTACATGAAAATTAAAAAGTGATAATAATGTTTTAAATGTATGGATAAATAATTCTTTTAATTGGATAAATTTAAAAATGTTTAAATATGGGTAATTTTTTTAAACATATGGATAAATATGTTTTATTATATGGATAAATAAAACATATGGAAATAACTAGTATGTGTAATTCTTTCACTGCAGCATATTTCAACTCTTCTGTGTAGGGCTGCTATTTTATCATAGATACCACACTTTTCTTACCCACCATTTTATAGCTGGTTTTGTTTCTAACTTTAGTAATCCTTCCTCCATGCCTTGACAGTTTCCATGAATTGCCATGGCTAAAAACAATTTATCCCCTGGTAGATGACTCTCTGGTCACAGGTCTTTCCATACTTATGGAAAATATGAATGATCCTCAGATGATTGGATAACTGCCAACCTGTAAACTAAACCTTTCCAGCTGGGCTGGACTTGGTACAGTTCATGTCTCATTGGTATCAATCAATCAATCAACCAACAAGTATTTATGATGACATAACTTAAAAATGTAGGGTTCTGAGGGCAATGCTACCACAAGGCATTCACGTTAAGACTTTAGGACTCTTATTTGGCCTAAATTTACTGCTTTTGAGATACATTAGGCCAGGGGTGGGGAACCTTGAGGTCACCCGTGGCCCTCTAGATCCTCAGGTGCAGACCTCTGACTGAATCCAAACCACAGAATGTAAAGCTTGGATTCAGTCAAAGGGCCCCACTTGACCTAGTGGCCTTGAAACTGCAGATTCCCACCCCTGCACCAGGCCCTTTAAACTTAGCAATAAGACCAATTAGCTTTCAGTACTTTGCAGCAGTCCTATAGTAATTATAAAATGGTTCCTGTTCAATTGTTTTCTTTCACAAACCTGAAGCTTCCACTAGACCAAATCCATTCTCATTCCGTATTTCCTCATTAGAGCAGGAGAGGGCCTTCGTAACAAGTAACTGGGCTGCTTCATTTTGGGGGAGTATGTAAGAAAAAGGAAGAGGTTCTGTTGACAGTTCTAGAAGGCAGGAGCAGGATAACTGTCTATACTCAGAGCTAAGGCACAGGGTGGAAATCTAAGCAGCAAGCAAGTAGCCAAAGTCCATTGGGTCAGAGGTCCCAGAGGAGGTCATGTAGCCATTGTATGAGAGGGTCTAGCAACAGATAGTAAGAACCCAGTCACAAAAAGGTTAGCATTTAATCAGTCAGGTAATAAACATTAATTAAGCACCTACTATTTGCCAGGAAGTCACTGGAGGGATGGGTAGGACAAAGTAGACCCCAATCACTGGGCAGTAGGAGCATAGCTAGATCCCAACGTGTTCAAATGATGAATTCCATGAAGCGGTCACATATTCCAATCTGTACCATTCAAAGTTTAATTTTGTAAAATATGGTAACTGGTTCCAGCCCAGTGAAAATATGCAGTGGGAATTTGAATAATATGACCACTTTATGAGATTCCTTATTCACATTAATGGGGAACTAGCTACACAGAGCAGAAAGGAGGAAGACTCAGTCAGGAGGAAACAAGAAAGAAATACAGTTATAGGGAAACTCAGTATCACCAAGGTCAGCAGTGGACGATGAGGTCAGACCATGTAATCTCAGCTGGTGCCAGCTCCAACTGACTCCAGCCAATAGAGGACTTGAACCTTGAAAATCAGCAAGTGCTACAAATCAGGGCTTCATTTATTATTTATTTATCTGCTTGTCTATTTATTTGTTTAAATTATAATTTTGCTTATTCACTCCACTCATTCATTTATTGGAGCATTTAGACTTAAGGAAACAATAGAGAAATTAACAACATAGATGAAACTTAAAAGTATTCTGGGCATATTTTTTTTTTCCTGGAGAGCCAGTTGTTAGACATTTTACCAGCACACCCCTGTTCCTAGTTTTAAACATTCTATAATTCTATGAATTTTAGGGCTATAGTCTAAAGAATAAGGAAAAATAATAAGCTAAAGGATATTAGCTATTCTTGTTAGTCTTAGAGGAACACTTTAGAGGGGGGCCTGCATAAATATTGATTTAAATTCATCCCTGTGAATGGACAGTAAAAATTAAACTAAACTAATGTGATCAAAAGCTTTCTCTATAGAGCCAAGAACTAGGATTTCTCTATATTTTAAATGGTGACATATGCAACAAGTACGTACAAGAAGAGGTCTGAAGGAGGTGTTTGAAAAGTACTAATTCATAATCAAGTCTTTTTACACACACACACACACACACACACACACACACACACACAATACAGATGACAATGCAAAAAGGTAATTTTAAATCTTACCTTCTTCTTCGTTTACACTCTTCATATGGAATGGTCAGAAAATAGCTTCTACTCCATATAGTATCAAGAGGCCTAGGATGATAACATATTTAGTGCTTGAGTTTTCCTTGTCTACTAGGGATCAATGATAGGGGTGGTATGCTTACTTATATGTATAGAGAAGGAAACCTTCAATGATTAAAATAGGGACTTCCTCAGCACTTCCCAGGCCATCTGATTCTAGGGAATTTCTTGGGTTTTTCATCCAGGAGTAGACAGCAGACATCAGTGTTTCCATATTGAGAGCTTCAAGTACTAAGAAGACAAAATATAAAAGAGTGGTAATGAAGATGCTTACAATGAGATATTTTGGATATTTCTGGGGCTCTGTAAATATCACAGAAATAGCATCATTGTATTTGTCCTTCAAAAAATGACATTTAAGCACCATATTTGGAACTGAAGCACCTTTCATGAGAAATGGATTTTGTGTTATCTGTATTTGTAAAAAGGAAATGTATCTGGAACCTACTAATTTGAAATGAGAATTTCAATATGTAACATTTTGAAAGAAAAAAATATAAACTGATAGCTATTATTACTATCAAGGTTAAACAATTAAAAACCCCACTAAATTTCCTTAAGAGTTTGCTACTAATTTCTGATGTACTGTCTATATGTATACACACACACACACACACACACACACATACACAAATACAAACATACAACCCTTTATACTGGCAAGACATTCTATTAACATGTCCTAGGGCCTATGATCTATAAGGGAGCAAAAAGGCTCTGTTTTACATATTTAAAATTCTTTACCTTCAGGATAATGTCAGCTTTTGTAAGAGAGTGTGAAATCTGTCTCTAAGGACTGTGGACAATTCTTTTCAGGTAGCTGAGGGAAAATGGCATGGCTGTCAGAGGGCCAGAAAAGGGGAAGGTATCCTGAGGGGAGGAGAATTATGGCATTTCCAAGCAGCAGGCAGTATTCTGCCCCTGGCTAGGTCCCAGGGGGTTAAGTGTTATATTACAATCCCCTTTCCAACAACTTTAGGGAAAGGGAAACTAAAGAATTCAGCCCAGCCAAAATGAAGGGTAATTTGATATGTGTGAACCTTTGTAATTTTACACTGCTTTAAAAACTCACATTTCACATGCAAAACTGCAGACATGATTTAATTAATTAAAACTGTTCAGCATGATTAAGTGTGTGCTGATTTAAGAGACATATTTAAACAAATTTTAAGATTCATTTTCTGTTCAGAAGAGGCCCTTTTGTCGCCAAGAAAAAAAAGGAAATGAACATTAGTGCATAAATTTGTAAATGATGCTACTGATCAGCTTACCATCATACTGCAAAAATCCATTCTCATCGATCTTAATCTCAGACTCTGGCTGGAACAAAATGAATATGAATATCAGAAGAAATATTAAATGTAGCAGAAGTGATAAAAAATTAAAAATAGAAAGTGTCATAATTAGTGCATGATTGTGGTGATGACATTAAATATAATGAACTGATGAATGGAAAAAAACAACACAAAAAAACAACCAAGCAGAAATGACTAATTTGTAGTGTCACCTAGTGGACGATAAGCTAAATGACTAGAATCTACCTTCACCACAACAGGCACAATATTTCGCAAGTGCTCTAAGAATTTAATAAACACTTGCATTAAGGTTCTCCCCTCCCCAAAACAAAGCTTCTAAGATACCTTAAAATAATCATCCTGTGAGATGACGCTGCAATTTGGAAGCTGCTTTTGGAGGTTTTTGGCCAGGGTTGTCTTCCCACCATTTGTCACACTGAACCAAAGAAATAACATTTTTAAAAAATTAAGGAAAGTTAATTCACCGCAATAAGAAGAGACATTTTTGTAGCACTTTATGTCTATTACTTCATTTAATTTTCACAATAAGTCTCAGAGGTCAGTGTTACAGGCATTATCCTTATCCTACAAATAAGGAAACTGAGACCAAAAGTCGTTAAATGACTTCCTCATATCCACTTGTCTAGGAGGTGTCTGAAGTAGGACTTGACCTTAGGTCACCCTGACTTTAAGTCTGGCACTCTTGCCTTTACACTATGATGGCCTTTAAAATCTCACACACACACACACACACACACACACACACACACACACACACACACACACACACACACACACCCCACCACCACCACCAACAGATTTATTCAACACAATGGCTGTTACCTAAGAACATGTAATAGGGGTCCTTGTAGTCTGACACTATTGCTGTTTTTCCCTCATTTTAAATTTATTGATTTTTAGTTTACCACATTCATTTCCACAAGCTTTTGAGTTCCAATCTTTCCCCCTCCTTGTCCCCCCAAGACAGCATGTAATCTGATATAGGTTCTACATATACTTTCACATTAAACTTATTTTCACAAGGGTCAAGTTGTAATGAAGAATTATAACCAATGGAATGAACCACGAGAAAGAAGAAACAAAACAAAATGGGGGAAAAAAAGAGAGAGCAAATAGTTTGCTTCAATCTTCAGACTGTAATTCTTTCTCTGAATGTGGATAGCCTTTTCCATCATTAGTCTTTTTGGAGTTGTCTTATAGCCTTCTGTTGCTGAGAAGAGTCAAGTCTATCAAAGTTAATCATCACAGATACAATGTGTCTGTAATTGTGTACAAAGTTCTCCTGGTTCTGCTCTCCTCACTCAGCATCAGTTTATATACATCTCTCCCTGTTATTACGAAGTCTGTGTGCTCCTCATTTATATATATTTTGCTTTTTGGAGGGGGGAAGGTAGGGCAATTGGAGTTAAGTGACTTGCCCAAGGTCACATGGCTAGTAAGTGTTAAGTGTCTGAGGCCACATTTGAACTCAGGTCTTCCTGACTCCAGGGCTGGTTCTCTATTCACTGCACCACCTAGCCGCCCCCAGCTCCTCATTTCTTATAGCACAATAGTATTCCATTACATTAATATACCACAACTTGTTTAGTCATTTCCCAGTTGATGGGCATCCCCTCGATTTCTAATTCTTTGCCACAACAAAAAGAGCTGCTATAATTGTTTTTGTACATACAGGTTCTTTTCTCACTTGTATGATCTCTTTGGGATACAGCCCTAGAAGTGGTATTGCTAGGTCAAAGGCTATGTACATTTTTATAGCCCGGGCATAGTTCCAAATCGCTCTCCAGAAAGGGATCAGTTCACAACTCTACCAACAATGGTCTGATGCTATTCCAACAAAAATAACTAGGCGTATTGGAAGAAGTAAACGTCCATCTATGATGAAAATGGCAAAAAAGTTAAATATTGATTACCTATTAAGCAGTAGATTTCCTTATTTAGCTTAGCATAAATGACCCACTGTTGTTAATGTTGTTCCCCCTTTGTTTTCAAAGGGGACCAATGACATCATTGGGTGATATCTTGACTTGTGTGTGAACTGGATTTAAGTGAGGCAGAGTTGCACAAAATTATCAGCTTCCTTCTCTCTTCCAGAGTATTCAAAGTCCAGTGGCAAAACAAAAATCAAGCCTGGCAACGGCCTAGGATGCAGTGGATGACCTTGGCATCTTCGACATCTGACCAAGCACTAAGTGCTGGCACCTGCTTCAGTCCTCTTCTTGGCTGTTGGAACAAATCATTTTCATCTGCCCAATTAGGGCAGACATCCCCCTCACTCACAGATGGGTTTGAGGCCCCCTTAACCTGGTTTAGCTGTCTGCCAAGATGATTTTACCAGGGTGTAGCTCTCTGGAGCCACAGGTGAGAGGTGAGGGACAGGTGGACACCAAAGGTGGATGAGCAGCCCAGAAAAAGGCTCAGCAAGCCCTCACACCAGAGGTGCTAGTCCTCCCTAAATACTGCTTATACCCCCTTCAATATCTCTCTTCCATTATTTATTATTAAATTTTTTATTCAATTCTAACTTAAATACAAAAAAGACCAAAAAATAGAAACCCCAAACATTTACATATACACAGTACAACATAGAGAGAGGATTCAATACAAAACCCCAAAGTTCCAATTTCAGTCTATTTGCTTAAAAAAAACCTGTGGAATAAATACTATCTACTGTTTTCAAAGCTACCCCGTTTTTCTGTTCTTCCTTCTACATTTTTTCATTTTTCTCTGCTGTGTACTTTTTCCTTCTCCCTCCCCACCTGGCCCTACAGAAGGTGACAATCAAACACAAACTTCTTGTACATAGAGATACGCACACAGATAGATTACGTCTATAT
This sequence comes from Petaurus breviceps papuanus, assembly GCF_028583685.1. Classification (NCBI taxonomy): domain Eukaryota; kingdom Metazoa; phylum Chordata; class Mammalia; order Diprotodontia; family Petauridae; genus Petaurus; species Petaurus breviceps. The sequence goes on from NW_027185764.1 coordinate 3,060,641, forward strand.
TCCTATATGCAAAACCACGCTGCCTCACATCGCGGAGAAAACCCACAGGGGCCACCCTCATCTTTTTATTCTAACATGGCACAAAGAGCTTAACAAATGTCGACTAATTACCTGACTAACGAAGAAGATATTGTTTCCTTTGGACTGGTGGAAATAGCCATCCTGAAGACCTTTGTAACTTTGCAACCCTAACCCTAAATTCACACACTTTTTGCTTTTGCTAAAAATGTACCTTTTCCCATCTCTATGTTCTAATCTTATCTTCCCCAAACTTCTTTGTAAGCCTGCCTAAAGACCTAACACCTAACTGATCCTATCCAAATTATGGGTCATGTCGCTCAAGAGGAGAGGCAATTTCTAAGTCATCTGTGAAAATGTGAGACATACATGTCCCTCCCTCCCCTACTGATGGAGGGTGCCACATTTTTGAGTGGGTAAATAAACTGCAGTGTTACTTATCTGTCTGTAAACCTCTGCTGACTTATTTATGCAGTGGCTACCAAAGATCTGGAAAAGTCATGCGACATGGTGCGTATGCATCAGACAGTGTTGACCTGTCAGTTAACATTAACACAGCCTTGAAGGGACCTCGCTAATAACATCCCTAGTGTGGCCCTACTTAAGGTGAAGGCAGTGAGATGGTGCAATGGATAGAACTCCGGTCCTGGAGTCAAGAAGACACGAGTTCAAATCCGACCTCAGACACTTACTGACCCTGGGCAAGATTCACTGCTTTTAAGGAGGGGCTACAACCATGGTGCTTGAAAACAGTGCCTCAACCCCTTCCTGAGGACCCTGGAGGAGAGGGAAAATGGAATGAAGCCTGTTCTGCTTCCTCAGCCCTGCTTCTTAGAATCTTTGGCTTCCTTCAAGGCTCAGCTCAAGAAGTGCTCTAAGGAGGAAGGCTTTCCTGGGTCCCCCAGGTCTATTGCCTTCCTCAATAAGCTTTCCTTCTATTTGCTCTATATGTATCTTGTATATATGGCCTCTGCATTAGAATGAGAGTTCCTTGAGGTCAGCGACTGTGTTTGCTTTCCTTTGTATCCCTAGTACTTAGTACAGTACCAGGTGTATAATAAGGGCTTTTAAAAAATGCTTTTTGACTCAAATGATTGCTGCCAAGGACAAGGGGCCTCTTCTGAAACATAACCTTCCTGACTTCCATTATCTCTGAGCTTGTGCTCCCATTACCTGAATAATTGATCAGCCAGCATTTTCCCTGTCCTCTGGCTAGCCAATAGTTCCCCAATCCCCAATTTCAGACTTGATCCGTGCCAAGGTGAAAACCCTTTTCCTTGCTGGCCTCATCCCTATCTCACTCGGCCCTACTCATATTCACACTCCTTTGCCTTTCTCTTGCCCTCAGTGACTTCCACTCCATCATTAAACTCCTCTACATAATCTATCTCTTCATCTTCTTGTGCTCATGGTAACCAGAGTTTCTTACAGCGCTACCTCATCCCTGGGCACCCTCTTCAGTCATGGCTGCTCCTCTTATTTCCTGTAAAACACTCGGCCACAAAAGGAGGTATTGGAATATTCCTTGCTCACCAATGCATCCTTTCTCTGCTCAACTCAACAATCTCTCCTTCTTTGAAGTTTGTTCCATCTGTCTTGGTCACTCTTTCCATCTCCTACTTGGTATCAAATACTGGTCCCTGGATCATTCTAGCTTCTTTCTCTAGGATTCAGTCTTCCCCTTCCCCTCAATTCCTGATCTCATACTTTAGAATATAAATATTCAACTTGACATCACCTTGAATGCTCTAGCCTTCCAATTTATCAATTTCTTTAACTCTCATGACCTTCATCTCCACTCTTCCCTAGCTACCAACTAGAAAGGTCACATATCAGACCTTATCAAACCCCAAAACTATGCCACCTCTACAACTTTGAACTCTTAGGTTTTTAATATTCATAGCCTACTGTCAAATTATTTTTCTCTGCCTCACTCCTAAACCGAGTATCTTCCCTTTGAGTTCCAGTTGTTCTTTCCATAGATGTTTTGCTAATCCATCATCCCTGCTTTGGGTCTTACTTTTTAAGTTCCTTTCTTCTTATACTTCCATTGTTCACACTCTGCAAATTTGTAACCATGGATCACCCCCTGACCTGAACTGCTATATATAGATATAGATATACTCTTTTTTTTTTTTTAAAGGAATTGGCGTTAAGTAACTTGCTCAAGGTTACATGGCCACTTATTTTGTGTGGGTGCCAAGTATCTGAGGCCGGAACTGATCCCGAGTCTCCCTATGCCGGGGCTGGCGCTCTTACTCACTGCGCCACCTGGCCACCCCATACATATATATACGTATATACATTATCTATCTATCTATCTATCTATCTATCTATCTATCTATCTATCTATCTATATACTCTTGGAAGAAATCATGCAACTGTATGAATTGTGTTCAAATATATTCAAATTATTCAATCTCCCCTGGGCTCTCCTGGCTGCACTATGATTCTTTTATTCTTCTCTGATTAATTCTCACATTTTCTATAGCAGTTCTTCAATATCTCCTCTTCTCCTCTCTAACCTAAACACAATTCTTATCTTCTGTCTCTCAGCTGATGACCTTGCTTCCTACTTTGCTGTATAAACTACCCATCTACCATGAGCTCCTCATTTCTCTTTAGTCTTCAGAACTCATTTTCACCTGTTTTCTCTTCCTCTGCTCCCGTCTGAGGACAAGGTGGCCCTTCTTCTTGCCAAAATTTACCATTCTGCCAGTGCCCTTGGATCCCATACCTTCCCCTCTCTTCCAGGAATTTCCCTTCATCAGTCACCCCAAGATTCTCTCTCTGTTGCTCTCTCCTTGTCTTTCTATCTCTGTCTCTCTCTTATCTTCCTAATCCATGGACTCCTTCCCAGGTACTTAGAAACAAATTCAGATCTCCATTCTTAAAAACAAACATACTTCACTTGAACCTGCAACTCTATCATCCTTTATTTCATTTCTGTTGATAAATTTTTAGAGAAAGTTTATCTGTACTCTATACTATAGTGTACTCCCCTTCTCCATTTCTTCAACTTTCATAGACGTTCCTTCCTAGATACTCATTTGATCACAAATTGAGTATAGGACACCATTGCCACAATCAATCAATAATTATTTAAGTCCCATTATGTGCCAGGCATTATGCTGAGTGCTGAAGACATAAGAAGAGGCAAAAGGCAGGCCCTTCCCTCAAGTAGCTTACAATCTAACACTCACCTGAACTGTTAAAATAGCCATATTATTATCCTCCCTTCCACCAGCCTCCTCCCATTCTTTCGAATTCATTCTTCACAAAATATATGATTTTGGATACAATCCAAAAGGTATGAGTCTGACCATGTAAGTGCCCTCCCTAAAACCTTTCAGTGGTTTTCTATTTCCTCTAGGATAAAGTACAAACTCCTGAGCATTTAAAGCTCTCCATAGTCTCATTCCAACCAATATTCTAGCCTTATTTTGTAATTCTCTTTGTGCACCTTTTGTTCTGTCCAAACTGGACTCAATTTTGCCCAAAAACAACACTTCGTTTTCCATCTTTGTGCTTTCTTATGGGCTAGAATGCATTTACTCTCTAGCTCTGTCTCCTGGAGATCTTACTTTCCCTCAAGGTTCAACTCAGATGCCAATTCCCATGTTCCCTGTGCAGTCTTTCCTTATCTCCCTGGTTCCTCTTGCTCCAATTACCTTGGATCACTTGTATCTGTGTATAGAATCATATGTAAGCTCATTGAAATCAAGGTTTCATTTTTTGTCTTTGTGTCTCCAGCATCTCGCATAGCACCTTTCACATGGTAGCAACTTGACAAATATTTGTTGAATTCTGTGGATGAATTGAATGGAAGAGGGGACATTTAAGCCATGATTCAAGGGAAGATTAATATTTTGACAGTTAAGTGATGAGGGTGGGCACTCAGGATAAAGAGGATGACAGAATAAAGGTGAAGAGGCATGAAAAGAAAAGAGTGCAACAGAGTATCCACACATACATGGATAGTGGGGAAAAAAAGGTAGAAAGCTAAGATTAGGACCAGATCATGGAAGGCCTGAATGTCAGTCAGAGAAGTAGAAAATGGAAATCACTGGATGTTTTGGAAGAGAAGAATAATACGGGGCGGCAAGGTGGCACAGTGAGTAAAGCACTGGCCCTGGAGTCAGGAGGACCTGAGTTCAAATCCGACCTCAGACACTTAACACAAAAACTAGCCGTGTGACCTTGGGCAAGTCCCTTAACCCCAACTGCCCTCCAAAAAGAAAAAAAAAAGAGAAGAGTAATATAATCAGGATAACATGTTAGAAAGATTGATCTGCAGTTACCTCTGCAGGGAATTGTTGGGGGTAAGGACTAGAATCATGGAAACTAGGTAAAAGACTACTACAACAGTCGGGTTTGTAGGTAACAAAGCATCTGAGCTAGAAAGATGAGAGTGGAATAGAAGGGACATGTATGAGAGACACTGCAATGGTAGAATAGTCCAGGCTTGACCATTGATTAGATGTGTAGAGAAAAAGAAGAATTCAAGATGTTTCCAAGCTTAAGTCCACTTCCCATTGACTGTAGTGAATATATTGATATAAACTGTAATGGTATGATGATATAAACAAAAACCTCTCTTAAAGAAACATTGAAGTAGTTCAGCCTTGCGTTTAGTAACTGAGTAACATGAAATCTGAATACATATTTGGGAAATAGAAAAAGGGTAATGGTGGAAAAAGAAATACAGTCTTTGTTATTATAACCCAGAGTAGTTCCAGGTATCCAATCTGCACACCTGTTTCCTATGTACTAGGGCAGACATAATGAGGAAGTGAGATTGTTTCTAGTCACTGGATGTTTAAAACTGGACATTACACAGAGGGAGAGACAGACTCTCTCCATTAAGTGCCTGAGATGGTCCCTCAAGCTGGGGAAAAGGATATGAGAAATCACCACGAATTGAGAGAATGCTCATTGTTCAGTATATCACTTGTATGGCCAGACTTTTCCAACGCTCCCAACTTCTCCTTTCTAGACACTTTTAACTGCTGTCATCCACCTTCTCCCTGCTTCTGTTAGGTACTCAACGTCCTGTGCTTCCCTTGCCCCGTGGCTTCTAGGAGCTCCACAGTTTTGTGTGTTCTACTCAGGTCCACCCTTCCTGGACTGTGGCCCAGTCCTCGAAAATCACCCCCTCTTTCCCCTCTCCACACCACCTTTGAAAGCTATTGTCTCAGCTAGTTGTTCAGAGGAAAGCAATCTGATCACTACTTACCCACTAATTCCAACGACAAATGCTTTCATAACTTGCTTTCAAATTACTTCCACTTTCTAAAATAAAAAAAATACATCATTAAAGGAGAATATTTTAGAAATAAAATAACCACAAGATAAAATGAGCTAACCCAGGAAAAACAATCACATTCATCTCTGTTACTCATGTAAGGATTTTCAAACTTATTGCCTATTCATAGATGATATTTAACAATAGGTTGTCTTTTCTTTGATATGGTCCAATGCTGTGTGCTAATCACTCGTTTGGGGCTAAGGTAATCCAAATTAACCAATTCACTAATTCATTTCTGTAATTTGCTAATTCATTTTAAAAATTCACACGATACATCCAGGGCTCCAAACAAATGATTAAAAAAATTACTCACGTCAGTTTCTCCTCTTATCAGAGATAGTTGAGGGTTTTTATAATTTATCATTGAGTCTGGATCTCCTAATCTGGAGGCTAGAAGCACAGTGCCTAATCAAAGGCTAGATCCCAACACGGATCAGTAGGGAAGCTTTTGACGGCTCTGTTTTCTGTCTGGGCCAGTTTGCCTTTCCTTGGGCTCCCCCAGTGCCCAGAGCTTAAAATATTAATGTGGAACTTATTGCAGACACCTGATTGGCTTAGTCCACTACTGCTTTGACCTCCCAAGATCAAGTGATCCATCAGCCTGTAATGGTAAGGGAATTTGAAGATCTTCCCTGTACCTTAATGGGCCTCACTTGGAGCCCATCAAGAGAAGCTTGGTTAGGGGAGGCTTGTTTTTCCAGGAAGGCCCACACCTTTTGTTACTTTGTAATTAGGCAATTCCTCAGGAAGGTTATGTCTTTTGACCCTTGAGAAGGCTATATATACTCCCTAATGTGAGGTTTTGCTTTGGGGCTCACTTATGAGAAGAGTTGTGTGATTTGGCCAGATGAGACTCTGGGCAGCCATTGAGCCCTTGGGCTTTGAAAACCCAGATGTTGGTGCTTCTCTCTCTGGTGACTAACTGTATGTATGTATGTAATGGTCAGACAACTAGAAGCCATGTCTGTTGGTCTGCTGAATTTTGTTATTTTCTCTGTATTTTTTTGTCTGCTTGTAATTTCTGTTTGTATTTTCTGAAGTTCAGAGCGCTGACTTTAATTTTACACACACACACACACAATTAAAGTAAGACTGTTAACCCTTTTGAGTTGCTTTCCTTTAGAAAAGGAGATCAAAGACCCTGTGCTAGCAGCCATCCTGGGTATGGTAGGGTGCTTGCTGCTACACTGTCACAGCCTCATTGGTAGCAAGGGATTACAGGTTTGTGCCATCATGCTCACCTGGAGTTTGGTTCTTTCAGTAAACCAGGTCATGGCTAACCTGGTCAATTTATTCAATCAAGTGACTACTGTACCAGGTAGAACAATGTTCTGAGCCTATACCTTCTTTCTCTCTAGCCTAATTCCTCCTTTGATGTGACGGTTGCTGTCATTGTCAGCAAGTACACAGTAAGTGTTCACAGGCATAAGTCAGGCATACTGCAAAGAGCTGAGTAAACAAAGTCCAACAAATACACACAGTCCTCACCTTAAAGCAGCTCATATTCTAATGGGAGAGAAAACATGCAAACAACTTTGTACATAAAAGATATATGCCGAATGGATCTAAGGTAATCTCAGAGGGAAGGCATTAGCAGGGGAAGGGAAGGATAAGGGTGGGAAAGACTGAATGTGGAAGGTGGGATTTGAGCTTCATCTTAAAGGAAGCCAGGAATTGGAGGTGGGCACAAAAATAGATAATTCCAGGCACAGAAGATACAATATTAAGCCTAATAAGATGAGAAAGTTAGGAATGGGAGAGATTATGACAGATTTTAAGTGCCAAATGATTTTATACTAGATTCTGGAGTATTACTAAGAGGGTGCAACTCTGGTTTATTAAATGGGGGGAGCGTGTCATATCTGTGCTTTAGAAAAATCACTTTGGAGGCTGAGTAGAGGATGAATTAGAATGGGAAGGACTGGAGGCAGAGAGACCAAGCAGAAGGCTAATACAAATAGCCCAGGGGTATGGTAAGAAAAACCTGTAGTAGGCTGTTACCTCTGAATGGAGAGAGAGGGACAGATATGACAGATGCTATCACATTAGAAGTGACAAGACTTGGCAACAGATCAGATATATGTAATGAGTGGGAAAGAGAAGCCAAGGACGGCAGAGGTTGCGAGCCGGAGGGAAATTTCAGAAGGGTTTCAAGGGAAAGATGGGTTGGGTTTTAGATATACTGCATCATTCCATTTTATGTGCCCCAAATCGTGAGCTCCATCTCCAAACTTATTTGTACGAGCTGCCCCCTGCCTGGAATATGTTCCCTCCTCAGCTCTACCTCTTGGAATCCTAGTTTTGTTCACGTGTTACTTTAGGGGCTACATCCAATGGAAAGCCTTTTCTGATACCCCGCAGTCAAAGTCCCTTCTCACTTCTCAAGTTTTTTGTTTTTACTTATCTGGGCTATATCTCTCCAAGACAGGGGATACTTTGTTTTATTGTCCCATCCCTGGCAACTAATATGATGCTTTGCACATAAAGAGGTATTTAATAAATGCTTATTGAATTGGAGTCAGTCAGCTAGCAATTATAAGTCTGTATACATATATACAAATTTTATTATTTGGAATTTACTTGTTTATTCTGCATACATGGACAGTACGGGTCAAACCCATACCTCACAGATGTACTGTATGCTCTGATTTGAGGAGAGCTGGGATGGTCCTTTGCTGCCAAAATATTTCTCTTACATGTATACCACTGTCTGTTGTTCACACCATTACTGACTTAATTCTTTAGGTTAAACATTATCACCTTTCTAGAGTTTTTTTTTTTTTAAGTTCAGACTTCCTTTGAAGGAATGATGGATAGTAAGCGCATTCACATTTTTGTGGTATAATTCATTTTCCAAAGGCTTTGACCAAAGAGTCAGTTGTGAGAACACAGGACAGGGAGAAGTCCCCCCAAAAAGGGCAGAAGATCAGGAAAAGGGCTAAAGATAAACTTCACCTACATCACAATTTCTGCCTAAGGCTTACTGTGAAAGTTTAAGAAAAGGCTTCTTAGACTGTCAGTCTGGAAACAAAGTTTCAAATAGAGATATGAAATCCAATAGAATACTAAGAAACTAGTTTCTTTCTTTTCGAAACATTCAGAAATCTTTATGCCTGCCATTTTGAAGTTATGAGTCAAATCTTTTTTTAATTAGTTTGATTTCAGGGACTCCTCAAAGAGTTGTTCTATGGTATCTGCCTATTATACATAATTACGTGTTAAATTTATTCATGTATATACAAGAACATATAAGCATATGTATCCATGGATACATTCATAAATACCCACACAAGACTCTAATTTTTTTTTTTAACATTCCTTGAAGCTAGCCAGAGACATACTGGGATGTCAAAAACACCCCCTGGGGAAATAAACCATTCAATGTCTTCATGGGAAGCAGAGACTTCATCTGGGTAATTGGTGCATCACAGGTTCTTAAATACTGTGATGGAAATGGAATTCTAATTAGGAATATCCCCAAACACTCCTCTAATGCATTGTTTAGTGTTAAGATCCAGGTAGAATCAAGAGGGGAGATCCTTTTGAGAGTGCAGGAGTGAAATAGATGTATTTACATGCATTAAATAATATTTAGGTAGAAAGAACAAAAAAAGGGGGTTAAATGTGCTATTCTCTATATCCTGATGTTATCTAACTGCCCCAGATGAGTTCAAAGTTAGCTGTACTAAATTGATAGCACTTGTGGGTGTTGAAACACCTTGTTTAGAGTTGAGAAGCAGAAAAACTGATAATGATCTTGGAGGTGTCACAGAACAGAATCTAATAACTTCCAATATATTCTTTTTTTTTTTTTTTTGCTTTTTGGAGGAGGGAGGGCAGGATAATTGGGGTTAAGTGACTTGCCCAAGGTGACACGGCTAGTTTTGTGTTGTGTCTGAGGCTGGATTTGAACTGAGATCCTCCTGACGCCTGGGCTGGTGCTCTATTCAGTGCGCCACCTAGCCACCCCCACCAATATATTCTTGTACTGATTTTTATTATTTGTATTTTTCTTGTACATTTGGTATATATGTATAATACTGGCCAAACCCATACCTCAGGGGTAGACAGTGTGCTCTGACTTGTGGGCAGCAGGGATTTTTTTTTGCTGTCCAACTATCTCACTATCTGTATATCACTGTCTATAATCACACCATTACAGATTGGTATTACAGTATCAGAAAAAGGCAAATGTCCCACTTTTAAGAAAGGGGAAAATTAAGGCAGCTATGTGGCACAGTGAATACAGCACCAGCCCTGGAGTCAGAAGGACCTGAGTTCAAATTTGACCTCAGACACTTAACACATACTAATTGTGTGACCTTGGGCAAGTCAACCCCAATTGCCCAGCATTTCCCCCTCCAAAAAGACCCCTCAAAAGGGGGGGATCAGTCAGTCAATGAATATCAATTAAGCAGTTACTATGCACCAGGAACCTTGCTAAGCAGTGGAAATACAAAGAAGGGCAAAAAACAGTCCCTGCTCTCAAGGAACTCACAGTCTAATGAATGAGACAACAAGCAAAGAATTAACTACACACTACCGACAGGATACCATAGGTTAATGTCCTTAATGATGAGTCCCAACAAAATTTTAGAAAAAAAAAATTAAATGTATAATTTGTGAACCCAGGAGGCAGCTGTTTTGTGGTGGAACGACTCCTGGAGTTGGAGTGAAAGGACCAGGGTTTAAATTTTGGTGTTGCCATCATTTCCTAGCTGTGTGATCTTGGTCAAGCTGCATAATTTCTCTATATTGTGTATACATGTATACACACACCCAGACACACACAGACACACACACCAGGTAATCTTAGACACTAGCAGCTGTAACCAGCAAAGATACCCTGAACAAAGGGATGCTTGAGCTGCGTCCTAAAGTAAATTAGGGATTCCAAGAGGTAGAGGTAGGTAGGGATGGAGAACCTTCGAGGGAGAGAGGACAGTCATTGATAATAAATGCAAATGAGATGTATTGTTGTCTGTGAAATGCAGCAAGAAATTCAGTATGGCTGGACTTCAGGGTGTATGGAGAGGAGTCACGTGTAATAATGCAGGATGAAGCCAGGTCATGAAGGCTTTTAAATCCTCCTGGAGGATTTAACTTCAAACACTGTTTGGATAAGGAAGTGGTGACGACTTCAAGGCAGCATAGGTTTACTCTCTTTCCAGGTTTCCTTTACTCTTCTCCCCTTCACAGACTTTATATCCAGCTACTGTTGCTATTCAGTTGTTTTTCAGTTGTGTCTGACTCTTCACGATCCCATTTGGGGTTTTCTTGGCAAAGATACTGGAGTGGTTTTGCCATTTCCTTCTCTAGTTCATTTTATAGATGAGGAAACTGAGGCAAACAGAATCAAGTGACTTGACCAGGGTCACACAGCTAGGAAGTGTCTGAGGTCACATTTGAGCTCAGGAAGATGACTCTTCCTGACTCCAGGTCCAGCATTCTATCCACTAGGCTACCTAGCTCTTATGCTATTATATTATTAAGCTGCATTGGCCTAATCACTGTTCCTCTCACTTGACACTCCCTCTCCCAATAGCACCTCTGCACCTGTGGTCCCCACGTCTGGAATGCCCTCTTTCCTCTACCTCTCAGTTTTCCTGGTTTCCTTCAAGACTTGGCTCAAACCCCACCTTAAGCCTGAGGCCTTTTCCAGTGTTCTCAGCTGCTAGTGCCTCACTACTCTGAGATTACCTTCTTTCAACTTGCTATGTTAGGTATTTTTACATGAAGACTACTGCCTTCTTGAGCACAGGGGCAGTTTTTCTATTTCTTTGTATCCCTAGTGCTTAGTACAATGCCAGGCACATAGTAAGCACTAAACAAATCTTGGTTGACTGTCAACCTTATTTCATTTTGCTCTCTTTTATTTTTATTTTTTTGAGAGGGGGAAAGGCAAGGCAATTGGGGTTAAGTGACTCGCTCAAAGTCACACAGCTAGTACATGTTAATGGTCTGAGGCTGGATTTGAACTCAGGTCACTGTGCCACCTAGCCGCCCCTATTTCATTTCTTTTTAACAAAGTTATAAGACTTGCTTCAATATTTTGATGACTCAATCAGCTACCCTTTCACCATGGGTGCTTCTTCATTCGAGTATATCCCAAGCCATCCACAGCTTCTCATCCTGGATGACTCCTGTCTATGTCCTCCCATGAATTCTCCCTGGGGAGACATCTCGAAGGTCTTCCTCTTGGTCTCCTGATTCTGCACAGATACCAATAGTGCAGGAGCTGTAATTGTTGCTCTCCCCATGTCCACCTTCTGTTTCAGTCACACATACCTCTGATGGCAGCAATGGAGGTACCTTGCAATCTACTCACACTCAGCTGGGCCTCCTCATTGCCTTTTGGGTGACCTGCAATTTGAATTCTTCAGAGACTATACGTGGTATTCCATGACTTATAGTCACATTGTACCATCAGAGGTGCCATCACACCTATTAAAAATTACAAATGCTGGAGGGGATGAGGGAAAAACAGGTATATTAATGTATGGTAAACTGGTCCACCATTCTGGAGAACAATTTGGAATTATGTCCAAATGGCTAAAAAATTGTCTATATTCTTTGACCTAGTAATACTACTACTAGGTCTGTATCCCAAAGAGATGAAAGAAAAAAGGAAAAGGAACTGTATGTACAAAAATATGTGTGGCAGCTCCTCTGGTAGTGGCAAAAACTTGGAAATGGAGGGGATGCCCATCAGTTGGGGAAAGGCTGAATAAGTTGTGGCAGATGATTGTGATGGAACATAATTATGCTATATGAAATGCTAAGGAGGGTGATTTCAGAAAGACATGGGAAGAACTATATGAACAGAGGAAAGATGAAGTGATAAATCATCGTGCACAATAACAGCAATGTTGTAATGATCAGTTAGGAAAGACTTGGTACTCTGAACAATACAATGATCAAAGATAGTTCCAAAGGACTTATGATGAAAAAATGCCATCCACCTCCAGAGAGAGAACCAATGAATTCTGAGTACAAATTGAAGTATAATTTTCTCCCCTTATTTTTCTTGCTTTTCTTTTTTTAAAAAATGTAGCTTGGGGTGGCCAGGTGGCTCAGCAAGTAAGAGCACCAGCTCCAGTGTCGGGATGACCTGGGGATCAAATCCGGGTTCCGATACTTAGCACCACACCCAGAAATAACTGGCCATGTAACCTTGAGCAAGTTACTTAACCCTGATTGCTTAAAAAAAAATACATATATATATATATATATATATATATATATATAGCTAATGTGGAAATGTTTTGCATGATTTCACATGTATAATTAATATGACATTACTTGTCTTCTCAGTGGATGTGGAAGGATGTGGGAGGGGAGAGGAGGAGGGAGAAAATTTGGAACTCAAAATTTAGTTAAAAATAAAAAGTTGGAATGTTAAAAAAAAGGAAGGAGATATAAGGGATGACAGTGGGGATGGATGGATCTAGTGACAGTTTTTTGATGATGGGATAATATGAGGATGTTTATAAGCAGGCAGTAAACAGGGAGAGAATAAAGATAAATGAGACAACTGGTATGACAGAGGGAGCGATCTGCTTTAGGGATTTAGGGAATGGGATCACTTGCACACCTAGAATTAGGCTGGCCAAGGGGAAGGGACACCTCTTCATATGAGACAAGAGTGAAGGAGGAGATAGTGGCAGAAAGTGTCTGGGTGATACGGGATGAAGAGAATAAAAGAGTGAGCTTTCAGCAAATGATTTAAAAAAAATTCAGTGAAAGATGAGTAAAGGTTTTCAGCTGACAGAATCATGGGAAGTTTGAAAAGATTTAGGAAATAAATTGTGGGTATCTCATACTCTTTTTATTTCTCACATCACCTAACAATACCTTGCAAATAGATGGCACTGAAAAAATACCTTTCTGTACTTCATCCTTTAATATATCCAAGATAACTCAACCTCTCAGGAGCCATTCTAGGGTTTTATTACTGTAATAGTCAATTTGCTTCTTCCCTATCATCTAATCACAATTTTTGTCATTTTCATTTAAGTCAATTTCCACTTGTTTTGTCTTCCAAAGGCATGGGAAATACCTGCTCAGCACTCCTATGTTAAAAAAACAAAACCCTATACTTCAAAGCCACATCTAAGCTTTCCCTTCTCTAGACTAAAACAATAACAACTGTTTTAAACTGTATTCATAAGACCTATTTGCCCTTTTAATTGTCCTTATTATTCTTACATCCTGCTTCAACTTCTCCACATCTCATTTAAAGTGTATTTATAAAAAAATTAATAAGGATGTTATAAGCTCAGCACATAGTGAACACATGATTTTGTTGACATTTTTGTGGTGGACATTTTTTACAACAGAACTTGCCACTGCTCACTCACTCAATTTGTGGGGAAAATTTAACTTCAGCTCTCTACCTGCCACAGGTCCACTCTCCCTCCCCCTATCTTTTGCCTATGTGGTCATTCCCCATCCTCTATTTGCATAGGTGTTACAGGATATCTTAACTTTAATACATTTTCAATTCAAGCAAAGTACAACTGTATAAATACTAATATTGGAGGGCTATTTCTCAGATAAAAAAGAATATTGGAGTAAAAATGATGGGCCTTTTTTTTTTTTCTGAGAGAAGCTTGGGGTCATTAAAAGCACTACACAATTTTTCCAAAGGCAATCTACCCCATTTCCTTCCTTCTATTCAGTTCTAGGTCTGGCTCATTAACAAATCCCAATACTCCCAAGGCTGGGGGTGGCGGTGTGGGATCTCCAGTTTTCCTGATCTATATCTTGCCACTGGACCCACATGGCTCCAGAGGAGAAAGTGAGGCTAGTGACCTTGCAAAGCCCTCCCTCACTTAACTCCAATTCACTTGCACATCAAGGCCTCGTTTTCCTGATGTCATGGTCCTCTTCAAGAATAAAGGGCAAACAACAACAATATTCAGCAATATGGACCATCCGTCCAAATAGTCGGCTTCTTCTGAACAAGGTGTGCTTCATCCACTTATAAAAAAAAATTGTGTGGATAGTTAGACCCAAACTTCAGAGGTGATTATGGATCTGGCTGGGGTGGGGGAAGGAGGTCTGCAAAATGTTGTAAGGCTTGATGTATTCAGCAGAATGACACCTGCAAATGGGTGATTTTTAGAAGACTTCTTCATCCATTGGGAATGGCCCTTCCATTTGAACCCTGTATTCACAATACTGGCAAACACGTTGGGTGAGAATGTCTGCCTGTTTTCTGACTTACTTGATATTAATCTAATGTTAATGCCTCTCTTGTTAGATGTTTCAAGGAATTTTGTACAAATTTTATTTATGTACAGAAGCACTTCACTGGAGCAGAATTTTCAATTTTGTTCCTCCCCAACAAAGAAGCATATTGGGATATTTTATTCTCCATACTGTTCAATCAAATGTGACTGTAAAAACGCAGTTTACATAGAATTTGGGAAAGCCTGTCCCCTCCTCACACCTTCAACAAAGATGTTCTCAGTTCATTTGAAGATTATACTCGTGAAAATTTTATAGAAATGGGAAAGAAAGCATTCCAGTCAGGAGTTACTGATATTCTACCTTTTGGGAGCTAATAATAATGTAATGGAAAGGACACCAACTGAAGTCAGAGGACTTGGAGGAAAACTGGAACTCTGATGCTTACTACTTAAGTGACCTTGGGCAAGTCAGTTTCCTCACATGCAAAATCAAAAGGCTGGACTAAATGGCCTCTGAGGTAGCTTTCAGCTCTAAATCTGTGTCCATGACGTTTAAAGTCGCAGAAGCAATCTAGTCCAACCCACAATTGAAAAGTAATCCTCTCCACAACACGTATAACCAGTTGCCGGAATACTTCCAGGGAGAAGCTTATTAGCAACAGAACCAGTCCAATTCCTAGGTAGCTTTTATATTATTAGGAAGTTTATTCCCCCCCGACATCAGGTCTACATAAGAGGACTAGATAATTATTTACTTATTTTACAGAGAGGGGTGGTGGTGACAGAAGAGGGGAACCATGATCTCATTTCTCTGGGAAGTAACGAAGAAGGGCTACTCGGCATTTTGCACTTAGGAGAGTTGCTTGGTCACTAAGAAGTTAAGTGACTTGCCCACGAAGTGTCCAGGTTTTCATGCCTCCTCTATTGCCCACGCCAGGTGGCAGCCTCCCAGTGGAATATTCAGGGTGACAACAACATTCGCTTCGAAAAGTGCGCCATTATCAAACCCTCCCGAAGAAGGTCCTTCGCGCCACCCTTTGCCGAGGCACCCCGAAATGGGTGCAGCGCGACTGCCAAGCCTCCTGCAAATAGAGCACCCGCGAGAGGACGCCGCGGGGCGCCGCGCTGGCAGCGCCGCACTGATCGGGTACTCACCTGGGCGCCGGAGCGTTCCGCAGTCCCAGGTAGGCACCACTTCGCCCCTGCAGCTCCAGAGGGCACGAGCAGCTTTCAGTGCAGACCGTCAGGCCGTGCGATCGGCTCAGAGCCTCGCAAGCAGGACGCGGAAAGCCTGGGGGACCCGGCACCCTCCGCCGGCCGCCGCGATGCACAGGCCGCAGGCAGCCCAGAGTCCAGCCAGGTCCTGCTCCGGCCTGGGGGCGGGGCCTCAGCAGGCGGCGAGGCGCGCGCTCCGGGCCCGGGATCGGTTCCGCGCTTTGGTGCTGCGCGCGAGGCGCGCGCCGCCCGTGCCTGCGCTCTCGCTCGCTCGCGTGCTCTCTCCCGGGCCCTTTCCATCCCGCCTGGGCTCGGCTTGGGGCTGGGCTGTTGCAGCCGCCGCGGCCGCTTCCGCATCTCTGCTGTGTGCATTTGCTGCTGCTGCAGCTGGAGGGCTCGGGGCTCGCGAACCAATTAGCTTTTGCTGATGTAGCGTTCACTTCCTCATTGACCAAGCTCTCCCTTACCGTGCGTTCGGGACTCTGAGAACAACTTGGAGGAAACCACCCTTCAAGTCTTTTTCTCTTTCGAGGAGGGGTGGGCTCGGCCAATCTCGGACGGACGGAGGAAGAAATCGGCCGAGGCACCAGACCAAAACTTTGCAGAGCAGGGAGCGCAGTACTTTTGTCTACTCGCTCCCCGGTCTTTCGGATTAGCCGCCCCAGCAGGAGAGATGTCGAAGCCGCCACCTAAGCCAGTCAAGCCAGGTAAGGGAGAGGCTCGACCCTGGTCCCCCTTCTCGTCCTCCCCTGCCAGGCCACCTCTGCTTCCTTGCGCTGCTGCTGGGGTAGGGGGCTTGCTTGGCCCGAGCCTTCTCTTTTAAGATCGATCCATTTTGGACGGTAGTCGATGACATTTAAGTTCAAGAAATGATAGGATTTTTTTTTTTTTTGATGACACCACAGTTTTGAGATTGGGTGTGGGTGCACAGACTAGCAACTTTGCAGCGTTCTTGGAGGGGTGTCTGGTAAGAGAAAGTCAATCGATTGATTATAGCTTTAAAAACGTTCTCCAAACGACTTTTAAAGATACTTCCTTTTTTTTTGGGTTGTGTCATTGTCAAGAGTCATGACGGACCTAAAAGTGGGAAGTGCACGGTGGGTGGGGTGAGGTGAGGTAAGTGCAGAGTCCTTGGGGACTTCTCCGGAAGGAAGAGCAAATACACTCAATTGATCTTGGATTCATTTTTGGAAAGCTTTTAGCAAAACTGCAGCGGCCTAATGCTTTAAGGCCGGAAGAATTCCCGCAGCTTTGGCCATTACCGCTCGAAGCTGTCACTTTTATATATACGCAATAAAGACATCAGGGTGAATATGGGGGGAAAGAGGATACTTCTGGCCCGTCCGTTTGGAGAGGAGGAGCCTGCTATCCCGAGTGGAGAATTTCTGAAAGAAGGGAGAGATGCCTCCACAAGCACCTTGGCAGATAGTCCTTATTCATTAGCAAACTCTTATCATCGCTACTGAAGGGTTTTGTGTCCTTTGCATGGAGGAAGAAAGGGACAGCTGCTTTCTGAATCTGGTGTGTTTCAGTGGGATACTAATGAATGACCAAGAAAGTAGGAATTCTTAATTTGGGGGATTTATGCAATTCCGAGTGACTGAACTTTAATAAAAATGTCATCAAAGTTTAGGATACATTTTTTTCTATTGGTATGTTCAGGAATTTCAAGGATTTTGATTTTATTTTACACATCCTTCATTATTGTATTTTCTCCCTAAATTTATAGTGTTTTCAAACATGGGTAGCTTTCCTACTTTAAAAAAAATGGGAAATAAGAATACCCCAAATCCCTTTTATTTGAAAAAAAAATTCTTTTACTATACTTGTGATTTAATTGGTGAATGCCAGTACTTCTGGTGAGGAGATTTCATTTACCAATGTGTAATGTGTATGTATACATATACAGGCAGTTTTTCTGAAACTTTTAGTCTGTCACTGAGAAGTTAAATGATTTGCCCAGGGTCACACGGCATGTCTGTGACAAATGAACCAGTGTCTTGGAGACCTTCCCCCCATAAACTGCTAAGTCAAGCTGCCTCTCTTCTAAAAATTATTGGTTGCCGATGTTTTTACAAGTTTCTTGGGATTTAAATTTGGATAGACCTTACTGAATCTAAACCCTGTGCTCCTGGTGGGTGGAGGTGACCTCAGGTCCTAGAAAGCTATGCATTTGTCCTGTTATGGTCTACCACGTTGGAAATGCTTTGCATATGGGCTTGGCAAAGGACTCCAAATCTGCTGGTTGTCCCAGGGCCAGCCTACTTCAGACAGGTAATGATATTTTTTTATCCATGGCAATTCATGAGCAGCATCCAGGTAGGCAATGGGGAAATTGAGGCTTCAGAGGAGGGAATAGTGATGGCATAGATGAATTCCTGAAACTGTGAAGTAATTGTTGATAGGAAGGCCATGTTAAAAGAAGACTGATGTAGACTTTATTATTTTGACCAAAGACTGGGTTGATTTCAAATTTTCTGCTTTACAAAGCATTTGTTCCTGACAATCCCGTAAGCTAGGGTAGGACAAGTACTACTACAATCGTATCCATTTTATGGAGGAGGTTACAGACTGAATCAGTTTAGTTACTTGCTTAGGGTTACATATATGGGTATCTTGACTCCATCCCCCCATCTTTTCCACTACCACACATTATCTCTTAACAGTGAAACAGTGGGACTTGAAAGTGTTTTAGAGAAGAGATAAAATTTTGTCATTGGATATTTGGTTTTTATTTGCCAGGAGAGAGCAACTTATCAAACAAAAATAATGCAATTATTTAAAAAAGAAAGTCCTGGAAATCGATCAAATGCTCTTCTGTGTCGAGACAATTTAAGTAATGTCTGTAATGGTGTCTGTTCCTTCTGTATGAGTCAGGAAAAAAAAAGGCTGTTACATCTTTTTTTTTTTAACTTGCTTAAGGGATTATTATCATGGTACAGGATCTGTCAGCCACTTAGCTCTTTTTTTTAATGATAGATTAGGAATCTCTAGTTCTTAAACTTTGGCCATTGTACTCACTCACATTGGCACTATTTGTCTCCTACCATTAAAGCCTACTAACATGGATCAATATTTCATTCTCTTGCTTTCTATTCCCACTGCTATCACCTACTTCAGGATCCCATTTCTTCCTTGTCTGGACTATTGTAATAGACTCCTAAATGGTCTGCCCAGTTTTTTCTGCTCCCTAATCCATCTTTCACACTTGCTAGAGTTAGTGTCTTAAAACATAGCTCTGATCATTTTGTTATTCTCAGCTTAAAAATATCAAGTAACTTCTTCATAGAGTTTTATAGTTTGACAGTTACAGGTAGACAGTTATGCACCTTGGGTTCAGCCTTTTGACTGAGTCCAAGTTTTACAGAACAAATCCTTTTATTAAGGGAATGTTTGGTGAAATTTGGATTCAGTCAAAGGGCTGCACTTGAGGACCTAGAGGACCACATGTGGCCTTGAGGCAGCAGGTTCCCCATCCCTAAATATATTTCTCAAACTTGGGAGTTTAGCTTTTGGGGCCCTCCATGTTCTTTCCCTAACTAGACCTTTACAGCATTTCGCCATTACTTGTCTTTCTCTGTGTCTCCTATCTTACTACACCTCTGCTTTTGCTCATGATTTCATTTCTCTCCCTCCCTCCCCTTTTGCTTGTTGTTGTTTTATTCTTTCAGGACCTTGCTCAAACACCAAGTAGATTACAAACTCCTTGAGGGCAGGGACTATCTTCCTTTTTACTTTTATTTGTATGACTAGTGCTTAGCCTAGTGTCTGTGAGCCATTTATAAATGTGCTAGGTGGTACAGTGCATAGAGTAGTGCAGAGCCTGGAATTAGGAAGACTCGTCTTCCTAAATTCAAATCTAGCTTTAGACACTTATTAGCCGGGTGACCCTGGGCAAGCCACTTAATTCTGTTTTCCTCAGTTTCCTCATCTGTAAAATGAGCAAAAGAAGGACATTGCACACCACTTCACTGTCGTTGCTAAGAAAACCCCAAATGGGTTCACAAAGTCACACTACTGAAAACAACTAAAAATGCTTACTCCCTCTTTCCCTGGTTCTCTATCCCTTCCTCCCTCCTTTCCTCCTTCCTTTTTTCCATTCTTTTCTTCTGTGGAGAATAACCAGCTTTGGAGGTACTCTAAGTCTTGGTTAAGTCTAGCCTCTCATACATACATATGTGACCCTGAGGAAGTCACTTAACCTTTTAATGTCCCTTGCAAGTTTCTAAGACTATAAATTGCAGAAACCATACCTGCCTACTTTTGGTCTAGGGAATTACCTCAGTCAATGAGATCACAACTTCAGTTCCCACCCCTAGCCCTGTGCACTGTTTCTGCCTTATCACATTCTGTCTTGGAGTTGTTTGTGTTCATTTCTTATCTTCCCTTCTAGCTGTTAAAATCTCACAGAGCCAGGGGTGAGGTAATACTTATATTTCTCACCACCACATCCATTCCCCTAGCACGGCCTCTTGCACAGTGCCTTTTTATATAGTAGGTCTTCAGTATGCACTAGATAAATCAGATGTATCCCAGACCTAAACCTGAAGTCCGGATCTTCCCTGTCCCCTCCTCCCCATTTCTGTAAAAATACTCCTATACCAGCAGTTTTTTTTTTAAAGCAATTGGGATTAAGTAACTTGCTCAAGGTTACATGGCCAGGTGTTTCTGGGTGGGTAATAAGTGTCTGAGCCCAGATTCAATCCCCAGGTCATCCTGACACTGGAGCCAGTGCTCTTACTTGCTGTGCTACCTGGCCGCCCCCATACCAGCAGTTTTTACAATTTTTAGCCCCTTTTGCATTCTGCATGCTGGGTAGGAATAAGTGAATTTGTTTAGCATGTCAGAGTATAGCAGACAAAGGTTTGATATCCAAGAAGACTTTTTTTTTTTTACAAACTTCATCTCAATATTTAATGTAAAGAGTGGGATTTAGAAGTAATGGAAGAAATTATATCAGGAGATGAATTTTATAAGAAATGTTCCATTTAAGCAAGTTTCACAAAGATAAAATTTTTAGTTGTGAGTCTCAAGCCTTGCTGTGGACTGACCTGCATTATTTTTTTTTTTCCTAATGCATATTGACTTGATGGATGAAAGCAAAACATCATAAATACTTCATATTGTTGGTTATTATTTAATGATAAAGATGTGTAATGCAGAGAATGAAATTTAAGTTAAATCAGAAAAAACTAAAATTATATTTTAAAAATCATTCTAGCATTCATGATTAGGTCATAAAAACTAAAGAATTCTGCTTAAATTACATTTTTGGTGGAAAAAATCAAGTAAAATAGAGTCAGTGAGGCT
Source organism: Petaurus breviceps papuanus (assembly GCF_028583685.1). Lineage (NCBI taxonomy): Eukaryota > Metazoa > Chordata > Mammalia > Diprotodontia > Petauridae > Petaurus > Petaurus breviceps. Next base: position 3,081,686 of record NW_027185764.1, read on the forward strand.
GCATTGGAAAGACTTCTGTATTTGAAGCTACAGATTCTGGCTTCTGTCTGTTGATTACTGCCTGTGTGACCTTGGGCAAGTCACTTTGCCTGAGCCTCATTTCCTCATCTATGAAACAAAATTGTTGAAATAGATGACCTCAAGGTTCCTTCCAGTTCTACATCTACCATCCTATGTATTATTACCCCTGAGAGTTATTATTTTTGGTGCTGTCATTTTAGCTAGTCTATTATAGTTGAAGCATGAATGTGGATAGGTTGACATATACAAGTTGTATGGCCATGGGCAAGTCACTTGTATTTCTCAGTTCTCTAGGCAACTCTCTTAAGATATAAATTATAGGGGCAGCTAGGTGACACAGTGAATAGAGCACCAGCCCTGGAGTCAGGAGGACCTGAGTTCAGTCTCAGACACTTGACACTTAATATCTGTGTGACCTTGGGCAAGTCACTTAATCTCAATTGCCCTGCCTTCTCTCCTCCAAAAAAAAATGATATAAATTACAGACAAGTTGGATCTACTTTGGTTGAGGAAATTTCCATACCACAGGTTTCTTAGGCCCCTGGTGAAATCTCAGGTTAGGTTAAAAAAAAAAAAAGACAAAAAACTACCATTGATGAATGAATCAGTCAGATTTTCTCTCATATACAAATCATGGGTATTTTTAATCCAAAACGCGTATATTTTATTTACATCAAAAAAGCAGTAGAAGTTCTCTTAAAAGAGATTTTAGAATCCTTAGTTACTCTGATGCACGGGCCATCTTTGTCCACTCACTTCCCATGGCTGTCATTTTCTATTTGCTTTTTATAGCTCTTTGATTTATAGCTCTTGGAGGCTGAGTTTTGTGCTAACCCTTTGTAAAGGCACACCACTTAGTATAATATTGGTGAAAATGTAACCTCTGAAAGTGCTCTTAACCGATGGATGAAAGTTGGGTAAGGGAGCAGTTGGGTAACCATGTTCTAACTTCATTGTAAGCAAAGTAACGGTGGCCAGAGAGATACTTCCTGTCTGTTTCAATTAATGGTAACCCTAGCCAGTCCAATTTGTCCCTCCTATTGCAGCAACTGCAGCAATAGCTTCTGTTCTTTTTCAGCCCTTGGCATTTTTTAAGGGCTTACCATGTGTTCCACTGTGCTAAGCATGAGAGTTACAAAGAAAGGCAGAAACTGCCCCAAGCCCTCAAGAAGCTTTTACAGTCTAATGACTTAGATGTGATTAGTAGAATTACAGGTAGTACCTGTCTTATACCCCAACTGGAACAGGAATATTGCCTATTCAGGATTGTCCTCTGTAATGGGAATGTAAATTTTTAAGATCTTCCCTGCCCCTAGGCTTAAGTACACCTGGAGCCTGTGGTGGGACGCTTGTTTCTCCGGAGATACTTTTTGATTGGGCAGTGGGTCAAGAAGGTTTTTACATTATCTGAGCCAGGAGAAGGCTATATAAGCCCTGATATGAGGAGTTGTTTTGGGGCTCACTTTGAGAAGTGTTGTGTGATTTCATCAGATGAGACTCTGGGAAGCCGTTGTTGAGAGCCCCCGGCTTTGAAAAACCCAGATGTTGATGTTTCTCTCTCTGGTAACTATGATTTGGTATGAATGTAATGGTTGGACAGTTTGGAAACCTGTCTGCTTGATCTGTTTCTCTATCTTGATAATTCTGTCTGTATACTCCGAAGTTCCGGGTGCTGACCTTTTTCCCCTGAACTAGGTAAACAATATATGTTTGACTGATTAAAGTAAGCTTGTTAACCCATTTTGAGTTGCTTTCCTTTAGCAAAGCAGATCTAAGAACCTGTGTTGGCAGCTACCCTGGGGATGCTGAGGTGCTTGCTGTTACATCCTCTCTTTTCTTGTCTGTAGAATAAGAGGAAGACAAAGTTACACACACACACACACACACACACACACACCAGTGGGTTAAGAATTAACTGTAAGTTACAGATTCTTTCTGGGGGTTAATTTAACCATAAATCAAGATTCTTCACTATGGGAACCACCTCCATGCCTTGGTTAATAAATTCATTATCATGAATACCAATGATTACTGTGGCTAAAAAACATTAATCAACTGGTTACCAACTTCCTGGTGACAAACCTCTCCAAATTTCATTATACTGATCTGAAGGCAGATAAATCCATCATCAGACTTTTCCATCTTGGGTAGAACCCACCAGCCAATGTAAGCTCCTCTTGCACAGCATATAAGAACCCAAGGTCTCAGGGGTGGCTAGGTGGTGCAGTGAATAGAGCATCAGCCCTGGCGTCAGGAGAACTGGAGTTCAAGTCCAGCCTCAGACACTTAACACTTACTAGCTGGGTGACCTTGGGCAAGTCACTTAACTCCAATTGCCCTGCATTCCCCCCTCCAAAAAGCAAAAAAAAAGAACCCAGGGTCTATCTATCTCTGTGCCTTTGGGCAAGACATTTCATAAGGAATTTGCTGGTGGATTAATGTCAGTGATAAATTAATCAATTGTTTGGGTTTGGGAATAAGTAAAATTGTTTATTTTAAATAAAAATATTATCATGGTCTAGGTAAAATTTAAAGATGGTAGCGTGCATAACATAACAAGGGATGTTCAGTGTGAATTGGTGATTTTTTAAAGTTAATTTTGAAAAGCCTCTATTTTGCTTCCACTCTACCATCCTGGAAACTCACTATACAAAAGAACTAGGGCACCTAGCTTTTGCCCTCTGAGAGCTTCCAAGTTGACTAGTTCTTAGTGATTTGGTTCAAGGTAAACAGTTTCAAAGACTGTTTGGTCGCTTTCAGAATCTGTGCACATGTCTTTTAAATGCTTTTTTTTTTCTTTACTCCCCCTCCCACCTGAAAAAGAGACACTGTAATGATGGATCCAGTCACTGTTAATATGAAAATAAATACTTTTTGAGTAGCCTTGTTTAGTTAGCGTCAGTGGTGCTTAATTCTATTGAGTTAGGACCTTTGTGTTCATAAATAGAAAAGTGAACTGGATAAATTGATCAATAGGCAATTTGCCAAGCATCTATTAAGCCCCTTGAATGTAGTGGGCACTGTTCAAAGACAGAACAAAAGATCTCTGCCTCTCTGCCCTCGAGCAAATTATGTGCCAATCTGGGGAAATGACCCATACATCTGTAAGTAGATACAGAATCTATGCAGAGAAAATCATGCACCATCTCTAACAGTTTACATGGAACTGGAATGCCCCAACATGTAGGAGATATCTACATGTACTTTAGCAGCCTACATCTAAGCCTTTTTAATTTTTTTTTTTTTTGCTTTTTGGAGGGCAATTGGGGTTAAGTGACTTGCCCAAAGTCACACAGCTAGTAAGTGTGTCAAGTGTCTGAGGTCAGATTTGAACTCCAGTCCTCCTGACTCCAGGGCCGATGCTCTATTCACTGTGCCACCTAGCCGCCCTGATTACACAGTTATTAAATGATTACGGCAAGATTCAAACCCAGATCTTTCCAATTGCAAATTCACCACTTTATTCCATTATACCAACTAACTTCCTCCTATAGAGTGAGTTAGGTTTTGGAGACTACCTTTCTAACCCAGGGATCACCTCCTGGAAACTTACTGGAGGCTGGCCCTCCCTGATTATCTGTAGGAGTGCTTAGAGAGGGATGCCTTTCTTGGGGGTTTTGTATTCCTTCTAAGAGAAAGAGAATTTTCCATTTGTGGAGAACAAATCTTTTAATCAACTAAATCTTCCTATCCCTACCTGTACCCACAGGCTACTTCTAACTAGAAACTGATCTCAGTTGGGAGAGTTTTTTTGGAGTAGCATTAATTCTATTTTAGGTAAACTGATCAGACCCATACTTCTAGGGGAGGAGAGGTCCAAAGATTGTATGCCCACCCTTTGTCTGGAGTGCAAAGATTGAAAACACTCTAAAGTCAAGTATTGCTGGGTGTATTCTGGGTAGTTTTAAGGGTTTTATAATAATTACCTGTGCTAGGTGATGAAGTGGATAGAGTAGGGTGCCAAGCCTGGAGTCAGGAAGACCTAGGTTCAAATCCAGCCTCAGATACTTACTAACTCTGTGACTCCAGGCAAGTCACTTAACCCTGTTTACCTCAGTTTTCTCATCTGTAAAATGAGCTAGAGAAGGAAGTGGCAAAGTACTCTAGTGTCTTTGCCAAGAAGCTCCCTCCCCCCCCCAAAAGGATCATGACTGAAAAAGGACTGAACAAAAACAAATAACTTGTGGTACAATAGTGATTTAAGATGTACAAAATACTTTTCCTACCTCAGCCCTATGTTCTTGTTTGATAGGGAGGGAACTCTGAGCTTAGAGACCTTGAGTGACTTACCTGAGGTCATACAAATGAAAACACCTAAGCTGTTTCCACTTTAATGGGCTATACCAACTCTCACAATTTCCCTTTTGGTGAAATGTGATCACTGTTGGTGTTTCTGAAAGGTTGACGCCTCACTGTGTACAACAAGGTTACCTGAAACATGGTGACATTTTTAGTCTTAGTGACAATCCTGAGGAGTCTTAATCCAAAGAAATTCACAGGATTAGAGCTACAAGGGTGCCCTTAGTGGTCATCTGATGCTCATTTTGTAGTTGAGGAAACTGTGTTTAAAAATTTTAAGTGACTTGCATGAGATCTTGCAAAGTAGCAGAGAGAAAAAACATTCATTAAGCATTTTTTCTCTGTACTCAGGGACTTGGCACCCTACTCTATTTTTTCTCTGTACTGAGCATTGATTGAGGTTATAGATGCAAAGCAAGCAAGACAGCCCCTATCCTGTAGGAACTTACATTCTAATAGGAGAAGACCGTACATAAAGGAGATCTGAAAATGAAGGAAGGGAGAGACATAGGGGAAGCAATGTGGTGTGGAGATGGTCAGGAAGTTCTTGAAGACCTTGTTTTGGCTAAGGGTAGGTGAAAGCTCAAGGCAGATAGATGGATAGAACACTAGGCCTGGAATCAGCAAGAATCATCTTTTTGAGTTCCAATGTGACCTCAAACACTTACTAGCTATGTGACCGTGGGTAAGTCACCACCTCAATTTCCTCATCTATAAAATGAGCTGGAGAAGGAAATGGCAAACCACTCCAGTATCTCTGCCAAGAAAACCCCAAAATAGGGCCATGAACAATTGGACATAACTGAAAGAGCTGAACAACAACAAACAGCCCATGGCATCTCAAATGCGGAGTCCCAGGTTGAGAGGGTTAGGAATATGCTGATAGTGGCCTGAGTGGAGACAGCATGAAGTGGTGTGGAGGAGGCCTGGGCCTGGGCAA
>NW_027185764.1:3087345-3141596 GCF_028583685.1 Petaurus breviceps papuanus
AGAGAGAGAGAGAGAGAGAGAGTGTGTGTGTGTGTGTGTGTGTGTATGTATGTGTGTGTGTGTGAGAGACAGAGAGACAGAGACAGAGAGAGACAGAAACAGAGAGAGGAGTCCTAGGTGGCTTTCTAGATTAAAACCTTCCAGGTTTTAACTAGCCTTTATGAAGTAATTATTTCATTTTATCTTCAGAACAAACCACCCTGGGATGAGGGAGAGAGGTGCTCTGACTATTCTTAATCTTGCAAATTGGGAAACGGGCAGAGAGTGGTTATAGGACTTGCCTCGAGTCAGTCACACAACTAGCAAGTGTTAGGCTGTATTTGAGCTCCCGCCTTGTGATTTCTGCCCCAGGACTTCATCCTCTATGTCCCCTAGTATTCTCTAACCTACTTTGGTCTCTGACCTTGTAACCTAACCTTCACTCTAGAGGCTACTAGCCCTATTAGATCATTTCACCAGCTCAGTATCATCTATCTGTCCTGTCACCCTTTGCTTTTTATTTTAAAATTTAATTTATTGAAAGTAATACTAAATGACCAGTGTATCTACTCCACCTCTAAAATCCTAAGATCCTGAGTATTAGTATTAATTGCTGTATTACATAATATTAATTACATTAGTAATTACATAAAATTAATTACATAGTATTAATATGCTGAATTACATAATATCAATTTTTGTGTCTTTTAATGCTAGACTAAAAGTTCCATAACTGTGCCTTACTTAATTTTGTGTGATGTCACTTTCCCTCCTTCCACCAATATTGAGTACAATACTCTGTATATAGTATATACTTAGTAAATATTTTTGATTAAATGAATAAAATATTTTCTCCCCTTCCCCCCCATTCACCCCATTCCTCTTCTTCACCTTCCAGTGAAGTTCGTTTGCCAGCAACCAGGTTTTGGGTTTTTTTTTTCCCCTTCTTTACCTTGTTCATTTGTGGATAAGTATCTCCTTGGTAAAAACCGTCCCTCTAGCCCAGGCTCTAGAATTCTAGAGTTTTCCATAAACCACAGTGTCTTTGTGACGAGGTCTGTGGTTGCTGATATTAGGATCCCCCTGCCTGAACCTAACGTCCTGGCCTACCATTGTTTGCTTGTGTATTCTCGTACTCTTTCAAACTTGGAGTATATGGCTAAGCATAGTTGAATCCTCCCCTCTCCAGGCTTTGCCAGCAGACTGGTGTCTTGGGTTTTGCACTGACCTTGAATTGAGGCCTTCTGTACTCAAATCTAATGGCATCCACTTTGCTATTCCTGCTGTCCTCCAGCCTATCTATCACCTTTTCTTGACCAGCTGGTCCTCAACTTTGATTGATCTGTCTTTTTGCTGCTGTTAGGGCTTTGGTTAATGACTAAAACTCTCAGTAATTCAGTCCCATTAGACTTTCATTCTGGAGTGTGTTGGTAAACATTTAACATCCTGCTACCTGCAAACCTGCATTATTAACATTTTCCATCACTTTAAGTCTGGACAGTCAACAAAACAACAAATCAAGCTCTGTTTTGTAGCATTTGCCAATTTCCTAGGTATAAATACTCACTGAAAATTTAACTATCCATCTCTTGAGTAGATAAGAGCTGGTTCCAGTAGTGTATTGAGTCATTCTGCTTTTACCTATCTTTCTGCTTCCCTTTAGCACTTTCAACTTTTAAAGATTCTACTCTGTAGAGGGCTCTGCTTATCATAACTGATAAGCTTTATTAAGAGTTAATTATTTTCCTTAACTGGTTGTCTTTATAATACTTTTTACCCTGAGACTCTGGAAGAAAAAATAACCTGACGTTAGAGGATTGATTCTCCGATGCCCTGACTGGCTAATGGGAAAGATGGCTCTGGAGTGGGAAACTCTACCAGCCTTTTCATCACACCACAGAGGCAATGTGCCTATGTTAGCACTGGCCGGTATAGTGGACCTTGTGTGATGTGTTGTCTTACTGTCATTCTTCTCTTGATATTTGGGGATGGAGTGGGGAAAGATGACAATTAAGTCTTCTTTCTCTTCAGTTTTCTGTTCATTCTCCTTCAGTCATTCTTCATATCAGTCAAACTGGACTGCTAGCTTTTCCTGGTACCAGAAACCCACCTGTGTGCCTTCGGGAGTGTCTTATCCACTCCTGTCCCTTCTCTGAAAGGAAAAGTCTCCTAAACTCTTCTTTGTAGAATTCCTAGCTTCCTCTAAAACAGAATTCAGGAACCACCTCCTAGGGAAGCCTTTCCTGACCACCCCACCCCCTCTTAGAGTGCTATGATGCTTACTAGAGTGCTAAAAAACACTTTTCCCCTCTTGTGATTGCTTGTATTATGTTGAGTCTGTTTATTTGTGCTGCAAGCATCTTGAGGGCTGGGACTGATTGGAGGGTTTGTATTTGTGTCTCTGATGCTTTGCACATAAGTAGCACTTTGAACTGAATCCTCACTAAAAAGCATTAATAGTGATTAAAGTTCTGCGTTTACCAGTGGCTAAAATGTCTTGTTGCTGAACAATTCAAATAGCTGAACAGCAAACAAAAAAAATAGTGTCTTCCTTCAAAATGTTCACAAAAATAATATAATTTAAGTTTCCCCTTTGCTTTCCTCCTCCCAATGGAAACCCTCAACTGTTCTGTGTGCATTAGTGTGCAAGCTCCTGGAAAGTAAAGATTGTTTCTTTGTATTTTTATTCCACTGCCTCCTCTTTTAATACCTCAGGCTCATATCTGTTGTTTGTGAGAATAGACCACCAAATCTGAAATGTTTGGTAGAAGAAAGCATGCTGGAAAGGAGATGTGGCTTCCTGTCATCCAGGCTCTGGAAGATTTACATTATATAGAATTTAGACTTGTGAAAATGATTGGCCTCAGTAGGTAATCTTTAAGAGAAAGGCAGTAGAAATGTATATCTGCATGTAAGTCAGTCTCTTTGAGGGAACCCAAAACACAAACTTGGGTGGACCCAAAATAAGACTTGGCTGTAGGGATTTTTTTTGGGGTGGATCCAAGACCTGGGGGAAACCAAAATTCTTTGCAGCCATCTCTGGCATTCCTGGAGAGTTACTGAGGGCAGGACGACATTCTGGGTTAAGACAATTTCTCTCTCTCTCTCTTTTTTTTTTTTTTTGCTTTTTGGAGGGCAATTGGGGTTAAGTGACTTGCCCAAAGTCACGTGGCTAGTAATTGTGTCTGAGGGCCGGATTTGAACTCAGGTCCTCCTGACTCCAGGGCCAGTGCTCTATTCACTGCCCCACCTAGCCGCCCCAAGACAATTTCTAAATCACATGAATTTGGATTTAAACATTATAAAAATAAATTTTCTGAACATTATAATGAAATGATAAATAATAATCCACATGCAGTGGATGCTTATTAAGTATTTATTGATTTATTGATCCTTAGAACAGCCCATTCAAATAATTTTCTTAAATCATTAGGCTCACAAAATTTTTGCTAACTTTCATAATCTGCTGCTGACCTCTTTTTTGCTACTCCCAGATCTCTAGGTTTAGTTGAATACAAACATGTGGCTGAACTAATAAGCACATTCAGGGTTTTCCCACAAGCCCAGAGTCCCATGATGACCAAAAAGGGAGAAGAAAAACCAGTCAGAGCATATTAAAAAATTAGTTCTGTTCTGATTTCACTTAGGTCAGTGCCTGTTTTTGGGGCTGCCCTAACTTAAGACCACAAGTGATGGTCTGAAGGAAATATATGGAGAGTTTCCACAAACACACAGATCCTCATGGAAACCTAACAATATTTTTTAGTGGTTTGGTCAAGATTCTTGGGACATTTACATTTGCAAAGTCTACAAAGTTGATGATTTATTTATAACTGTTCTTTTTTGGAGATGATTTCTAAGAACTGAGATAAGGTCTTAGTTCATGCAAATCGTCCATCCATATGCATTTCTTTCAGAATCACAGTCTTTGGTCTGCCTTAGTTAATGACAGACTGTGGTTTTAAACTAATTCTGTGCATCTTGCTGTTGAAGTTGCTTGATCTGTAGCCAGGAAGTACCTTAAGACTTCCCCTAGGAGTTATAGAAATAACTGCCACATTTTTCTATTTATTTGGGGACAGTCAGTCTACAAGCATTTATTAAATGTCTCCTGTATGCCTGGCCAGCACTATGCTAAGTTCTGGGAATGAAAAGAAAGGCAAAAAAAAAAAAACCCAAACCCCAACCCTAACAATGAAACAAACAACAAACCAGTCTCTGCCTTCAGTGAGCTCACAGTCTAATGGAGGTTATTGTTTTCACTGCCTCATTTTCTGAGACAACTCTGATGCCCCAAGAGTTTGGATTGGCATTAGAACTAGGATGGCAGGGAGGGCAATCACATTGTAACTCTTTGCTCTCCCCCCCTTCAAATTGTATATATAAAACTTCGTGAAATATCCAAGAGGCAGGATATTTCTTCCAAGGCAGGAGAGATTACAGAAATACAGTGTGTAACCCTAGGCATGTATGTGAAGGGGATTTGCTATTACCGTGTTTCCCCGATAATAAGACACTGTCTTATTATTTTTTTTGGACAGAAAAACACCAGAGGGCTTATTTTCAGGGGAGGGCTTATTTTAATGAACATTGACAGCAATTTTAATAAACAGGTAAATGTGAACAAAAAAATGTACCTTTATTCAATAATGAATTCAATAAAGAACAGGATGACTGCAGCTCACTGCTGCAGCTCTGATTGGATGCAGCTCGGAGTGCGGTGTGCGTTTCACTCTGGGGGGTGGGACGGTGCATACAGAGGGTACTATAATGTAGCGCAGGGGATCACCTTCACTATAGTAGCAATCTCAATAGAGCTTATTTTCGGGGGAGGGCTTATTTTAGAGGAATCTTACACAGTAAGGGGAGGGCTTATTTTCGGGATAGGTCTTATTATCGGGGAAACACGGTATGAAGTGATATGAAGGTAGAGTTTGAGTTTACTAATTGAGTGCCTAAGTCATTGCCCACATATAGGAGTGGAGAAAGGCAAAATGAATTTCCTTCATACCCTAGAGCAGACCTGCACATTTTGGCAGTAGGTAGGGGCCAAAATTAAAATAGGCTAAACTTGGGGAGGCTAGGTAGTGCAGTAAATAGAGCACTGGCCCTGGAGTCAGGAGGATCTGAATTCAAATTTGACCTCAGACACTTAACACTTACTAACTGTGGGACCTTGGGCAAGTCACTTAACCCCACTTGCCCTCCAAAAAGCAAAAAAAAAAAAAATAAAGTTATTAAAACAATAAGCTAAACTTCTTTGGGCCATAGATGGTTTTTAGCAGCTCACTTTCTAAGTAAATATATAATTAATACTTAAAACTATTTTGCAAATAAACCACATAAAAAAGGAGAAATTTCAATTAATATCAATTAATTATATTTATTACTTAATATTATTTATCATGAAATCACATTAATGTTAAAAAATTACTTTGACAAGTGGTACAAGTTTTTTTTTGTCTTTATTAACTTCTTTACTTACTTTTAGTTTACAAGATTCAGTTCCACAATCCCTTGAGTTTCAAATTCTCTCCCCTTCCCTCTCCATCCCCCGCCCCCCATCCATGGTGGCATGCAATCAAGTATAGGATCTGCAAATACATTAGACATTAGTCATGTTATAAAGAAGGATTTTAACGGATGGAATGAACAATGGGAAAGAGGAAACAAAACCAAACAAGAAAAAGAAAGAGCAGGTAGTTTGCTTCAATCTGGATTCAAACTCAGTTCTTTCTCTGGATGTAGACATCTCTTTCCATCATGAGTCTTTTGGACTTGACTTATAGCCCTTCATTTCTGAGAAGAGTACAATCTATCAAAGTTGGTCATCACACATATGTTGTGTCTGTAATTGTATACAGATTTCTCCTGGCTATACTCTTCTCACTCAGCATCAAGTTTTCGTATAAGCCTCTCCAGGTAAATATGAAGTCCATCTGCTCCTCATTTCTTATAGCACAATAGTATTCCATTACATTCATATACCACAACTTGTTTAGCCATTCCCCAATTGATGGGCATCCCCTTGATTTCCAATTCTTTGCCTCCACAAAAAGAGCTGCTACAAATATTTTTGTAGTATGGGTCTTCCTCCCGCTTCTATGATCTCTTTGGGATACAACCCTAGAAGTGGTATTGCTGAGTCAAAGGGTATGCAATTATTTATAGCCCTCTGGGCATAGTTCCAGATTGTTTTCTAGAATGGTTGAATCAGTTCACAACTCCACCAACAATGCATTAGTGGTACAAGTGTTAATACATTTTTTAGGTTTTTTTTTTTTACTGTTTACATTTAGTAACAAGGGAAAACTACTCCTCTCAGACTAGAGAGACTGGTGATGGTTGGTTGCCGAAGGTCATGTGACAAACAGGAGAGTATGCAGAGGCAACCACGCACCAAGTTACATGACAGGCACTGTAGTGACTAGGGGAAGGTGGGTTCAGTGGGCATGGACAGAATACTCATTACATCTTAACTTTCTTTTACATCCTCTACATTTTTTGCAGGGTGCCTGAAATCCTTTGGTGGGCCACAACTGGCCCTCAGGCTCTGTGTTGTGCAGGCCAGCCCTAGGGGGTTACTTCAGGTTGGGGAAGCCCTGAAAAACTCCCAGTTATGTGTTCCAGGTCTGAATAAAGCTTTAGAGAACCAACAGGGTGTAACTCATGCAGCGCTTGACTTGAAGTCAGAAGGAACTGGCTTTAGATACAGCTGCTCTATGGAAGTATGGCCATGTTCCTTCTCTGTAAGCTGTAGGTAATGGTACCTGTGATACCACCGCGGGCTTTTGTGAGGATCAAATGTGAGTGTATATGAAGGGATACACGAGGGTTGTGAATGTCAGCATCATCATTGTTACCACTGTCCTGAGGTCATCCCAGAGAAGTGATCTTTACAATAATTAATTTAGTTTTCACATTCACTTCCGTAAGATTTTGAATTTTGAATTTTCTCCCCCATCCTCTCCTCCCCTCTCCCCAACATGGCCTGCAGTCTGATATAGGCTCTATTTACACATTCATATTAAACCTATTTTCACATTAGTCATGATGTAAAGAAGCATTAGAACCAATGGGGGGAACCAAGAGAAAGCCAGAGAAGCAGTTTGACTCAGGATGGTTCCTTTTAGCTTTGGGACTTCCCAGGGATCCTTGTGGACTTTCAGGTGTTCTCCAGAGCCAAGCTGATTTCTCTTCTGCCTCTTTTACTCTTCCCTTTTCTCTCATGTTTTTCAGGGTTAGAAAGGGTTTCCTTTACTCCTTACCCCAACTCTCAATAGCTGTGGACTAGAGAAAGCTTTGTACACCCTCTTGTGACATTCAAAAAAGCGTTCAGAACTATCCGGTGGGTTTTGAGGAGTGATCTGAGTGGTGCCCAGTAGGCCTAAATGCTAAAAGACTGTAGTTGTTTTTTAGGGCATAGAATCAGAGCTAGAAGAGACCTTAGAAGCCATGTCTTCCTCATTTTACAGATGAAGAAACTAAGGCTCAGAAGTTTTCCAACTTGCTTATGGTCACTCATCTAGTGTCAGAGATAGAATTCAAACTTGGTTCTTTTCTCTGAGCCCACCACCCTACCCAAACTGCCTCTCTGATATAGAGGAATACTGTATCCAGCATAAATAAAAATCATTAGTTTTGAAATTGACATTCCATTAGAATTCATTATGTTAAAATGTTTCAGATTTTCCTTTTATCAATTCACTTATTACAGTAAAAGTTTAGTCAGAATATCTTACCAAGCAATAGTAACAAAATATAAGCTCCAGGGATTCGCCTTTTGCTTTTTTTATGTGTGTCCCTAGCACTTAGCAGAGTGCCTGGAAACAAGTAATTCTTTAATACTTGTAGCAGTTTTATTCAATCTTTTCCAGAAGAACAGTTAGTATTCCTTTTTTTTTCTAAACTCTTAGAAACCCAACCCTAAACACAGATATCAGGAAAATGTGGGTATTTAAATAAACTACCTTCTAATGGTTTGTTCCCCTCTCCTTCTGCTCTATTCCCCCCCCCCCAAAAAAAAAATTAAAAGAGTGCAAGGATTGTAAACTGATATTACTAAGGGCATTTCCATGATGTTTTGTGGTAGTGACATGATTGGTCTGCTGTGCTAGCTTGAAATCATGGATGGTCGAGCTTTCTACCTAAGGAGAAGAATAGATACGGTGCTGCTTCTAATTTGATAGCCAGAAAGAGAAAACTAAGCATAAAATGAATGAATGAGTAAGTAAGTCTGCACAGGATGATGGTAGTTGGGGAAGATGCTGGAATGGAAGCAGAATACCCTTTGAAATTTGGCAAAAATATTTATAGCAGCTCTTTTTGTGGTGGCTAAGAATTGGAAATTGAGGGGATGCCCATCAATTGGGGAATGGCTGAGCAAGTTGTGGTATATGATTGTGATGAAATACTATTGTGCTGTAAGAAATGACAAGGGGGAATGGGTTCAGCAAAATTTGGAAACATTTAATGCTGATGCAAAATAAAAGTAGTATTGTAAGGATAATCAACAGTGAAATTCTTATGATCCGCGACAGTTCCAAAGGACTCATGGTGCAAACAGTGCTATTCATCTCTAGAGAGAGAAGCGATCAACTCTGAGTACAGATTAAAGCATCTTTTTCACTTGATTTTTCTTGCCTTTTTTTTTTTGACAACACTGCTGAATGTTTGTATGTATAAAATGGGTATCATATTGTTTGCCTTTTCAGTGGGTGGTGGAAGGCCCGGAGGGAAGTAGAAAATTTGGAACTGAAAATTTTTTAAAATGAACATTAAAAAAAATATTGCCAGAGTGATAGACACAGCATGGTATAGTGGAAATTAAATAGCTCAGAAGTTCAATGACTTGTTATGTGATCACACAACCAGTAACCACCACCCTGATTAAAATGGTGAATTGGCATGAAACCTTCCCTAGAGGTCTTCTGTTAAAATAATTGCTTGCATATTGAAGGAAAGGGCAAACAAATATTTTATTTCTGGCTTAAAGGAGGGTATCTTACCAGATGGCTTGTAGAAATCGAAGATTTTAGATTTCCTGTTAGGTTCCTAGAAGTAGGTTTTCTGAATCTTTGGTAGTTTGAGCTGTTTAAAAACAAACAAACAAACAAAAACCTTCAGAGGGTGGCATTGATTGATGAGATCCTTCTGTTACATGGGAAGTTAGAATTTGAAAGGCCTGTTCTCTGAAGTGTAAGGCACAAGAAGCTATTGATTATCCTTGCCTCAGTTTTCAAAGTATTTTTTTTTCTTTCCTCACCCATGACTCTAGTCTCAACTTTTGTCATTTTGTTAATGCTTCTCACTAAATCACATTGTCTGGGCTCTACCACAATTTACTGAATAAAGTAAAACTCTTATAAATCTCTTCATAGGACACTCTACTCATACCCCTTATGCACATTAATCAGCTCATAAATATTTTATTGAATGTCTTCAGTGTGCTCAGCACTGTGATATACAGTCTGTGTCTCTGGTTTTTACATAAAGTGTTATTCTTGTCTCTCTGTTACTTCCCTGCTTCAAGCTATGTGACCTTGGATAAGTCACTTAATCTCTGCCTCAGTTTCCTCAACTGTAAAATGGGGATAATAATAGCACCCACCTCCCAGAGTTGCTGTAAGGCTCAAAGGAGATATTTGTAAAGCCCTTAGCACACTGCCTGTCACATAGTAGGCACTATATAAATGCTGACTGTTACAATTATTATTACTTTAAAAGGGGATTCAATATAAAATCTTAAAAAGGGATACCATAAATAAGTTTTAAAGAATTCAATTCAGTCAACACTTATTATGCTCCTACTGAATCCAAGCGTTATGCTAATCAATCAATAAATATTTAATAATAATTATTATTATAGGGGTGGCTACGTGGTGCAGTGAGTAAAGTGCCGGCCCCGGAGTCAGGAGGACCCGAGTTCAGTTCCAGCCTCAGACACTTAACACCCATACACACAAAAAAACTAGCCCTGTAAACTTGGGCAAGTTACTTAAACCCAATTGCCCTCCAAAAGGCAAAAAAAAATTATTGTAACTAGCATTTATAGAGTTTACTATATACCAGGCAGTTGTGTTAAGTGTTTTACAATTGTTTTCTTGCTAGAGTCTCACAACAACCCTGGGAGGTAGGTTCTATTATCATTTCCATTTTACAGATGGGGAAACTAAGGCAAACAGGTTAAGTGACATATCCAGGGTCACATAGCTAGTAAGTGTCTGCCACAGGATTTGAACTCAGGTCTTCTTAACTCCAGACCTAGCAGTCTATCCACTGTTGCCGCCTAATTGCGTACTCTGTACCAGGCACTGTGCTCAGCACTAGGACAGTGAAGTGAAACCGTGTCTGTTATCGAGGAGCCTGCTTTTCCCTTTGAAGGTCAGTTTGTCACAGATGGGAAGGAGGTGGATGGGCCTAAGCCATGTTGTGGACATAGTAGTAGTTACACAGCCAAGTTGTTAAGGCACAAAAGAGGGCAAAAGACAGTCAAGGAGTTTACAATATAATGGGGGAGACGACAAGCAAATAAAGCTATGTACGGGATAAATGGGAACTGATCAATAGAGGTAAGGCATCAGAATTAAGAAGGATTGACAAGAGGTGGCTAGGTGTTGCAGTGAATGGAGCACTGGCCCTGGAGTCAGGAGGACCTGAGTTCAAATTTGGCCTCAGACACTTAATAACACTTACTACCTGTGTGACCCTTGGGCAAGTCACTTAACTCCAATTGCCCAGCCTTCCTCCTTCCAAAAAGCAAAAAAAAAAAAAAAAGATTGAGAAAGACTTCCTGTAAAAGATGAGATTTTATTTTTTAAATTTTATTTATTTTAAAGCAATTGGGGTTAAGTAACTTGCTCAAGGTTACAAGGCCAGTTATTTCTGGGTGGGTGCTAAGTATCTGAGCCCGGATTTGATCCAGGTCATCCCGACTCTGGAGCTGATGGTCTTACTCTCTGAGCCACCTGGCCGGCCCAAAGATAAGATTTTAGATGGAGCTTGAAGGAAGCCAGGGATGCCAGGAAGCATGGGTGAGGAAGGTGAGCGTTACAGGCATGGGGGACAGCAAGAGAACATGCTCTTGGATGAAAGAGAGGAAGTCTTGTTCATGGAACAGCAAGGGGACCAATGTCACTGAATCTAAGAGTATGTACTGGGGTGTATGTAAAGAAGCAACTTGGTGGCTTAGTGGTAGAGTGCCAGGCTTGGAGTCAGGAAGACTCGTCTTCCTGAGGTCAAATATGGCCTCAGACACTTACTAGCTGTGTGACCCTGGTCAAGTCACTTCACCGTGTTTGCCTCAGTTTCCTCATCTGTAAAATGAGCTGGAGAAGGAAATGGTAAACTACTACAGTATGTTTGCCAAGAAAACCCAAAGTGGGGTCACGGGAGTTTGATATGACTGAAACAACTCAACAAAAATTACAGAGTAGAATATAAGAAGACTGGAAAGGCAAGGGGATAGGTTAAGAAGGACTTCGAACACCAAAAAGAAGGTTCAGATACTTGAAGAAAGCTCTTATGTCCCCGGAGTCTTTCCTTTTCCAGCCTAAAAATCACTTGTTTGCTTATCTTAATATGGCATGATCTTAAGGCCTCTCAAGAAGGTGGTAAGGTGGTCACCCACTTCCAAACTCTCAGCTTATTAATGTCCTTCCTAAAATGTGATACCTCAAACTGTGATATTCCAATTGTGCTTTGAGCAGGAAAGAATATAATAGGACTATCACCTCCCTTCTCCTGGCTTCTCAACTAATCCTAAAATTGCATTAGATTTTTTGGCTGCCATGTCTTAATACTGGTTTATATTCAGCTCAAAAGTACACTAGATCTCCCAGATCCTCAAACCCAAAGTAAAAGACTCCTTTTTTGGGGTTCAAATCTATGATTTTGCCCCCTGTAGGGAATTCCTGCTGTGGAAACCTCTTCCACTGGTGTAGATTGGCAACTCTAATCTTAGAATATTTCCTGGGGCTAATGAGAGGTAAATGACTTCAATTAGGTCATTCTATGGTAAGTATCAGACCCCTGATTTGGATCCATCTTGGACTCCAAAAGGACCAGGAAGCATGACTATGGTGATTAAGATGAGTATAAAAGAAGGAGCTGAGTTTATATTCTGTTCGTACCATTTGGATTGGTAGCTTAACCTTTTGTGTGACTTTGGACAAGTCACTTAACCTCCCTGGGCCTCAGTTTCCTATTTTGTAAAATGAGGGGTTTGTATTAGATGACCTCTAAGGTGCATCCTTTGCTCTTGTGGCTCTGTGCATTCTACCCACACAGATGCCACCTTTTCTGTGATGTAATAGACAGAAAAGCCAAAAATCATTTCCCTGAAGGCAACCTGGTTAAGCCTCTTTAGGCTTACTGAAGTTGGACCTTTGTGTGGAGTACATCTGTACTCCAAACCCATACTTAAGAACTTTGCAACTTGCAATGCTTGTATTTCCACTGGTAGTGCCCCTTGAAAACTCAGGATCACTTCTAAGATGTGATGAAGGGTCAGAGGGAGACTATAGTGGATTGGATTTTATCCTGTCCATTGCAAATAATTGCCAAATCTCTAGCCCCTTCGTTTTCCTAGAGCTATAGCCTCCCCCCATCTCTGATTCCTTGTCGGAGTCTTGCCAGTGCCTTAAGCTAGGTCCTTGAAGCATCGAATAGACATGATAGTGTCTTCAACAGCAAAAGGAGTGGGTGACAATATATAGAGAGAATATTATTCTTACAGATTTTTAAAACTTAAAAAAATGTTTCTTTGAGTACTAAAAATGCATCAATCCTACACATATTTACCAATGTTACCTACTTCTTGACCATCCTTGGGTTTTTTTTTCCCCTTTCTTTCCCTCTATACTAAGGCTACTAGAAGAAGTTATTTATTTGTCTAGAAAATATTTTGTTTCCAAGAAAATCTAACCAGAGGCCATTTTTTAGCTTTGTTTCCTTTATACCTTTTTCCTGACTTTTAAACGCTGAGCATATTGGCAAATCTTTATGGTTGATTTGACTTATTAATGTCTAAAGGGTCATGTTACAGATTACAGGGACTTCTAGGGACTAGAAAAATCAGTAGAGGGAAATACAAGTAATAATAGTTTTAGATTTTCATGAAGTTTATTTTTGGTGGGAGAACTCACCATGTATTATTAACAGTATATTCATTTTCTCAGCATGGTAGTAATGTGATGAGTGGTGAGAGAAGGTTAATGGGAATGACTGCAGAGTCATCTAGAGGGACACTGAAAATGTGAGAGGTAGGATTTTTAATATGTATGATGGGAAAATGTATTCTTTTTAATGCACTGCTCTCATCCTGTCACTGCTACATAAAAATGTTCAGTGATTTCTCCATTGCTTGCTGAATAAAATATATTGTATTGAATCTTTCACTCAAGGTCCCCTTCAGTTTGGCTCCAGCCTTACAGGAACAGATCCGTCTCATATTACACATCTTCATGCTGTCAGCATAATTTTCCAAGATGATTGTGCCCTCTAACCATTGTAGTTTTCTTACTTGGGTGCTACGCCAGGTGGGCAGGTGACCCAGCATTCTTAATGATTATGCCAGTTGGGGGAAAGGCAGATCCTGCCAAGTTGAAAAGAAGCCTAGTGATGTCTGGGGTTTGAGAGCCCCCTGAGCTAAGCCCACACAAGCACATTCTCAAAGGGCTGGCTGCGTATCTTTCCCCCCATAGAAACTCTATTATATGGGGAGGCATTCTGCAGTAGAAAGTGTACCACAGAAGCAGAATTCTGGATGCTTGATATATTGAAGTAACTACAGATTTGGAACAGAGTTTCTTTTTCAAATGGTTATTTTAAGTCCATATGTGACTTAGAAACCCACCAAAGCAAATGGAGGGTGATAGTATAACTTGATAATAGTACTGAAGAAATTTCTTCTGAGCTGTTATAATACATTCTCTGATACATAGGGCCAGAATTTAAGCCTCTCATCTTCTTACAGGGGACACATTTATAGGGACAAGGTCAAAAGTAAGGGGTGGGGTGTGTGTGTGTGTGTGTGTGTGTGTGTATGTGTGTGTGAGAGAGAGAGAGAGAGAGAGAGAGAGAGAGAGAAAGAGAGAGAGAGAGAGAGAGAGAGAGAGAGACAGAGACAGAGATAGAGGGACAATGAGTGAGAGATACAGCAAGAGAGAGAAATAAAGAGAGAGAGGAAGAGAGAGAAAGATGAATGGAAGATATGGGAGAGGAAGAATTCTAAGAAGGGTAGAGGATAAGAAAGGAAGAGAAAGAAAACACGTTTGGTTTAGGAATAGCAAAAGGAATTGAATATCTGCCCTATTAATAGTGAAATCAGCAGGTATGTATTAAGTGACTCCTATAGGAGGCATGACACATATGTTATGGAAGCAACAGACATGAGTCCAGACAGACTTGGGGAGACGGTGGATGATAAAATGGCCTGGTGCACTGTGGTCCATGGGATCATGAAAGAGTCGGACATGACTGAGAAACTGAATAAAACAAAACCTTTGGAGTCATTGGAGATCCTGGAACTGGATAAAACAA
Source organism: Petaurus breviceps papuanus (assembly GCF_028583685.1). Lineage (NCBI taxonomy): Eukaryota > Metazoa > Chordata > Mammalia > Diprotodontia > Petauridae > Petaurus > Petaurus breviceps. Next base: position 3,101,866 of record NW_027185764.1, read on the forward strand.
ACTCTTCTCCCCCTTCCCACCTCCTCCCTCCAGGAGCTTCAGTTCTCTTAGAGGAGATGACAGGTCCACATGTATGAAACAATATACCAAGTTAATACAAGGTAATTTCTTGGAAGGGGATCTAGCAACTGAGCAGATCCTGTAAGAATTGAGGCCTGGGCTGTTTTGAAGTGAACTGAGGATTCTGGAAAGTGGAGGTGATGAGGGAGTGCAGGCGAGGCTTGGCACAGGACCACAGCACAGAGCCAGGAGATGGAAGGTTCTGTTATTTGGAACTGCAAGGAGACCAGTATGACTGTACTGAATGAAGGGTATGTGAGGGGGAAACTATATAATAAGCTTAGGGAGGTAGGGTGGAACCAGGAAGTGGTTTCAGAGGAGTTATTTAAATACTTGGGGAGTTTTTATTTGTTTTTGTTTTTTGGGGGATGGTGTGGTCAGATTTGTGTGATATACATTTGGTAACTGTGGACAGTGGATTGGAGATTGTAAGTGAAATGATGGAAATTTCAGTGTGGAGAGGAATCTTAGAAATCTCATAGTCAGAATATCATCTCTTTAGAGGTAAAAAGGAACCTTAGAAATCTCCTAAACCCAACCACACCTAGAGAGGTTAAGGGGTTACCCAAGGTCATTCAGGCAGAAAGTCTAATCCTTATGAATACGGAAACTGAGGCTCAGAGTCTGAAGTCACTTAGGGAGTGGATTAGCTGAGACAGAATGTTTACTTTTTACTAATTCCAGAGCTTCCTAGTTTTTCTCCTAAGAAGTACCCTTCAAGGCTCCCAGTTTTTTTTTTAAGCTGGACATCCTTGTAATTTACCCTTCCTCTTGTTGAAACAAATATCACTTTAGATTCCCCTTTTATGCCCTTCTCTTACAGGTTGGCTTTACAGAGACCCAAAATCACAGGGTCATGGATTTAAGACTGGAAGGGGACTTCAGAGACCCTTTTGTCTGAATCCCTCATTTTATTTTATTTTTGAAGGGGGGAAGGCAGGGCAATTGGGGTTAAGTGACTTGCCCAAGATCACACAGCTAGTAAGTTTGTCAGGTGTCTGAGGCTGGATTTGAACTCAGGTCCTCCCGACTCCAGGGCTGGTGCTCTATTCTCTGTGCCCCCTAACTGCCCTTTGAATCCCAAGGCTTGGAGAATTTAGTTGACTTTGCCAAGGTGATGTAGCTTATGAGTAGCAGAACCAGGATTTGAATTCAGTTTCTCTCACTTCACATCTAATCTACTGTTTACTGTACCCCCTCTCAAATGGAGACTGTCGGGGGTGATGAATAACCTAAGTTTCCATACTGGGACTCCATCCATCTCATCAAGAGGCATCTGACAAAACTGCTAAGCATCTGAATTCTTCCAGGAAGGAAGACTTTTGTGCCTTTCCATGCTCCCTGATTCCCAAAGTGAGGCTTGTTCTGTTGCTTGGCTTTCTCACTTAATCAAGCTTTTACGTGTTTTCATTTGAAGACCAATTAATCACTGCACATTTATTAAGGGCTTACTATATGCCAGGCACTTTGCTTGGCACTGGTAGTACAGATACAAAGAATGAAACAATTTCTACTCATAAGGAGCGTGTTTTCTAATGGGAGAGGCAAGCACAAATACAAGGATATACAAAATAAAGTTTATACATATGTATGTGACCATCTACACACACACTCCTTATATACACGTAATCTGTCTATAACATATACACAGAACACACCAAGTAGTTAAACACAAAGTTATGACAGAATTTTGGCAGGAAGCTTTTCTTTGAAATTCTGAGTCCCTTTTTTTGTCTTTTTAAAGTCTGAGAGCAAAAAGAAGACAAATTTATTACATCTCAGTATATGAAAGCGACTGTTTAAATATCAAAGAATTGCAGAATGGTACCCCAAACTCTAGGGCAAGGGAGGCAAAAAAAGGGAAGTTTTAAATAGCTCACTGTTAATGAAACAGTATCCTTTTGTCAGAAAACACTAGTCACTTATTTAAAAAGAGGCAAAGCCCTCCAGTAGTGCTGATGCAATTAAGAAATGTTTCAAATTACTAACTTTGGCGGGGGAGGTGATAGAAATGTTCTGTCCATTGTCAGAACTTTTCTTTTAAAATTTGTAATTGATTCTAAACATCTGGTTTTACTCATATTGATTTCATTGATTTCAGGATCCATGTCTCTGAATATAGGTATTTTACATGTTTCTAAAACTCTTGCCTGCTACTGATTTGATAACATCAGTTCCTTGTCAAGGCATGCAGTTTCTTTTTGTAACTTCCAAAAGAACTGGGTTTTTGTGGTATGAAATAATTATAAATCCAAGGGAGCAGATTGGTCTCTTGCTTCATCATTACATTTGATGGGAGCTGTAATCCATCAAAGCTCAGGGGAGCCATGTTGGGCCAACATTGTACAGCTGTTTCCTCTAACTTAGTAATAGAAAGGGTGGCCTTGATTTTTAATTATCGTTAGTTGGACAGTGTTCTGTGAGAAAGAAAACATCCTGTTTCATCATGCAAATGCACATGTATTTTTTGGGAGGGCAGAGTGAGGTGGGAGTGGAGGTGGTATGGACCTTTCACACAAACTCCCTCCACTGATTGTCAGTAATTAATAATCATAGAGAGTGACAGGGGCTGAGTTGATTTGCCTATGGTGACACAGCTAGATAATGCAGTAGATGGTGTATCATGCCTGGAGGCAAGAAGATCCATCTTCCTGAGTTCAAATCTGGCCTCAGACACTTACTTGCTGTGCGATCTTGGGCAAGTCACTTCACCAGGTTTGCCTCAGTTTCCTCACCCGAAAAATGAGCTAGAGAAGGAAATGGCGAACCACTGCAGCATCTCTGCCAAGAAAACCCCACTTGAGGTCATGAAATGTCAGACATGACTGAAAACAACTAAACAGCAACAAAACTAAACAGCCAGTAAGAGTCAGGTTAAGTCTTGAATCTAGTGTTTGCTGAATCTAAGCCTGGCTATCTACCCACCATACTTTGTATGTTTAATGGCATATTTTAACCATGTTGGGAAAGCATTCTTTTGATAGGGAGTTAGGCTGAACTCCTTGAGAATATTTAATAAATGCTTATTGACTAAGTATTTTTAGATAATTTGTACATCAACAACAAATTATACAGTACTTAGAGCTTCATTAAAAGTCTATTGAGGTAGGTAGTATGAGTATCATTACCCCTATTTCATAGTTGAAGAAACTGAGGCTCCCAGAGTGCTTCCTCTATCCTTACACACCTGGGTCGGGTGGAACCAGGATGTGATAGACTTTAAATGCCAGAGGATACTTTACTTGATCCTAAAGACCAGTATTTTTTAAATACCAGTATTGTCCCAATGATGTTAAATGGCTAAAACATAATCATAACAGTCATATCAGAATCAAAATTGTGAGTGACTCAAAGGGACATAAAACAGAGTGGCACGATTAGGTGGTAGCCTGTTCTAGTGGTGACTTGGGGTGTGGATAGACGTGCATGACCTTGAGGTGAGCAGTCCCATCTTGAGAGTGAGGGGGTGGAGAATGGGAGTATGTTTCACCACCTACAATAAAATATAAAAAGAACTAGTGAAAGGTCTTCTAGTTGTTTTGTCCTGTGTTCTCAAAGAGAGAGCCACAGCAACAGGAGGTGATGCCCTGACATGCAAGTGAATTATATTTAAGTGAGAGAGGGCTCTGCAAAGTCACCAGCTTTGGGCAGCCAGGTGGCTCAGCAAGTAAGAGCACCAGCTCCAGTGTCGGGATGACCTGGGGATCAAATCTGGGCTCTGATACTCAGCACCACACCCAGAAATAACTGGCTGTGTAACCTTGAGCAAGTTACTTAACCCCGATTGCTTAAAAAAAAAAAGTCGCCAGCCTCACTTTATCCTCCAGGGCCATCTGGGTCCAGTAGCAAGATAGATCAGAATGACTGGAGATGGCCCTGGATGCAGTGGGAAACCTTGACCTTTTTAAGCCAAGATCTTTAACAAGTCTGTTTGACTGAGACAATGCCTAATCAGTGATTAGGGCTAGGTAAGAAATGAGGGAAAGAATGGCCTCTTTTACCCAGTTAAAAAAAAATCAGGGAGGGGAAGACCCCTAGAGGTTTCTGGCCAAAACAGAAACAATATTTACATTCTCTCTGAGTCAATCAGATTCTCCATGGAGGATTTGTAGAGAAGAAAAAGAAGAAAAATTGCGAAGAAAGAGGACAAATGGGTGATTTCTGATTTGCATCCAGAAGGGCATGCCCATATCAAAATTATGGTTTCATCAAAGGATCAAAATGTAAAATATTCCATGGTAGAATAAATCTTTGAAGAAATGTATGTGTTTTTAGAGATAGGATTTTCCCCCCTTCTGTCTTTTTATATTCAAAAAATTCTAGTCCTCTAGTACTGTTTGAAAAGAGAAAGAGATTTCAGGCTGATGAAGCCTAGTTCTAGAGTATTGGCATGTTGTAGTGGTCTATAGTTAAGCCTAAATTAGATGAGTTAACTCTATTGAGAGCCAGACTAGAGCCCATGTCAAAAGTAAAACCTTCACCTGATCTTTTCAGTTATCTTAAGTGTGCAAATATCATGCTACTGCACATTTCACAACTTAAGGTTACTACTTAAAAGTTTTTATTTTCTGTTTCTATATTTAAAGTCTTCCCGTTTCCGCTTCAAGGGATATCTGCATGCCACGTGAGATTACCACCCCTACCACCCTCTGTTTACCACAAAAAATGGGTGAATATTTTACCCCTTATTTCCAGGGGCATCTAGGTGGCACAGTGGATACAGTGCCAGGCCTGGAAGACCTGAGTTCAAATCTGGTCTCAGATACTTACTAGCTGGGTGAATCCTAGACAAGTCATTTAACTTTGCCTTAGTTTCCTTATCTGTAAAAGAAACTGGAGAAAGAAATGGCAAACTACTTCAGTATTTTTGCCAAGAAAACTCTGCAGGGTCATAAAGAATTGAACATCTGAATTCCAGGAAGAAATTCATGTGATCGATGCGTAGTGATTTTTATAGTTTTCTCTGAGACAAGCCCAGAGCCTGTAACATCTGAAAATTCTGGCAGTCTAATGCCTTAGGAATTTCTCTGCTTTGTGGAATGAGAACAATCCTAACTACTTCCTAATGTTATTTCAGTATAGTAAATAGTAAATAAATAGTAAATCAAACACTAAACAAAAGATGGGACTTTTCTAGTTCAGCATGACTGCAGATGAATCATATCTTTTGGGATCATACTTTTCTTAAATTAGAAAATCTTAAAGGTTAGTTAGTTTAATTCCATTTTAACAGAGCAGGACTGCCACAAAGGGTCATTGTAGTACAGAGGATAGAGTTCTGGATTTGACTGTGTTCAAATCCCTGCTCTGCCAGTTATTTCCTGGGTGACCTTAGGCAAGTCACTTAACTTTGGGCCAACAACTATAAAATGAGGGGGCTGGATCAAATGGTCTCTGGCTATCTCTGAATTCATGATCGATTCTAGCAGCCTTAACTTAGTAACCTCAAACACAAATGGAAACAGGACCACTGAACCATACATAAGGATCTCTGCCAGTCCCATATTGACACAGAAAACCACATATTAACATTATCTGTGTCCTATTATATTTTTATTTTATCAATCTGGTATGAGATGTACTAGGGCTGCCTACATATGGGCTGATGGCATATATGACACCTCTGGAGATAGTTTTACAATACAGATGTCAGTCTGTCCTATTTTGAAAGAACTTTGGGAAGATTTTGCATCTGCTTATCATTCTCCATTAAGTGATCTTTTTTCCTCCCTTGATGTTTTTAGAAGGCTCGGCGTATCGATATATAAAGTAACATTTACATTACTTATTCTCCAACAACTTGAAGAATACTATCACTTTTTTTTTATGGAACCTCATAGTTTACAAATCACTTTCATATATATAGAATTTCATTTGATTCTTGCTAAAATCCTGTTAATTGGGTAGGGCATAAGTTCCCTTTTTATAGAGGAAGAAAATGAAATTTAGGAGTTAAAGTAACTTGCCAGAGGACAAATGGATTGTAAACTATCAGTCTTCTGCCAGCCAATTCAGTGATATTGACGCTATACTATGCTGACTCTATGGAGAGCTATAGACCATTTGCCACAGAAGAGAAGAAAATAGGTAAAGATTATCAATAAATTAAATATAAAGAAACACTTCTAAATATGAAAAATTTTAATTTAAAAATTGATAAATTCAGTTGTTTTAATCTCTTTTGTGATCCCATTGTGGGGTTGTCTTGGCAGAGATACTGGAGTGGTTTGACATTTCCTCCTGCTCATTTCACAGAGGAGGAAACTGAGGCAAACAGAGTTCAGTGACTTGCCTAGGGTCACATAGCTGGTCAGGGGATCTGAGGCCAGATTAGAATGCAGGAAGATGAGTCCTCCTAGCTCCAAGCCTGGTACTTTTTATCCACTAACACCACCTACCTGCCCATTTATTATACAATTCCCTTTTATCCCATTTATCTTCCCCTTTCCCCCAGGATTTTCTCTTGCCTTCCGTATTGTTTTTGAGAATGAAAATGTTAAAACTGGAAGGTTTTTTTTAATGTGTCACAGATAATGTTCAACATTATCTGGTTAACTAACTTACTAGGCTAATGTTCAACTCCCATTTTTAAATACCCTTCAAACCTCACTCTTGTTTCAAGTGTGAATAGTTTATTTAGAGCAAGTATTTTTAATAAATTTCGTGTAAGGGAACCCCTTCTTAGGACAGTGTTTTTAAATGTAGAGAATAAAATATATACGATCACAAAGGAAACCAATTATATTGAAATGGTTATCAAAATATATATTTTAAAAATCGTCATGAACCTTGAGTGAGTTTAATCCTAAATTTCTGGTTTAGAGTGAATTACTAAAGATTCAATCACAGAATGTCAGTTCAGTCTTAAGTGAGTTTCTGTTGAGTATCAGCCAACTCTTCAAGTTCAAGATTTCTTTTGTTGGGCATTAGCTGTAACACTCCAGTCTGAATGACTGATAATGTAACTATGAAGCCATTTGTACTCTGAATGTTTTTTTTTACTTGACTTGTTCCCGAGAAAAATTTTCTTTTTTGTAACTTCTTTACGAAAAGTTTGAAGTGGTGCAGATAGCTTAATCTCAGTACTTGAAGGAAGCATCAGATCAGCAGAAAAATGTTCACCGGACCCCTTCTCTTTGTTGTGAGCGATTTCCGTTTTCTGTGTTGTGTGGGTGTGTATTTAGAAAAAACAAACAAACTTAGGCTTGGTGAAAGTCTCACATTTCTTCAGGTCTACCAAACTTAATACTGTTGAGGAGGAGGGGCCACTTGGCATTAGAAATCACACACAAAAAGCAAATTGTGATGACTCGATATAGAAGCTTGTTCTTGGGATATTTGGAAATCCATGAATATAAAAATGCCCTTTCACAATCCCTTGTGAAAGGAATGGCTTAAAGTATAACTTTTTTATATTTCTAGAGATGTTGCTTCACCTAGAATATTTGAGATATATAATTTGTTCAGTTTACAGGAGATTGTTATTTAAAACACTTTACTTGGCATGGTGGCTAGAAAGTCTTCCTTGAAGCCAGGAGAAGTGGGTTTAAGTCCTGCCTGTGACAATGCTGGCTGTGTGACCTTGGACAAGTTACTTAACCTCTGAGTGCTCTGTGAAACTCTCTAAGATAGGGAATCCTTTTGTAAGTCTAGAGAAACCAATAGATTTCCTCAGAATGATGTTTTTGTTTCTTTGTTTGTTTTTGAGGCAGTGGGGTTAAGTGACCTGCCCAAGGTCACATAGCTAGTAAATATCTGACAGCCTCCAATATGAACTCCTGGTCCTCCTGACTCCTGGGCTGATTCTCTATCCACTACACCACCTAGCTGCCCTAAAATAGTGTTTTTAAATGTATAAAATAAAAAATATAGGATTATGGGGGAAACCAAAGATTAGTGAAAATAATTTAATTTTTTTAATATTTAATATTTTATCCCCCTGGTTTACATGTTAAAACAATTTTAACATTTTTTTAAATTTCTGAGTTCCAAATTTGTCCCCTTCCCTCCACCCTCACTCCCTCCCCCCCATTGAGAAGGAAGGCAATTTGATAGAGGTTATATATGTGCAGTCATGCAAAACCGTTAGTGACGATAAAGATGTAATTTTTTTCCCCATCCAGGTTCAAAACCTCCTGAAATCTATTCATAGACCCCAGGTTAAGTACTCCTGATCTATAACTATTAGCTTGCAAAGCCACTAAACTGCTTTCACGGGGGAAAACTACCTGACCTGGGAGTTCTTTATATCAATGAAATCATAAGTCCAGCCCTATCCTTATACCTACCCATTTAGGGATGGAATAGTCATAGAAAAGGGGAAAAATGGATAAAATTCCATTTTTTTTCAGTCTTCCGGTTAATTTTTGTTCATGTTTCCAATATGATCATTGTAATGGCCTGATTATAGCTGTATCATTACTTCTCCCCGATGTGTGCAAGGATTTTTTTTTTTAGCCTCAAGTTGTCCAGTTGAAAATATTGACCTGCCTTCAGTCTTGGTGTGTCTATGGAGAAGGGCCAGTACCAGCAAGGTTTGTCCCTGGCATAAGTTCAAGAATGCCTAGCATTGCCCTAATGCCTTTCATAATGAGTCTGATAGTAGAATCAGACTTCCTAATATCAGCAAATATTGGGCCACGTGTGATGCTAAGACAAGAAGAGACAAGGATGTTTTGGCAGATGCCCCACTGGGCTAATGAATCCCATGATTAAAATATAAAACAGGGCCATAGAATCATAGCTCTCTGAGCAGGAAGATTGTACTAATCCAGAGGTTCTTAATTAATCTTAGGCCTAGGGACAGATATCAGGGGGTCCATGATCTTTGAGGGGGAAAAATTGCATCTTTCTTTCTTTTTTTTGCTTTTTGGAGGGCAGTTGGGATTAGTGACTGGCCCAGTCACACAGTTAGTTTTTTGTGTGTGTGTTAAGTGTCTGAGGTCGGATTGGAACCCAGTCCTCCTGACTCCAGGGCCGATGCTCTATTCACGGCACCACCCAGCCGCCCCTCTTTTTTAAAATTTTTTTTGCATCTTTATTTCTAATAATCTCTAACTGAAATTGAGCATTTCTTTCATTTATGAATGTAGGCAACAAACCACAGTAGTGTTCGTAGTCACTGATCATTTCATATCTTGTTAGCCTTGCCATGTCTCAAAATGTTATTTATACCTATCCCTACTTTGAAATTACTGCAGTTATTAGAATTGCCCCTAGGTAACATGTGATCCCATGGACTAACATATTTTAGCATGATTGATTTCCTTGTAATTCTATGTATTTTTAAAATTCATTTAAAAAATGTTATTTAGAGGAGTCCATAGGCTTCCCCAGACTGCCAGAGGAAGACAGTTATACAAAAAAGGTTAAGAACTCCTGATCCAATCCAACACCCCCCATTTTCTAAGATGGGGAAACTGAGACCCAGAGAGCCTAAAGTCACAGATAGTAAGGGACAGAGGCAGGATTTCAAGAATATGTTGAGTCACAGTAGAGAGGTTTTTAAATAATAGTACAAAAAATAGGATGCTATAGAAATTTTTGTATCTCAAAGTCTCCCAAAACAGTTTGAATTATTTGGGAAAATTAGCCGAAGTAAAAATAGAAACATTTTTTTTTAAATGACTAGGTCATAAAACTGTATTAGAGTTCTATTGTATATACAGCTATAGTTTTTGTGAACACGGAAATGTGTTGTGTGTGTTGCTTTATTGTAATTTTGAGGTACTTAATCATACTGTTGTAGTCAGATGAGTTGGCTATATGATTTTTGGTGGGGAGTGTATAAGAAATTTCCTCAATGTTACCCCTATCCCATTCTTTTCTCCTCCCTAAGGAGTTTTTAGGGGCTTGTATGGTATCTATTTTACAATTGAATTTGAAATCAGAGGGCCTGGATTCAGATATTGGGGGCAGCTAGGAGGCATTGTAGATAGAGTGCCAGGCCTAGAGTCAGGAAACCTCATCTTCCTGAATTCAAATATGACTTTAGACATTTCTTAGCTGTATGACCCTGGGCAAGTCACTTAACCTGTTTGCTTTAGTTTCCTCATTTATAAAATGAGTTGGACAAGAAAATGCTAAATCACTCCAGTATCTTTGTCAAGAAAACTGTAAATTAGGGCAGCTGGATGGCTCAGTGAATAGAGCACTGGCCCTGGAGTCAGAAGGACCTGAGTTTACATGTGACCTCAGACACTTGACACACTTACTAACTTTGTGACCTTAGGCAAGTCACTTAACCCAATTGTCCTGCCTTCCCCCCTCCAAAAAAAAAACCAAAACCCAAATGGGGTCACAGAGAGTTGTATAGGACTGGAGTGACTGAACAACAATGACAAATTACTAACTAACCTAACTGGTTTGCCTTTTGGGGCCTCAAGTTCCTCGTTTGTAAAATGAGGGTAATTATAAGGCCCCTTCTAGCTCTGAAGCCTGTTTCCTATGACTGACCTCATTCATCTATTATCTAGTTTGATATCCAGGACCTTTATTCTACTCTCCATCAATCAGAAGATCATAGGGTGACTGGAAAGATGATGGTGCCCTTGACAATATGAGAACGGTGAGAAGTAAGTGTTTTGGGGAAAAATAATGAGATTTAGAGCTAGAAAGGATCTTAAGAGTTCATTGAATCTCACTCTCTCATTTTACTCTTATTCGGTCATTTCAATCATGTCCAACCCCGCTTGGGGTTTTTTTTGCTAAAGATACTGGTGTGGTTTGTCATTTTCTTCTGTAGTTCACTTTACAAATGAGGAAACTGAGGCAAAGAGAGATAACTGACTTGCCCAGGGTCACACAGTAAATGTCTGAGGTTGGATTTGAACTCAGGTCTTTCTGACTCAAGGCCCAGTGTTCTATCCACATGCCACCTAGCTGCCAAGAGTCATCAAGTGACTTGTCCAGCGTCTCACCCACCAGTAAGTGTCTGAGACAAGATTCATGCTCAGGTCTAACTAATTCAGTGCTCTGTCCACCACACTACCCCATTCAACAGGCATTTATTGCTTCTGAAGGGTAACATAAATCAGACAGTCCTCATTCTCAAGAAACTTCCATCTAAACCAGGAAAATGGCACGAATGTTATCTAAATGACACACACAATAGAAATGAAAAAATCTTAGAGGATAAGGCACTAGCGTCCAGGGAGGGCCATGAATGTCTTCTGGTAGAAGGAGGCACTTGACCTGAGTCCTGAAGGAAACTGGAGCCTTTAAGAGGCAGAGATGATAAGGGAGAGAGGCCCAGGCACTGAATGAAGCTGGTGCTGAGGCCCAGAGATGGAGTATTGTGTACGAGGAGTAGTAAGAACACCATTGTGGTTGTAGACTGTGAGGAAGGGAACAGTGGAAACAAGAAAACTGCAGGAGGATCGGGGTTTAAAGAACTTTCAGTACCGAACAGAGGACTTTATATTGTGATGGAATGTTACTGTGCTGTAAGAAATGATGAGCAGGATGATTTCAGAAAAACCTGGAAAGACTTAAACGAACTGATGCAAAGTGAAGCGAGCAGATACAGGAGAATGTTGTGTATAGTAACGGCAATATTATACAATGACTGCGATGATCTAAGACAATCCCAAAGGACTAATGATGAAGCATATTGTCTGCCTCTGGAGGAAGAACTGAATACAGATTGAAGCATGCTATTTTCACCTTCTTTCATTCCTTTTAAAAATTTGGATCTTCTTGTACAAAATGATGAAAATGTTTTACATGATTGCACAATAACATGTATAGCCTATATCTGATTGCTTACTATCTCAGGGAGGGAGTAAGGAGAAAGGGTTAGAATTTGGACCTTGAAACTAAAAAAAAATGTTAAAAATTGTTTTAACATGTAACTGAGGAAAAATATTAAATATTGAGAACTTTAGTATTGATTGTGAGACATGGGAGATGGCCAATCCAGCATGGCATGTCTGCATCAAGAAAGGTGCTGTGAGGGGCGGCCAGGCAGCACAGCGAGTAAGAGCACTGGCTCCAGTGTTGAGAAGACCTGGAGATTGAATCCTGGGCTCAGACACTTAGCACCCACCCAGAAACACCTGGCCGTGTAACCTTGAACAAGTTACTTAACCCCAATTGCTTAGGGGTGGCCAGGTGGCTCAGCGAGTAAGAACACCGGCTCCAGTGTCAGGATGACCTGGATCAAATCCGGGCTCAGATACTCAGCACCACACCCAGAAATAACTGGCCGTGTAACCTTGAGCAAGTTACTTAACCCTGATTGCTTAAAAAAAAAAAAGGTGCTGTGCTCCATGAACAAAGCAGAATTGTAGTAGCACAAAAGAAATGTGAGCTGTGAAAAGCCAGACATCTCCATCTCAAATGTTCTAATGGACTACTTGTACTGGAGTGATTATTCCTGAGTGAGCTGTTACTTAGTCCCTGCCCTCCTTACCCATTCAGTCTTCTTCACCTCCTTGGTACAACTTCTTGGCAATGCTGGTCTCTCTTCCAGTTATCTTTTCTTAATTTTCATCTGTAAGACTTAAAAGTCATAGTTAAAAAGCAAAACAAATGGCCATTTGATATGATATGAGGCCATTAAGTCATTGTATGACATTTAGCATTTTTTTCCATGGTACTACCAAACCTAGTCACCTACAAAGTCTGGTATTCTGTTTATTAGTCAAGTAAGGGTAGTCACTGTTAGAGATTTTGAGAGGTACCATAATTTTCCTTTTGTTCTGATAGGTCGTAGCAAAATGTATTTATTTTAGATTTATCCTAATAATGATAAAACCAATCCAAATACTTGTTTAAATCCTAAAGCTTTGTTTTGTTTGCTCAAAAGTTGTTTAAAGTGTAAGTAGCCTATGGTAAGGTAAAAGGTAAGCTGTCAGGCTGTCAGAACCGTTAACAAAGATGACCTCTACTGAAAATGAAAGTTAAGTACCTGGTGAGAGAGAACAAAAATTTATTTTTGTCAAAACAGGAAAACAAAACAAAACAAAAAACCTAAGCTCTGAAAGGGTAGAATGTATATTGCAAAGTTTCTCTAGTTTTCTCTACCAAGAGTAGAAAACTAGAGAAGGATGGTCTTTTTTGTACCAACCTCAACTCTTTTCTAAGCTGAAAAAGGGAGACACTGAGGTGGAGGCCTATCAATTAGGTCATTCACTGAACAAATAATACTTATTTTAGTAGTGCTTTGTATGAATTGTTTTCATATATTATTTCCCAGTATATACTGAATACTTATTATATTCAAAATAGTGTTACTGCTGTGGAAGAATAATCCAATATGATTATTCAGGGTTTCTCTTTTAAGCAAAAAAGGGAAAGATTGCATAGTATAACAGTTAAAGGTTCCTGAAAGAAGTATCAAAGTATCAATTACCTTGTGTATTTATTTCTTTATATCTTTTTTATTTTATATATATATAGAGAGAGAGAGAGACACACACACACATACACACACAGAGATTTTTAAAAGCACCTGGTATAGGCAAGTCCATTGTGCTTGATGCTGGGAATGCAGAGATGGAGGAGATATCTAAGACAGGATCCCTTTCCTCAAGAGCTTAGTAGAGGACATAATATCGGGTACAACTAATTACAATGTGAATTAGAATGATATCAATTCAAGAGGTCCACACTTAAGAAATCACAAATTTTTTGAAGTTGATCGATGTTTGAAGGGTATCAGCCAAGGAAAATGAGAAATCAGAAGAAGGGGCAACATAAGAGATTGTGTGCAGCTGAGAAGGATTAAGGAAGACTTCATGGAAGGTACCTGGGTTCTGAAATGTTACTATCTCAATGACCTTGGGCAGGTCACTTAACCCAGGGCTTCTTAAACTTTTTCCACTCATAACTCCTTTTGAAATGTTGGTGTTGGTGGCATTCGTTGGCATTACATGGCCAGAGAGCAAATGCTGTGCAAAATGCACGTGCTTTGTGTTCAGAACCAAGACTGCAGTGAAGTTGCAGGATGCAGCATGGGTGAGTGCTGCCAGAAACACCTTGAATTCATTACACATTTGATTTTTAATTAGTTTTTGATCATTGCGCGTTCAGAAATCTTTTTTTAAGAAGCACTGATCTAGGCCTCAGTATCCTTATTTGTAAAATAAGAATGTAATAGGTCAAGAGGTTGGCAAACTATGACCTTTGGGCAAAATCTGACCCACTTGTTTTTATATAGCAGCAGAGAGAAAAATGGTTTTTACATTTTAAAATATAATAAAACTTTAATATAAATTTAAAATGTTATTTATTTAAAAATATTTTTTAAAACCCATTCTTATTGCATGGCTATACAAAAAACAGGCAGTGGTTTGATTTGGGCCTTGCATAGTTTGCAAATCCATGAAATAGATGTGTCTGTAAGGCTTTTACCATTCTAAATCTATTAGCCTTTGAGAGTGGGGAACATTTCAAGCAAAAGCAGAGGAGGAAGAAAAGGGTAGAATGAGTTTAGATGCATGTTAAGTAGTTCAGTTGTTTCTGTGTGTTAGAGGAGATGAGGAAAGCAGGTTAGAGTTTGAACTTGGAAACTTAATTATATTAGGTAATGACCATAAATTTCACACTTGTTTAACTTTCAGGAGTGCTGAAATAAATGTGTATCATACTGTTGGTATTATCTTATAATACTTATGTAAGATAATAGCATTGTCTTATAATACTGATGGTAGATAGCATTGTAGATTTTACTTTTGGAAATTAATTGTATTTTTTTTTTCATTTTCAGGGCAGGTTAAAGTCTTCCGAGCTCTGTATACATTTGAACCCAGAACTGTAAGTATTCAATTTCTCTTCAGTTATAACATAAAACTAAGTTTGTTACTCTGTTACCTCAAATGGTTTGTCTTTTGATTGGAAGGAATAATTTTCGAAGATGATTATTAAATCGTTTCCCACATAGAGTAAATGCACTACTTTCTATTACCTCCTTTTATCATCTACTTACCTCTTAACTGCCTGGATATGGTCACTGATTGTTCCACTATTCTTTTTTTTTTTTTTAAAGCAATTGGGGTTAAGTAACTTGCTCAAGGTTATACGGCCAGTTATTTCTGAGTGTGGTGCTAAGTATCTGAGCCTGGATTTGATCCCCAGGTCATCCCGACACAGGAGCCAGTGCTCTTACTCAATGAGCCACCTGGCTGCCCCTAAGCAATTGGGGTTAAGTAACTTGCTCAAGGTTACTCGGCCAGGTGTTTCTGAGTGTGCTGCTAAGTATCTGAGCCCAGATTTGATCCCCAGGTCATCCTGACACGGGAGCTGGTGCTCTTAGTCTGTGAGCCACCTGGCTGCCCCTGTTCCACTATTCTTAAGGTCAGGTGGCACAGTCAGTAGAGTGCTGGGCTTGGAGTTAGGAAGACCTGTGTTTTCTTCTGGCCTCAGTCACTTCCTAACTGTGTGACCTTGGGCAAGTTCCTTAACCTCTGTCTTCCTTGATTTATTCAACCTTAAAATGGAGATGATAGTTGCACCTACCTTCCAGGGTTGTTGGTGAAGATCAATGAGGTAATATTTTAAAAGCTTTTAAGACCATGCCTGCTACGTAGTTGAGGCTTAATAAATATTTCATTCTTCCCTTCCTTTTCTCTTTTCCTCCCTTCATCCTTTCCTTCCAGCCTTCCTTCAACTTGTGTTTTCAAAGGGACCAGTGTCTACTTAAGATGTCATATATACAGTGGCCTTTTTTCAGTTCTCCTACATTTTGACCTTTGCATTATTTGGACCAGAGGTTCCCAAACTTATTTGGCCTATTGCCCCCTTTTAGAAAAATATTACTCAGCATAGTACTAGTTTCTTTAACCTTTTAATGTTTGGCATTGTTTTTTATTTTTACATTTGTGTCATTTCAAAAAAATAGAATTTTTTTAAATGACACATCTTAAATTTAGTAATTTATTGTAAATTTGTGGGATTTTTCCTGCATTAAAATTTTGATGATGCAATATTGTGTCATATAACCGTGTAGTATTGTTTTGTAAACAAGTCATTACACGCACATATTCCTGCAGATGCATGCTGGACTTCCTGACAATGAGTGACACATTCACCTGCCAACACTTGCTTGTTAAGACCTATAGACATACTTGGCCGCTGATTGGTTATAACTTGCATTTTGTGTGTTTATTTGGAAAATAATGTAATCACTATGACTTTAACTCTGTTATGCAACAGAAGAAACATTTATGAATGGCTTTTCAAAATTTTCTTCACTTATTCTTCCACTGCCCTCCCTGCACTCATTGTACCCAAGGCTACTACCACCCCCCTGGATCATTCCAGTGCCCCCCACTTTGGGAACCTCCGATTTACACTATTATTCACTGCCATCTTGGAATTCTTTCCTCCTTTGGCTCTTTCTGCCTTTCTGGGTTCCTCCATCTTTCCTCCTAGAATCACAGAACTTTGGAGCCAGAAGGAAACTTAGACCTCATGCACACCATTTTCTTTGGTTTGCAATTAAAGGAAACTAAGACTGAGAAGGGGAAAGTGCTTTTTCCAAGGTCACAGAACTAACATGAGGCTATATTGTGACTCAGACTTTAGTCTTCTCCTTTCATGACTTATCTCCTTCCTTCAGGCCTACAAGTGTGGCTTCTACTCTCAGCATTCCATACTTTCTCTCTTACAGATATTATCCATTTTAGCAACTTTATCTTCACTTCTGCGTCACAAAAATGACTCACTGACCTCCTTTCCAGCTTGATACATACACAGCTATGTATATATGTCCATCTGTGTATTTGTCTCTCTCTCTCTACCTATCTCTTAATCTATTTATCTATTTACTCATCTGTCCATTTTATCTCTTTTCTATTGATTTATTCATTTATCTCTCTACATATCTATTGATTTGTTCATTTACCTCTCTATTTATCCTATTTATCCATTTATATATCTATTCATTTATCTTTCCATTTGTCTATTTATCTATCTCTCTGTCTCTAGAAGAAATCTGACTACTACCTCTCTATCTCTATCTGAATTTCTAAAGCCCCTTTTCTTTTTTTTTTTCAGGTCATATAATTTATTGCAGTTAGCACAGTTTAAAAATTTACCAAGACTGCAAAACTAAACAGCATCATAAGTTATACATGTACTATGGTTGTCAAAACTAGATGTCAGTCTGAGTTTTAGAACAAAGGAAGAATGTGAAACTAATAAAAGGAAAAAAACAATCACTCACAGTGACCACCAAAAAAAGTCCACAAGAAAGTGTGTTTTCTCACAGACATTGTCTTCTCTAAATTAATAAAAATGTATCCTAACATAAACTGTATTTAAAAAAAGTAACAGGGGCGGTGTACTGTAATGCTAAGGAAAGGCAACTTCCCAAGGTTCAAAATACCAGCATAGGTGCTCTCCATTTTATTCAGTGACAAATTAAGAACAGAGAAGATCAAAATATGACATCATTCAAAATACAGCATTTACTAAGTGTGATTCAATAATCTCCAAGTACTACCCCACCCCAGGACCTTCCAATCACTCAATTAATTACAGAGTCCCTGTTCCAAACACTACTCCACCCCTAGGCTGTACCTTCATTTAGTCCATCACAAAGCCCCTCTTCTCAAATGGAGATTAGTTTCCAATCATAAGTAAAGTACATTCATTTGTTCAATCATAGAACACATAAAGGTCAAAAGTTCCCCACCCCGGGATCACAATTGAATCTACCTCAGAGTTACAACAAGTTTAAGCACAGCACTTAATACCCAAATGGAGGTCTTTTCTTCATCTTGACACCAGGCAAGTTCTTAGCAATTTTAGTTCCTGGGGAGACAAGGCTTAGCAAGGCCACAAGATACATTGCCAGTCTCTTCATGAATTCATCCTCTGTCTGCAGAACAGTCCTAGAACCCCTGAAAACATTAGCAAAACCCTCTCCCAGGATTTCTGTAAACATACAACAAGAAAATCCTTCTTCAGGGCTTCTGAACCAACAGAAAGGTTCCCAGACCTCTGCAACAACAGCACTGTCCTTCACCAGTGGGCAGTATTCACTCTCTGTCTGCAGGACAGTCTCAGGAGCTCTTAACCAACAGAAAGTTCCAGGACTTCTTCAACAACAGGACTGTCTTTCACCAGGGGACAAATCTGGCAAAACAACATCAAAACAGACAGACAAAGTACCAGCAAAACAGCCATGTCTCCTCAGTCCTTGGCAGCTCCGGGGGCAGATCTCAAAAGTCCAGGGCAATTCAAAGTGGCCCTCAGCAATCCTCTCAGTCTCTCTCTGCCTCCACGAGGGTGCTACTTCCAAAAAGTTCTTCTTCCTCTCTCCTGTGTCTCTCCAAATCTACATCACCAGCTCCTCCCAGTTCAGGGCTTTCTTTTCACATCAACAAGTCCATCCCACAGGTGGGATTAACAAGCTCTGGGTTTTAACACAATTAATTTGAAAACCAAGCCAATACAGGGGAATCTTTAATTGCCATTACTATCACAGGCGGCCAGATAGCACAGCGAGTAAGAGCACTGGCTCCAGTGTCAGGATGACCTGGGGATCGAATCCGGGCTCAGACACTTAGCATCCACCCAGAAACACCTGGCTGTGTAACCTTGAGCAAGTTACCTAACCCCAATTGCTTAAAAAAAAAGAAAACAAAACAACAACTAGGGACTCTTCAGGTAACTGAAGATAATGCTCCAAGGCCATTTTCACAGCTTTTTTTTTTTGCTTGTTTGCTTTAAATGCCATTACCATCAAATTAGCACACATTTGACCAAATATTTCCAAAACAGTTCAGTAACACACAGTGTCTTCCATTAGGTATCTTAAGCACAAAAATAACCTATGTAAAACCACATTTCTAAGTACCACTTGTATATCCTGCCTTTCTGTCAAGCTATACATGTTTTAGAAATATCCATCTTCCTACATAGAAAGTTAACTTTTCAACCTTTTATGTCTGAGAAGCCATATGGTATAGTGGAAAGGATGCTAGACTTGGAGTCAAAAGTTCTTGGTTCAAATTCTGCCACACATACTTACCAGCTTTATGAGGATATGCTTGTGACTCATCCTCTCTGGATGGAATCATCCAGAATCTGGAATCAAAAGTATAGATTTATAACTAGGAAGAATTTATGTTCTACTCTTCTCACTTTACAAATGAAGACAAGTTAAATAACTTGCCCAAGGTCACATAGTAAAGATGGGATTTGAGCCCAGGTCTTCCCCTCCAAATCCAGCTCTCTGTTCTTTTCACCAAGCTATATCTGTGAAATAGGAATACTGAAGCCTCCCTCATCTGCTTGAGATACTGTACACAGAGCACTTTGTAAATACAACGTTCTCTAAATATCTCTTACAATGATTAATATTATTGAGAAGCGTGATGGATAGATAGCCTTTAACTCAAGACCTGGATTCAATTCCTACATTTGGCATATACTGCTTTCTTGACCCTGGACAAATCACTTAACTTCTCACTTCCCCCAGGCAACTCATTAACTCTATAAGTTGTAGAAGGGTTATGGAGTTGCTTTGGTGGAGGAGGGAGTTTTTGCATCTGGATTTTGATCTATCAAGGAAATCACATATCTAGTCTATTATTATTAAAATGTATTCATATGTATAGGCATTTCCTGAACTATTGTTATTGTAGTGGTGATTGTGATTCAACAGCAGCATTTCTGGAAGTGATTTGGCTAATTATGTAGTTCTTTCTGCTTCCACTATCACTAGATCACTGTATCTAATTGGTTATCAAGGTAGTGTGGAAAGGTAGTGCGGAAAGTGGTTCTGAAAGCAAAAGACCTGGGTTCAAATCTCTGATGCTCCTACTTCTGTGACTACTTAACCTCCTTGGCTTCAGTTTCTTCATTTGTAAAATGAAAGGATTGGATTAAATGGCTTCTAAGATCTCTTTCACCTCTTGATCTATGACTCATTGCATTTGGTTCTCTTGGTCACCGTTTCCTGTCTTTGTTTTTAATAAGTGGAGGACAGGACAGACCCAGTAGGTACAACCTCGTTATTTCTTCTCACCGGCTAACAGCTTCCTATACAGACTTGGTTGAACCGGATAAACCAGAATAGAGAAACTAGGACAGTCAAGAAAGACATATTTCTGGTCTGAGAAGTGTACTGTATTGATCTCTTTAGAAGAAAGCCGACTGCTGCCTCATCCCGATCCAAACATGTTTACTAAGGCTTCACAGCAGGCGGAGATGAAGGGAGTTAATATTGGACTGAAGCCCTACCCACAACTGCCAACTTTTTACTCTCCATGCTTCCTAAACCGCCTTTAGATGTCCAAGATTAAACCCCCTGGGACTCACTCAGTGGGTGTTCCTCCCTCTGTAACTGGGTATTGCCTTATACTACACCTCTCTGAGTATACATATAATGACTCACCTATTAGATACTGGTCTGTCCCAGTCATTTATGGCAGAGGTTGGTTGGGGAAAGTTCAATTTTTCCTTAAGAGGAGAATTCAGTTAAGGCAGTTAGTATAGAATTAGGAAAAGGGGTTGTATGTGTTTCTGTGTGTGTGTATGTGTTTCTGTGTGTGTGTGTGTGTGTGTGTGTGCCCTCCACTTGAATACCACTGTATATACATTGCACTGTGTCCTAATTCCAAAGTCTTCCCTCATTCTAGCTCTGAGATCCTGTCCTTGGGGCAAGCTGGTTGGTAAACAATCTATAATGAATGTTTAATTGAATTAGAAGTAACTTTGAAGCTCTGAAACCCTTCTAGCTTTAGTTGAGTTCACTGCTAGTCCCTATGAGTTATTTATGTTAATGATTGACTCATTTGGATGTAAATGTCAATTTGTTATATGGTAGTTTAGATCTATAGTAGTTTCCTCACTTGGGCACACCTTGTCCATAAGGGTAGTATGAGTCTCCTTTAGCTGCTAGAGCCTTCCCCCTCTGAGGGATACACACAAGTATGTACAGGCGTATCTCAAAGATACTACAGTTTGGGTTCCAGACCACCATAGTAAAGCCACTGTCACAGTAAAGTGAATCACATGAATTTTTTGGTTTCCTAGTACAAAGAAAAGTTATATTTATACTATATCATCTGTTAAGTATGCAGTAATATTAAATTTTTTTAATGTACATGCCTTAATTAAAAAATATTTATTGCTAAAAAATGCTAACCATCATCTGAGCCTTCAGTGCATTATAATGCACTATATATAATATATAAATATATTTTTAATTTTAATTAAATTAATTTAATTAAATTTTTAAATAATTAAATAAAAATTAAATGATTACAATTAATTAAATTAATAATTTTAATAAAAATATATAATTATAACTTTTGACCAGTGGAGAGTTTTACTTCAATGTTGATGGCCACTGACTGATCAGGGTGGTGGCTCCTGAAGGTTGGAGTGGCTGAGGCATTTTCTGAAAATGAGACAACAATGAAGTTTGCTGAGCTGAGTGGTTCTTCCTTTCAGAAAGATTGCTCTGTGACATGCAATACTGTCTGATAGCATTTTGCCCACAGTAGAATTTCTTTCAAAATTGGAGTCAATCCTCTCAAACTCTGCCACTGTTTTATCAACTAAGTTTATGTCATGTTCTTTAATATTGTTGTGTTTCAGGGAATAGGGAGGCCTGAGGAGAGGTAAAGAAGGGGTTGAACATCTTGTTGGTGGAGCAGTTAGAGCACCAATGCTTATAATCAGCTAAGTTTGAAGTCTTACATGGTTGTGGTTCATGGTGCCCTCAAATAATTAGTGGTAGTATCAAAGATCACTGATCACAGATCACCGTAATAGACATAATAATGAAAGAGTTTGAAATATTGTAAGAATTACCAAAATGTGATTCAGAGACACAACGTGAGCACGTGCTGTTGGAAAAATGAGCAGCTAGATTTGTTCAGTGAAGGATTGCCACAAACTTCAGTTTTTTTAAAAAAAGCAATATTTGTGAAGCACAATAAAATGAGATTCCTGTATATGTTGTCTCCTACACTAGAATATAAGCTCCTTGGAAGCAGGAATTCTTTTCTCTTTTTCTTGGAATTCTGGTGTTTATTATACTGCTCAACATGTAGTAAATAATAAATGCTTCTTGGTTGACTGTATAGGTGTACATCCACACACAACTCCATTAATGTCCTAGGCTTATGCTTCATTGTGATATGGAAGTGACTTGGGATCTTCTGGCAGGTTCCATCAAGCTGGGAAGGGTAGAAGGATGAAATATAATGTGGACTTTGTCCTTCCAGGATCAACCTTGCTGTTAATCATTAGAAGGTTGGCCACCAGATCATTTTTTCACATTATTTAAACCACAGCACCTCATGAATAACATCTAAAATATGGTTTCAGTCAATCAAACACATTTATTTAGTCCCTACTATGTGCTGGGGATATAGAGAAAGGTAAAAGATAGTCCTTGCTTTAAAGGAGGTTACAGTCTGATGGAGACAGTATGAAAATAACTAGGTACAAACAGGCTTTATGCAGAAGAAATTGGAGATAATCAGCAGAGTGAAATCACTGGCATTAAGGGAGATCAGGAAAGATTTCCAATAGATGGGATTTTAGCTGGGATTTGAAGGAAGCCAGGAGAAAGAGATGAAGAGGGAAAGAATTCCAGGCATGAGGTAGAGTTGGGGGCAACCATGAAAATGCCCAGAATTGGGCCATGGAGTTCCTTCTTTAAGGAACATCTAGGAGGCCAGAGTCACTGGATCACAGAATAAGGGAAGTGCAGGGGAGAAGGTGTGAGAAGTCTGCAAAGGCAGAATGCAGCCACCTTGTGAAAACCTTTGGATACCAAACTGAGGATTTTGTATTTTATCCTGAGGATGTTAGGGAGTCACTGGAATTAATTGAAGAGTGGGGTAGCGTGGTCACGTCTCTGCTTTAGGAAAATTAATTTGACAGCTGACAGGGAAAGTTAATTTCAAGTCAGAGGGAGATGAGTCTGAATCCTGACTTTGCCTCTATCACTTATGTGAGTTTGGGCCAATCACGTTTAATCTTTTTTGAATTTTAGTTTCCTCTTCTGTAAAATGAAGGAGCGATGACCTCAAAGGATCACAGGATCATCATAGATTTAATTTAAAATAGAGGTCATATAGTCAAAGCCCGTAATTTTTAGCAGATGAAATTGGAGCTTAGAGAGGTTGAGTGATTTGGCCTAGCCCACATGGGTGGCAAAGCTTAATCCCTTTCAGCTGTATGATTCTGTGATTGGGAGGTAGATGGCAGATATAGAAAATGAAAGAAAAGCTAGCAGCTTATCTCATAAGTACTTTCATTGAAAAAGTTTAAGAGTGGAGAGTGGATCTCTATATATTCGGGCATACTATCCACTGCATACCAAATTTTCAGTGTCTGTAATTGATCTGAATATTGAAAGACCTTTTAAGGCACTTTTAATTCTCTGGAACAAAGTCCCAAATGAAAAGAATTTTTAAATTCTTTGGAATAATTGCCTCTTTCTGTTCCTCCAAGATCCATGAACCTGTAATTTACACATCAGGGTTTATACCTGTGTTATTCTTTTATCTAAATTTTTCAGTTCATCACTTTTGTCTGGTGGCTTCCCTTCCATTATAGGACACAATTCTTGTCACTTGATTAAATGGTATTGCAAAAGTTTTCTTATCTCAAGGTCTGGCACATAGTAAATTATAATAATAGCTAATATTTATATTTTTAATAGTTTTCACTATGTGCCAAGCACTATACTAAAAGCTTTATAATTATTATCTCATTTAATCTTAAATGTTGACCGATTGTTGTTTGTCCTTTGTTCTCAAAAAGGACCATGACATCAGGAAGGTGATCCCAAGACTTGCAAGTGAATTAGACTTAAGTGAGGGAGGGCTGTGCAAAGTCACCAGCCTCACTTTCTCCTCCTGAGCCATCTGAGTCCAGGAGCAAGATATAGACCAGGAGGACTGGAGATGGCTCTCAACTGACTGTAAGTTGACAGGACCTGTGAAGATGGGAGAGAAGAATGTAATTAGTTGTATCTCAGTTTAGTTAAGATTTTGCCCCAGGTAAAGTTCCTGGTTAAGTCTCCCTAGCCTCTGTGGTGGGGCAAAATTCTCGTCCTGTTTGAGATCGCTGTATTCGGCTACCTGGTAAGGACAATAATAGATGGATAGTGATTGACTCTTAAACTGTAAATCTGAGATTATCTCCTGCTTTATAACTGAAAGGCTAATGTTGCCAGTGTCTTCTTGTCAGGTTGTGAGCCATCCTGAGACCCTAGTAGAGTAAAAAAAAAAGTTGTGATAATCTATTACTGGAATGAATATTTGAATCATGGGATATTCAAAATTGTGTTAGCCTATAGCTAGAAAAAGTGTGTGTGTGTGTGTGTGTGTGTGTGTGTGTACACTTAGTATGTAAATATATTTTCATATAGTGCCCTGTTAGAATGTAATATCTTTGAGGGTAGCAACCGTTACTCTTTTGTCTTTATAGTCACACTGTTTAGCATAGTGTCTGGCACATAGTAGATATTTATATGCTTCTTGATTGATTAATTGAGGAATAGTTGAAATATTTTATTTTAGTGCTTTCTCATTAGTAAAATATGGGACAACATAGCTTTGTATATTTTACCATATGGACAGTTAAGTTTCTTTCCATTTAAAACAAAGAGCCCCATGAACTAACCATATCAATCAGTGAAAAAACTAAAATATTTTTTGAGTGCCTTCTATGTGCAAGATACAAGTGGGAGGGGAAGAAAAAAGCATGGTATTCTCGTACACTGGAAGCCTTATCATGTAGTGAGGGAGGCAAGGCTACTTGCTTTTTGGTTTTTGTATTGTTACTTAAGCACATGAAGTTAAAGTAATGATGAAGAAAATGTTACAAGTATCAACATGCATATTTTCATTTGATAGCCAAATGAGTGGTATGTAGATAATAAATGCTATTCATTCAGAGGAAGGAGATAATTACTTGGAGCTGGAGTGGTATTTAAAGACTTTCTGAAACAGTTGAGACAAACAGCTTTGAAGAATGGACAGAATTAAGATGGGTCATGAGGGGAGAATATTATAGTCTGGGTAAATAAAAGAATGAGGAAATTGATTTCCTTCAGTAGTTTTTTTTTTTAATACTTTCATGTTTCACCTATGATATCTAAAGAAAAACGTCATTAACATTGTACCCTTTTGTTCCACTTTTCTTATATGAGTAAAACCTTGCCTAAATTCGTCCACTTCCTCATCCCATCTGCTCCCATAGATGCTTTTAAAAATATGGCTATCATATCCCCTATTTCTGACTAGCCTTGATAGAATTCTCATTTGTTACTAAGAAATATACTTAGGGGACAGCCAGGTAGCACAGTGAGTAAGAGCACCAGCTCCAGTGTTGGGATGACCTGGGGATCGAATCCAGGCTCAGACACTTAGCACCCACCCAGAAACACCTGGCTGTGTAACCTTGAGCAAGTTACTTAACCCCAATTGCTTAGGGGCAGCCAGGTGGCTCAGTGAGTAAGAGCACTGGCCCCAGTGTCAGAATGACCTGGGGATCAAATCCCGGGCTCAGATACTCAGCACCACACCCAGAAATAACTGGCTGTGTAACCTTGAGCAAGTTACTTAACCCTGATTGCTTTAAAATAAAGAAATAAATAAATGAAAAGAAATAAAAGAAAATAAATAAATAAATGAAAAGAAAACAAACTGATGTAAGAAAAAAAATGAAGGTTGGATTAGGCATCCTAAAAGATCCTATCCAGCTCTAAAAATACAATCCTGTATCTGACAGCATATTCTGCATTCCATACCTATACATCTTCCATTGCTCTACCAGTTGGAGGGAGGTATTTTTCATCCTGACACCTGGTCAATGCATTGATCTAATTCTGATGTCTTTTAGTGTTTTCTTCTGTTATTACAGTCATTTAGACTCATTCTGTATCAGTTCATACAAGTCTTCCCAAATTTTTCTGAATTCTTCCTATTTGTCCTATCTCTTGATACAATAGTATCCTATTATGTTCATATGTTGCAATTTATTCTGTCACTCTGCAGTTACTGTAGAGTGAGAAATTGAGCTACATGGTCTCTCAGATTCATTCAATCCTAAATCTATTCCTCTTGTCCTATCTGCAGCTGACATTTTCTGAAATAGGCACTTTTCCTCACTAGTGATAGATGATACTAATCACATTAGGGTTTTAAAATATGTTATTATTTTTTATTATATATATTTCAATTTTATTATATTTTCACCATGGAAAATAATAAGGCTTTAATTTTTATATTACATGGTATCTTTTAAAAAAATTTTTTATTATAATTTTGACTGGTTATAATATAGCCTTCTGAAATTATAAAACATCTTTGAGTGTGATGTCATTCCTGTTGGATCCCAAACCCCAGAAGACATTTGCTGCTCCCTCAGGGAGCCCCTCTTTCTTTTACACACTAGTTTCCCAGTGTTAGTTCACTGACTTCTAAGTATCATTTCAGCAGTCTTTCACTGGTGGTCCTCTCATCCTGGGATGTGAATTTCCAACTTCTACGTGACCTAGATGGCTCTGAGATTAGCACAGAGCCTTCCCAGTTTTCTGAAGTTCCCTTTATTGTTAACTACTACAGAGAAATATACCAATACTTAAAATTATAAGCAAGAAAATAGTTGTAAAAATATAGAACATCAACTTCAACAGTTTTATCACAAAGACCATAGGTACCATTCAAGGATGGAGTAATGATTAGAAGTGACCCTGATTTTTCTTGTATTTGAACAATGTTAAATAAATATTTGTTTCATTTTTTGTCAGTATATTCAGTGGCTTTTATGTTTAAACCCACAGGATTAGAGGGGTGTGTGTGTGTGTGTGTGTGTGTGTGTGTGTGTGTGTGTGTGTGTGTATGCGTGTGTGTGTGTGTGTGAGAGAGAGAGAGAGAGGAGCAATAGCTTGTGTGAAAAGAAGTTTCTCCAATTTTATTAACTACATCATATTCAATAACCTGGTAGGAGCTCAGAACTAATTGTTTAACAAGAAAGATGTTGCAATTGTGGTAGTTTAAAAGGAATTACACAAACATACACATGATTACTTTAGAATTCATGATGTTGGGAATGAAGTAGCAGGCTGAGGGGTGACCACCCCCCCCATGGGCTATACATGAAGGTAGTTGATCTCTGCACATGAGGACTCAAAAAGGACTGGATAAAAGACAGGGAGAAAATTTGTAACTCAAAATGTTGTGGAAATGAATGTTGAAAAGTAAAAAATAAATAAATAAAAGATTAAAAAAAAAAGACTGGATAGACCTGGTTCCCAATGTACGTGGAGCTAGGCTTTGATTGTTCTTACTTCCTATTATTCACTGGCCCGTTCTTTTAATTCTTGTCCCTCGGGTTCTCATATGCAGACTTTCTTAAGGCTAGATTCTAGATGAAATTTATAGACATCTGGCATAGGTGGACTTGATAGGTAATAGAACCTCAGAATTCTTGAACCAGCTACCTAGACTTACCCTAGATTGAAAGACACTACTAGACTGAGTAAAGATCATCCTTTCCTATGTGACTCCCCAGAGATTCTCACCCTGGACATTCACGCTATTCTGACTGTAGTTGTTCTAATACCTATGCCCTGTAGTAGCTCTGGGCCCTTGACCCAGTCACTTCTCTGTTCTGGGACCCAGTCACTTCTCTGTTCTGGGGTTTGCCTGAAGCAAATTCACTAGTTGGATATAAAATATATTTATTATGGCCTGATATTGATGCCCTTATATTTTGGGTCCTTAATTCATACCTGGATCTAATTTTCTTATTGTCCAGTACTTTAGTAGCTAGTGCTGGCAACTCTGAAATTTTTCTCCCTCATGGCTTTTTTTTTTTCCTCCAAAGGCCAGCAGCAGATACTTTTTTTCCTCCCCTGTTTCAAGTATAAGAGTCTCTTTTGGACTTGCCAGTAAGTTGCTGTTTCTAGTTTGCAGGATGGTTCTGGTAACATAATAATAGAGCCTTATAAATCAGAAGGGGCCTTAATAACATTTCCAAAGTGCTCTTTTATTGCAGCATCCCTGTGAGTTGGGTTTATATACATATATGTATGTATGTTGTTACCCTTTTCTGCAGATGGACAGGGTGAGGCTCACAGAGATTTTAATTCGGGTCTTCTGACTCTTCAGTCCAGCTCCTTCCAGTATACCTAAGACTTCATTCTAGCCCAACTCTTTGTCTGACAGATGGGATTTTTCTTTCCCATATCTAATTCTCTTGATTTTTGTGTTTCGTATTCCATGAATGTCATCGTTAATGACAGACCTCTCCTATGCACCTTCCTGTATATAACCTTATTCCCCAATGGCTAAGTTGTTTTTTTTTTTTTTTGGTGTAAATTAGACCCTCACTTGCTTTTTTTTTTTAATACCTGCATATTATTTTTCAGTATATGTGTTCTTGATCATTGTTATTACTGTTCAAATGTTTTGGACATGTCTGACTCTTCTTTACCCACTTGGGGTTTTCTTGGCAAAGATACTGGAGTGGTTCACCATTTCCTTTTCCAGCTCATTTACAGATGAGGAAACTGAGGCAAACAGAGTTTGGTGGTTACCTAGGTAGTAAGTGTCTGAGGCTAGATTTGAACTCAGGAAGAGGGGTCTTCCTGACCCCAAGCCTGGCATTCTATCCACCATGCCACCTAACCTATCCTGTGCTCTAGATTAAAATGCCACTAATACTGTGCCCTATTGCTCTGCTCTTTTTATATCCCTGTATATAATTTCTCCATTAGATTGTAAGCTCCTCAAGGACAGAGGGACCATCTTCTGATTTCTTTTGTATTCCCGGCACTTAGTGCAGTGCTTGTCACATAAGTGCTTAATAAATGTTTATTGACTGACACACATCTGAAGACTGTGGCCTACATTCTTGCCATCTAGTCTCCTTTAAAAATATTTTATTTAGGGGTGACTAGGTGGCACAGTGAATAGAGCATCGGCCCTGGAGTCAGGAGGACCTGAGTTCAAGTCCTGCCTCAGACACTTAACACAAAGACTAGCCATGTGACCTTGGGCAGGTCACTTAACCCCAATTGTCCTACCCTCTCCCCTCAAAAAAAAGCAAAAAAAAATTTTATTTATGCTTTTTAAAAACATTGCTGTCATTTCTAAGCTCCTCCTTTCTCTTCTTTCCTCTAGAAACTCCTCTTGCTTCAAAGAAGTACAATTAAGCAAATCAAACTGATACAATAAAAAATGAGAGCATCAGACAGAGTAATGTCTAAGACGCTTTCAATTTTAAACGTGTGATGCTATGTTCCCAATTCTGTATCTCTAACAAGTCATCCAGCTTCATTCAATGAGCTTTACATGACTACCCAGTCCAGTACACTGAGTCGGCTCTTTCTCTGAATAGAGATAATTGTGCTGTCACTGAGCTCAGTGAATGGTCACTTTGGTTCAGGTTACCAGCTTTGTCCGTTTCCCAAGGTTATTCCTCATGACTCATTCCTCAAGTAAATAACCCTCCTCCTTCTCATTGTCTGTCAGATTTCATTCATTTAGCAAATGAAAGTCTTTTAAAAATTATAAACTTAATCTTTAATACAAAGAATCATATGCAGGTGCAAGATGGGGAATAAAATCTTATATAAAATCCCCAGCATTTAATAAGGGAGAACCAAATGAATTAACAGATGAGCAAAGAAAATGCTTTTGTTCTGTGTCCCCTTCCCATTCTGTCTGAAGTTCTTTTGCCTCTGACCTTATTCATTAAATATTATCTATCTGCTGTTATACTGTAGGAAAAAAAAAAACTTCCATCCAGTAATAATATGGAAAATTCACCCAAACAAACACAAGTCATCTGCTTGAGAGGTAGTCTTGTTAATGTGAGGCCTTTAGCAAACTTGTTTTTTAAGACTTAGAAATTAGGTCAGACTGTCAGAGGAGTGGTGAGACCAGTGCTGCTTCATGCAGCTTAAAAGTCACTGTGAGAAATAAGCGTGTGGTCAGAAGTATAGAAAATTGGTGGTCTACCTGTAGTCCCCAAATAAGAGAGACACAGAAAAATTTAATTGTATCACGGAACCCATCTAGGTCACTAGGAAGCTCATTTCACCATAAAAAAAAATTGTATTTGAGGAAGCATTTCTTACTTTTCTCGTATTGTTTGACTTCTTCCATTCTTTTCCTTCTAAAGGAAAAAAAAAGATATTTTTTAAAACCCCAGAAAACATGACAAAAATGAAAACTCTTAAGTCTAAGATTCTTCTGAACTCCAGCACATTAATAAAACACAGACACACACACGTCTTAATGTCTTTTGGACACTGTGTGTGTGCATACTATTTTAAGATGTGCCCTGTGCTTTCCTCACAAAATCTGTGAAGTAACTAGTATAAATAATATCCACCCTATTTTACAAATTAGAGAAATGAGGACCCAGCCTGAAAGTAATTAGCAGAAACAGGATTTCAGTCTGGGGCTTCTTGACTCAACTGTACCACACTGCTTTACACAGGTTATAGTATGTAGCAGCACCAGGATTCAGATATTCTATTACTTCACGCTCAGTGTTCTTTTCCATAATTCTGCAAGATCTATAAAATATATAAATATAAAATTTACTTGGGCAGTTGAGTGGATAAAGCACTGGATTTGGAATCAGGAAGACTAATCTTTCTGGATTCAAATCTGACCTGAGACACTTACCAACTTTGTAACCCTGGGCATGTCACTTAACCCTGTTTGCCTCAGTTTCCTCATTTGGAAAATGAAGTGGAGAAGGAAATGGCAAACCACTCCAGTATCTTTGTCAAGAAAACTCCAAATGGGATCACAAAGAGTTGGACATGACTGAAACACCTGAACAGCAAAATTTACTTGGAACAGTGCCTTCATAGCTCACATTTATATAGTGATTTAAGGTTTGTAGCGTACTTTACACATTTGATTTTTAACAAACAACCCTGTCAGTTAGGAACTGTTATTATTTCCATTTTTCAGATGAGGAAACTGAGTCTGAGAGTAGTTAAGTGACTTGCCCAGGGTCACACAACTAGCAAGTTGTTATATTTAGCAATCAAGCACTATGCAAGAATATTTATAGTCACGATTGGTATGTTTATCGTGATTGTGAGTGCTGTAAATATTGCATTGGCACTACACAAGTATATGAGGCAGGGTTCAAACTCAGCTCTTCCTGATTCAGTCTACCTTGCCACCGAACTGCCTGGTTTGCTAGTCCCCTCACCATCCTTGTCACCCAACTGAATGTTCTCCAGTTTGTCAATGTCTTTCCTAAAATATGGCCTTCAAAACTATGAAGCCATTCCCTGTTCGAATAAAGAAGGACTCTCCCTTCTATTTGTTATAGATATTAACATTTGTCCCAAGGAAACATTCTGAAGTTAATGTCCTAGAAAGTTACCATTTTAGAAGTCTTTTGTAGATTCTTTTAAATTTTCATTAGAAAAAAATTTAAAAGTACAAGGAAAATGACTGTTTTGCTACCTTGTGAGCCGACTGATAATTAGTGACAGACAAAAGTTTGGATCATTTCCTTAGGAAAAAAAATGTAATGTTGATAACAAATGGAAGAATGTCTTCGTAGTTTTGAAAGACATATTTTAGTAAGACATTGTTATGCTGGAGCACATTCCTATCCAAAGGTAACGAGAACAATGAGGGGCCTAGCAAACCAGGCTAGATAAAGATTGGTTAAAGGAACTGGGAGATGCAGTTGGGAGTAGGGATGAGATGAGAGCTGCCTTCCAACATTTAAAGGTCTGCCTTACAAAGAAAGGGATTAGATTTGTTTTGCTTTGTTTCAGAGGACACGACCAGGATCAGTAAATAGAAGTCCCAGAGGAAAAGCTTTTAGCTCCAATAGTTAGGGCTGTCCAAAGTTGGAATGGCTTACTTTGGCTAGGGTGATGAGTTCCCAAGGTCACACAGTGAGTGAGTGAGTGACATGAATTTCAGCTCAGGTTTTCCTGGCTCTGAGTTCACCATTCTATGCACTGGACCACCTAGCTGCCTCTAACAAGACCCTACCAGCCATAAATGGCAGCAATTTCTTGGAACATCCAACCCTGTTGAGTTGAACTTAGGTTGATACATGTGTAGCACAAAAGGACCCATTGATTCCATGTTGCTGCTTATGGCTACTTTGACTTAAAGTAAGTGCTTAGAAACTTCTAGATGATAAACGCTTTTGTTAATGGGGCAGCCTGGCTTAGCTATGAATTGCAGAGCAGCAGCCTTTGGTAGAAGGAGTTTCTTCACCTTAAAGTTCCCTGCACCAGTGAAATCACAGGCCTGGATCAAAATGATTGAATTTTTATTAGATTTTTTTTACAAATCAGTCCTCTGCTGTCAGCATGCTAGCTGGGGAACTGAGTCTACAAAAGCAAAAACAGGATTAAAAAACATAAATAAAGCAAATGAATGAATAATTGCTGGGAACTAATTATTTGTGGGGTAGAGTGAGTTTCTGTTAAAAAAAACAATTTCCCTTAAATTTATGCTAGATAAATTGTATATTAAAACATTTTATTACCTTCTATAAACTCTTTTTATATTTAAATCTATATTAAATTTATATTTATATCTATTTATATCCCATTTTTAATACAAATTACTACTGTGGAAGACTACAGAAGGAACCAAACTTTTTTTTAGTTGTGAGGATAAAATGGGACAATATTTGTAAGATGCTTTGCAAACTTTAAAGTGCTACATAAATGTTCATTGCTGTTAATAATAATAAATAGGTGTTTGAAATCCATCATGAGGCATATGACCTGGCTTTTTCTATCTGCATCTACCATTCATATTCTATAATATGACTTTTGTGCTGATTTTTCCATGTGTGAAAACCACATTTTAGGGATTCTGAATTATTTATTCTTAACTAAGTCATAGATAATTTATGGAATGAAACAGAGTCAAACTTATCTCTCTTTTTTTTTTTTAGCCTGATGAATTGTACTTTGAAGAAGGTGATATTATCTATATTTCTGACATGGTAAGCATAAATAAGTTGCTGCTAAATATAAAGACTTTTATATTTACTATAACCATAAAATAGTAGCTGTTCATAAAGGATGAAAGGAAACCAGAAAGACATAAATGAAATTGGACATTTGGTCTGAAATTAATGTATTTTTTGCCTCTTGTCTTTTTTTCCTTTTGTGAAAAAATTATATTTGCCATATTTATGCCATATTTATCTTGCTAATCTAATGACTTAGGAAGCCAAAAAAGATAGTTAAGATGTAAAAGATCTTGGGGTGGCCAGGTGGCACAGCGAGTAAGAGCACCGGCTCCAGTGTTGAGAAGACCTGGAGATCGAATCCCGGGCTCAGACACTTAGCACCCACCCAGAAACACCTGGCTGTGTAACCTTGAGCAAGTTACTTAACCCTGATTGCTTAGGGGCGGCCAGGTGGCTCAGAGAGTAAGAGCACCGGCTCCAGTGTCGGGATGACCTGGATCAAATCCGGGCTCAGATACTCAGCACCACACCCAGAAATAACTGGCCGTGTAACCTTGAGCAAGTTACTTAATCCCGATTGCTTTAAAAAAAAAAAAAAGATGTAAGAGATCTTGATAAATATGGATCAGTAGGTCTATTTTTCATAGAGCAAATAGATTTTTATAGGGCAAATGATCTGGAAACAAATTTGCATACTGATTTAATATTACAAATTATTATTGATTATAATAGCTAATATAATCCATTGTTGAACATTCTTATTTAATATCATATATTTGATTTGAAGTTGATTCAATATAATTTAACTGTTTCCCCTACCTGCCCCCCCAGAGTGATACCAACTGGTGGAAAGGGACCTCAAAGGGCAGGACTGGACTCATCCCAAGCAACTATGGTAAAGTTTGTGACTGTTTTGCTTCAATTAGCTGAACAATTATTTCAACCTCCTTTTTAATGCCTTAGTTTTACAGGGCCCCCTTCCTGGTCACGATAACTGAGGAATTAGTAGGGTAGATACCAGTCTAGGATATTCTTTACTCCTTATGGTCACCTCCCATAAGGTGGAGGATGGGGTTATCAGATAATCTCACCCTGAAGTGATCCAAACGGACTTGTCCCATGGGCAAAAGTCTTGAAATGGAATAGGGAACAGAGTATCTCATGGCCATCTCTGCCATCTTTCCATGTGGAAACCTAAATTTTCCTTTTCCTAAGTCACATAGTCACTACTGACTGTTTCGTACTGTGTCCTGAAATCTGTGGAAGGAGAGCCTAATCTTACAGTGCTTTTTACAAATGACATTCTATAGCTTTCTCAAGAAGCAGTGTGGGCCAGTGGCCAGAGGACCAGATTTGGACCACAGTAGACCTGAGCTTGAGTTCTGACTCAAATGCTCCCTGTGTCTGTAGGCAAGGCATCTTCTTTCTTGGAACCTCAGTTTTGTCATCTGTAACATAAAATAATGATACCTCAAGGACCTACCTAACAGGGTTGTGAGGGTCAAATGAGATAAGGTTCAGAAAATATCTGTGTGCTGTCTGTCATTAGTACCATGATCTCCTGGGTAATGGCTTGTGGGGAGTTATGGAATCAGGCACATGGTCCCCATCATCAAGTGATGTAAAAGAAAAATACATATAAATTAAAGTGGAAAAACTTTTACAAGAACTTATACATAACCACCTAGAGCTGAGGAGATTTACATGTAGGTACTGAATAATCAAGGGCAGGGAAACCATGGAAAAAAGGAAGAGAAGAAGGTTTATAGGGGTTATTGGCATAACTGGAACCATGGTATAATCAGTTTGGAGGGGTTCTATAAAGGAGATTAGGTGTGAATCGTTTCTGCTTTTTTCCCTGCTGACGGGTGCTTTCTGGATAAGAAATGAATTGTTTGGATCCTGTAGAAAAATGTAACAAAAGTTTCCCTCTTCCTTCCAGTCTTCCAGCCTCTAGAAATGCTGTGTACTCTAACTCCCCCCTCCCCATGAATTGTGAGTCTGCGGGTAGTCTTTGTGTGGTAAAGTCCAACCCCAGTGTTGGATCACCTGCCACTGAAAAAGCATTCTAACACAGCATAACCTCTTATCTGAGATAATATTTGGACTGTTACTTTTACTGGCTTCCTGAGTGCAGTGAACAGATCTTCCTCTGAGAGATGAAACTGCTGTTCTCAGAGATAAGAAAATAGGAATCTATTTTTCCCATACTAATTGTTACCATGGTTTTTGTTAGCCATTATTATTTCCATTAGGAAAGAAGATTCTTTTGTCTAGTGAAAATAACTCATTCATGGGGAAATAAGTACTTATTATATTCAGACACCTTCAGAAAAGTCATAGTACTGGAATTTAGTGGTGGAATTCAGAGATCAAGTCCAACTTCCTCATTTTACTGATGAAGAAATTGAATCTCAGAAAGTTTAAATGATTTGTCAAAGATGTAGCAAGAGCTAGGATTTGAATCTAAATTGCACCCCAAATTCATTGTTCTTTCTGCTTTAGATGCTACAGATGTTAAAAACGCATTATAGGCTTTGGATGTTTATATATCTTCTTTCTTTAGATGAAGATGGAAAGAGTAGGTTTATGATATATATCCTTTTTTCTTCTTCTAATTAATAGGTATATAATTACCTTTTCACTTGGGCAACACAAGGATTAGATTGCCTTTAGGGAAAGGAAGCATCTGGGAGGTTTTGTTCTCTTCCTTTTGGCTAAGTAAATAAAACAGTAAAGAAAACCATAAGACTGATGATGGTGACTTTTCAGATTGAGGACAGTCTTCATTAAACAGGCCACACACTACATTTAACAGGCTTGGCATTTGTGTCAGTTGGCATTGTCATTGATTTGGGGTTTGCATTTTGTTCTCCTTTTCACTTTAGTGGCTGAACAAGCAGAATCCATAGATAACCCACTTCATGAAGCAGCCAAAAGAGGTGAGTGTGACTTTGGTAGGTTGGAGGGGGCTCTCTGGAGTGCTACTTTGCATAAATTTCTTAAACTTGGTGTAATGTAGAGGTAATAACTTCAGGCTTATAGCGGACAGTGAACTTAGAGTTGTTAAGAAGTTGATATTTTTTAGGCTGCACAAATTGTCCACCAGAGGCATTATTCTGAATGAGAAGGCAGGAGCACATTTAATAGAGCCTTTGTACCATTTTTTCTTATAAACATACCATTAAAATAAGTGATTTTAATTGACAAGTTGTACCATAGGGACAGCTGGATGGCACAGTGGATAGAGTGCCAGACCAGGAGTCAGGAAGATTCATCTTCCTGAGCTCAAATCTGGCCTCAGACACTTACTAGCTGTGTGACCCTGGGCAAGTCACTTAACCCCACTTACTAGCTGTGAGACTCTGGGCAAGTCCCTTAACCCTGTTTGCCTCATTTTCACCTTCTGCAAAATGAACTAGAGAAGGAAACGGCAAACCATTTCAGTATCTTTGTCAAGAAAACACCAAATGGGGTCACAAAGAGTCAGAAATGAGAGGTAACAACTGGGAAAAAAACTCCAACCCATAGTGATAGGATTATTAGGTAATGGTATGGGCCTTGTAGATGAATCCATTCCAAACTGAAATCCATGTAAAAAGGTATTGACATAAAAATAAAAGCAAACTTCTCCTTTATTTGCACTTTACCATCATTTCAGGCAACTTGAGCTGGTTGAGAGAATGCTTGGATAACCGAGTTGGCGTCAATGGCTTAGATAAAGCTGGAAGTACTGCTCTATACTGGGCTTGTCATGGTGGTCACAAAGGTATGAGGCTTTGTTGCTGTTATGTTTCCATGCCATGGAAGATGGACTTAGCCTGAGACAATCAGTTTAACAAAACAGGAAAAGTTTGGTCCCCTCAAATTATGTCAAAGCCAGTAGAAGAGTTTTATAAATGTGTCCCAAATAATGTATATCGTACTGTAACATAGATACATGTGTGGGTATGAATATAAGCTGGGAAACATAAAAAAAAATTCTAAGGGACATGAACATGAAAATTCAGTTTAGAAAATAAAAACTGCGGGCGGCCAGGTGGCTCAGCGAGTAAGAGCACTGGCCCCAGTGTTGGGATGACCTGGGATCGAATCCAGACTCTGATACTTAGCACCACACCCAGAAATAACTGGCTGTGTAACCTTGAGCAAGAT
Source organism: Petaurus breviceps papuanus (assembly GCF_028583685.1). Taxonomy (NCBI): domain Eukaryota; kingdom Metazoa; phylum Chordata; class Mammalia; order Diprotodontia; family Petauridae; genus Petaurus; species Petaurus breviceps. The sequence goes on from NW_027185764.1 coordinate 3,138,991, forward strand.
ATTTAACCCCAATTGCTTAAAAAAAAAAAAGAGAAAGAAATTAAAAACTGCAATGGTACAAGATATGGAGACCTAGATGACCCAGTAGCATTGATAAAAATCTTTTCCTCATCATTTAGAGTTTTTTCGATTCTTTAAGTTTTTTTTCTGAAAGACTAAACTAATCTCAAAGTACTTAAATACATGAATTTTCTTTAACTGGTAAAATGTTAAATCTTATTCTTGACATCTCATTTTATTTTATCTAGTTTATTTTGTCCAATTTCCTTTTGAAAGTGTGTTAATTCTTTTAAATTTATATTTCAGATGTAGTGGAAGTGTTATTTACCCAGCCAAATATTGAACTGAATCAGCAGGTGAGGAAGTTTATACTATAACTCTTTCTTTAAACCTATCTCTTTTTAGTAACCTGTGTGCCTTTTAAGTCTAATTGTGTCATCGACTTGGAATTTTTCTTTTCTTGTATTTTGAAGAGATTCTTTTTTCTTCTTACTTTCATAGAATAAGTTGGGGGACACTGCTTTGCATGCTGCCTCCTGGAAGGGTTATGCTGACATTGTAGAGATGCTTCTGGCAAAAGGTAAACCTGAACGTTGAGCTCAGCACTCACTTGATTCTTTTTCCCAATTAAAAAACCAAAAACCGAAAACAAACTTTAACAAACATAACCAAAATGGGCATTTCCATATGTATAGTAGAACAAAAAAGAAGGTTGTACATGAAATTGAATCTCAATTATTGGCAGCTTTTTTTTTTCCTCTTTTAGAGTCTATAGTAAATTCAGTGTTATTTTCAGAGCTGTCCTTCAGAATCTTCTGAGGTTCCTTCTGGCCTTCTCATCTGTAGCGCTCACTAAATAGGGAAAGAAAGAGTTAACATTTAACCTATCTGTTTCATTTAAACTGTTTCATTGGTGTCTGAATCCAATACCACGTGTATTTATTAAACACCTACTGTATAGTTCTCTCAGATAAGTAGTAGAGTGGAGTGGATGAAGGGCTATACTCTGAGTTAGAAATACCTGGGTTTAATTCTTATTTCAGAAACTTACTAGCTGAACCTGGGCGAGTTATGTAACCTCCACAAGTCCCATCTGTAAAATGAAGAGTTAGATTTGATGACCTCTAAGTTCCCTTCCAGCTTACAATCTAACTAGAAGCACAAAAGATGCTGTCCAAGGTGCTATGATATGAAGGAACCCTCCCCGCCACTGTATCTGCCTTCAGGAAGCTTTTATTCTACATGGGGAGGGGGAGTTAAAAGCTTGTAAACAGATAAGCCTTTGCACAATTATTTAAAGAGGGTGAGAATACTAATACTTAGGGTTATCAGGAAAACTTCCCTATAGGTGGTGGTACATGTGCTGAACCTTAAAAGAAGCCAGACATTTAAAGAAGACGGCAGGGGAGGGAGAGTGTGGAGGAGGGGTAACCTTCCCAGGGACACAAGGCAGGAGGTGCTAGGATGGCTTTGGGGAGCAGTTAAATACCCTAGACTGGAAGGATGATAGTGTCTTAAACAAAAAAGGGAAGCTAAGAGGGAGGATTAGTGTTTGGGAGAATATAACAAGTTGCATCCTAGGCATGTAGGATCTGTATTACTCAGCATTCTAGAAGAAAATCTGATGTAAAGCAGAAGTGAATAAAAGAGTAAAAGGAAACAGAACTTAAATTCAATTGTAGATAGACTAGGAACTGCCCAAGAGAAAAAGACGAAGCCCAAGAGATTTTTATTTCCTAGTTCCCTAAAATGTGCTGGTTTGTCTGGCTCAAGACTTTAAAAAAATTTTTTTTAGCCTTTAAGTGTTACTTTTTTTGGTATATTTTTTTTTTTTAAAGAGGACTTGAAGAATGGATTGCATAAATTATTTTAGACAACAGAACTATGTGAAACAAAAATCACATCTGGATTTTGTTGTCACAGCCAGTGTATCGAATCTGAGAGAGACCCTTCAGATGTAAAATGTCACTCTATCAAATCCATTCCCCATACCCCCAACCTTTCTCTCTCAGCTGGAGAAGGGAGAGGGAAAAGGGCATCTTTCAGTTCATCCTAATTGGTAGCTAGGTGGCACTGGCCGGAGTCAGGAAGACCTGAGTTCAAATATGGCCTCAGACACTTTCCAGCTGTCTGATCTTTCTAGCTGGGTAAGTCATTCAGTATCTGTCTGCCTCAGTTTCCTCGTCTGTAAAAATGGAGATAATATTAGTACCTACCTCCCAGTGTGGTGAGGATCTAATGAGACAATATTTGTAAAGTCCTATGCAAACGTTAAAGTGCTACATAAATGATATTACTTTAATGTGTCTGGTGATGTAGGATTTACTCTGGGGGGGAGGGTTAGTAAACTGCTCACCATATTTTCTAACCTTAATTTGATACAAATATTAAGAAAAATGCCTTTTTTAAAAAAGGGCAATAACAGATTGTAAGAAGCACATAACGTAGTGAATACAGAGCTGGCCTTGAAAAAAAGTCCTGTCTCAGGCATGTACTGGTTGTATGACCCTGGGCAAGTCACTTAACCTCTTCCTGTTGTTTTTCAGTCATATCCTCTTCATATATATATATATATATATATATATATATATATATATATATATATA
>NW_027185764.1:3141696-3231094 GCF_028583685.1 Petaurus breviceps papuanus
TATATATATATATATATATATATATATATATATATATATATATATATCCTCTTCAGTCATATAACTCTTCATGACCCCTTTGGGGTTTTCTTGGCAAAAATACTGGAATGGTATTTCTTCATTTCTTTCTCCAGCTCATTTTACAGATGAGGAAACTGAGGCAAACAGGGTTATGTGACTTGCCCAGGGTCACACACCTAGTAAGTATCTGAGGCCAGATTTGAAGTCAGGTCTTGACGCTCTATTTACCTAACTGTCCTTCCTACTGCTGCTGGGCAACTCTGTAAGGCTATAGATAGAGGTTGGAAAGAAAGGTTCTATCTTCTCTGGTAGAGGGAGTTTCTTCCCTTGGTAGTGCCCTATGTGAGTGAAGAACAGAGGTAGTCCCCATCTCAATTCCAAAATGATTATAATGAGAACATTAGCAACAAGCTCCTTAATTGAAGGTATCAAATATGCTATTACAACCTCTCTCTGTTGTTTTTGATTTTTTGTTACTGAACTAAAACAAAATCCTCTTAAACCAAAACTACCTTTCCCCCTTCTACCTATATAACCCTAGACAAGTCACTTCTCCTCCCTGGGCCTCAGTTTCTCCATCTATAAAATGAGGAAAGTTGAACTAGATGACCTCTTCAGGACTCTTCTACTTCTATGTTCCATAATTCTTTTATCTTCTTGCTTGTCTTTGGGCAAGTCACTTAACCCCAATTGCCCTGCCTTCCCCCCTCCAAAAGGCAAAAACAAAAAACAAAAAACTGACTCGTGTCTTTTGTTGTAAAAGGTGCTAGAACAGACTTGAGAAATAATGAGAAGAAGCTGGCCCTAGACATGGCAACCAATGCTGCCTGTGCTGCTCTGCTTAAGAAGAAACAAGGAACTGGTACTTCAATTTATTATTTCTTTCTTCTCTAACTTCTTTTCAAACTTTAAGGTTAAATTATTTTCCAGAAAAAAAAGGTGTTTTGGTGACTTCTTAAGATTGATTATTTTTCTCTACCAGAAGTAGGAAGCCTAGCAGCATTAAAGAAAAAATCCCAGATAAAAATGAGTATTCTAGTGACACACATCTTTTTATGATTAATTTCATGTCTCTTTTCATTCCCCTCATTTACTATTTGGATAATATTGATTTTCCCAGCATTCTCTCCCTTGCCCATACTCAGGCTTTTGTCTCAGTGCTTCTCAGGGTCAGATAGTATTTCCTACCCCTTGCCACAGATTCTTATTTATAACTACATCAGTCATTTAAAGTACATGCTCATCAATGCACTCAACAAGTTTTTTTTTTTTTTTATAGAACAGTCTCAAAATTTTTTCCAAGGTCTTTGATTGTTTTCTAGCAGCTCAAGACTATTATCAATGGAAATCCTTCCCACCCCCACCTTTGCTTAGGTCCTATTTATATCTTTAAAGAGACTGTTGATTGCTCTCTAGATCAATTTTCACAAAGTCTGTGTACATGTGTTAAAGGAGGAGTCTCTTTTGGGTTTTGAGAGCAAGTTTTAACAGTCATGAAAAGAGCTTGTGTCCGTGGTGATTTTAAATGAAACGACACTGCACATGCTCAGGTCACTCTTTCTCTGTGGAAAATTCCTCTGAATATTTGGCCTTTGGTGTTAAAGCAACATTCAGTCCCAGTTGTGGTGGAGCCTTTTCCCTGGGTTACCACTGAATTCACACTTACTTTAGCACTTGAAAGTGGGGGAGGAGATCATGGTGTGTCTTTGTCTTGTGTGTGTGTGTGTGTGTGTGTGTGTGTGTGTGTGTGTGTGTGGTTTTAATTCTACTCTCCCACTTGTGGCTGTGTTTAAGTTACTCAAGTACCCCTGCCATCTCCACTTCCTTTTCCTCTGTCATCCTCCTTCTGTCCTGCTTTCTGCAAAGCCTCAGATGGCAAAAAGCAGGGAAGGGTTAGTGCTGGGGAATAATTTCCCCTTTCCTTCAATCAACCAGCAGGGATTTATTGAGAAGACTAGGTTAAAGGGTGTTAACTTTTGGTTGCTTTGTCTCCCCTTTTAGATGTGGTCCGGACATTAAGCAATGCCGAAGATTATCTCGATGATGAAGATTCAGACTAATACCTTCCCAGTGTGGTTGAGATCTGAAACCTCTGCTGTCTAGGCCATTAAAAAAAAACAACCCAACCCTGTCTTTGCCAGAAGAGTGTTGGTAACTGTAAAAAGGATGTGTGAGGAAGGCAGTGCTGCCTTCTGTTGGAGCAGAATTTGTACATGGCTTATCTTCTCTTTAAATTTGCCAATGTCACTAGAATCCTTTGCTGTGTAAAGTGCATTTATGTTCACCAAATTAGCACAAGAGAGAATAATTTTTATTTATCCTACTTAAGGAATTAAAAACTTTTTTTTGCTTAATAATGAAAACTCGGGGGTGGAAATATATATATATTTTTTAAGTTTGTAATTTACCTCAGAGTTGAAGTATTTTGAATGGATTTTAGAGGGGAAAATGCCTGTTATAAACACAAACCAAAAGTATCTCTTTAGGAAACTGTCAGTTAATTCTGACAGAAATAAATATTTTATGACACTTTATGCCCGTAGTCTGTTTTTTTTTTGTGAAGTTGTCTACTAGTAAATGAATCTTGTGACAGTCCCAGTGTTCTTCTTAATGAGAAGCTTTTAAACAAATTATTCTCTTTTCAAATTTATTGGTATACTTTGCTTTGCCACAAATTTATTACCCCCAAATGCCTGAAGGAACTTTTTTACAGAGTACATTTCCTTCAAAAATCAGATTGATTTAATGAGAAGGAGGAGTGATTAATTTGGGTAGCATGTCACCAGACTGAATATTTTGATAAAAGTCCAGAGGAGTCCCCTGGGGCTGGGCAGAGGGTACTGTTGAGGTGTGAACCAAGACTGATGTGATCTTACAGGATGACAAGGTTCCTGGTTCTAAGGTGTAAGCCAGGTGAGACAGTTAGGACCCTGTGGGACCCTGGATGTTTAACCTCTCTAGGTTCAGTATCCTCACCATGAAATGAGGGAGTTGGACTCAGTGGCCCCTAAGGTCTCTTCTTGTTCCACATCTGTGATTCTTTTAGTGAAATAATACTCTACTCCATTTTTTTTTCTTTTTGGAGGGCAATTGGGATTAAGTGACTTGCCCAAGGTCACATGGCTAGTTTTTGTGGCTGAGGCCGGATTTGAACTCAGGTCCTCCTGACTCCAGGACCGGTGCTCTGTTCACTGCACCACCTAGCCTCCCCTATTCTGCTCCATTTTGTTGTTTTGTTTCAGTTGTTTCCAACTCTTTGTGACCCCATTTGGGGTTTTCTTGGCAAAGATATCATTTCCTTCTCCTGCTCATTTTACTGAGGAGGAAATTGAGGCAAACAGGGTTAAGTCACTTGCCCAGGGTCACACAGCTAGTAAGTGTCTGAGGCTGGATTTGAACTCAGGGAGATGAGTCTTCCTGACTGTCCCACTCTGCTCTATCCCCTGTGTCACATAGCAGCCCGATTCTGCTCCATTTACATAACATAATTTTGTTCAGCCACTTTAAGCCCAGATTTTGTTTCCTGCTTTTTGTTACTACAAATAATGTTGCTATGGATATTTTGTTACACATACGTATGTGTTTCCCCCTCCCTTGGGATACATCCCCAGTAGAAGAATCCCTGAGTCAAAAGGTAGGAACAAATCAGTCATCTCTCTTGTCTAACTCCAAGATCTTCTCGAAGTGGCTGGCCCATTTCCCAATTTAACTAGCTGCAAATTCACATTGCCAGTCAGAAACTTTTTAAAAATGTCATTTGAGCAATTTCATGATAGTTAACGTCAAGGCAATGATCATTGAGGAGTTGTTTCAAGAAAATGATGTGTAATTTTTAAAATAATTACATCTTTAATTTCTCTCTAGTTATCTGAGTCTTAATGGCTCTAACACCTCAGTAAAGTGACAAATCCAAGGAGACAATCTCTCAGCTGAGAGTTTCTATAGTCGATTTGATTTTTTTTTTTTTAGCGTTAGGTGGACAGGAGTCATTAAAGACTTTTTTTGTATTCAGTTTTTTTCTTTTTGACATTTTCTCACCCTCACAAAATATGGGTGTGACCAGGAGGTTTTTCATGGCAGACAAAGTTAGAGTAATAGGATTTCCTCTGTAACCGGTCTGCCGAATATAAGAGCCTGATTCTGTGTTACTGAAATAATGTTAGAAACTGCTATTTCAAAGTTGATTTTGTAATGGGTCTGTCATGCTAATTTCATAAAACACATTGATGAAGATAAGGAAAAATTTAAAGAAGGAAATGACTCAACTCAGGAAGTAACTGCTGGTACAAGGCTGCCCTTGTCTTATGTGAGTGTCTTGAGAAGAGAAACATTTTTAACGCCCAATCAGTCCCTTAACAAAATGCTAGTTGATGAATATTCTATATATATATAATGGCAGAAACAAGCCATGGGATTAGATTTTGGAATTGAGGGAAAATTATATATATATATATTTTTTTAAAGCAATCAGGGTTAAGTAACTTGCTCAAGGTTACACAGCCAGTTATTTCTGGGTGTGGTGCTAAGTATCTGTGCCCAGATTTGATCCCCAGGTTGTCCCGACACTAGATCCAGTGCTCTTACTTGATGAGCCACCTGGCCACCCCTGAAAATAACATTTTATCTTTGTTAACTGAAATGATCTCTGAGATATCAAACCCGTGCTATATAATTATGCCGCTGGTGTAGCAGAGAGAGCACCAGCCTTGGAGACAGAACCGTCTATCACTTCCCCCTCCACTGTCTCTTTCTTACTGAGGCATTCTTAACCTGGGGTCTTCAAACTTGTTTTTTGTCTTTTGAAAAATGTTTTGATAAGTATTTCAATATAATTGGTTTCCTTTGTAATTATATGTGATTTATTTGATAACTATATAACACGTCTAAAAAATGTAATTTATAATACATGTGAGAAATAATAAAACATTATTCTGAGAAGAGGTCCCTAGGATTCCCCAATCTGACAGAGTCACCACGATCCCCAAAATGGTTAGGCACCCTTGGTCTAACCGACTTGTACTCTTCCCTGTTCTTGCTGGCACCACCAACTTTCTTTTTTTTTTTTTTTTAAGCAATCGGGGTTAAGTAACTTGCTCAAGGTTACACAGCCAGTTATTTCTGGGTGGGTGCTAAGTGTCTGAGCCTGGGATTCGATCTCCAGGTCGTTCTGACACTGGAGCCGGTGCTCTTACTCTCTGTGCTACCTGGCTGCCCCCTACCACCAACTTTCAACCCTTCATTGCCTCTTGACGGGATTTTTGCGATAGCCTAACCATACTTCCTCCCACCAGTCATCCTCCTCTTCAGTCTATACCATCTGCCATTACCAGAGTGACCTTTCTAAATTATAGCTTAGATTATTTTATTAACTTGTTCCCAGACTTTCAGTGATTTACTGTTGCCAACTAAATGAAATCCAAATTCATTCTGGCATTCAAGGCCCCCAACTTAATCAGTCTAATCACCCAACTACAGAAACTCTATACCTTACCCAAGCTGCACTACTTACTGTAATCATACTCAACACTTTTCTGCCTTTATGTTTTAGTGTTCCCTCTCCCTGCCATCATTCCACCTCCTCACCCCTCACTGCCTAATAACTAACCTTTGTATTTTGCTTTAAGGTTCACAAAAGCACTTCACATTTGTTTGTTTTTTTTTTTTGTTTTGTTTTGAGGGGAGAGGGTAGGGCAATTGAAGTTAAGTGACTTGCCCAAGGTAACAGGGCTAGTCAGTGTGTCAAATGTCTGAGGTCAGATTTGAACTCAGGTCCTCCTGACTCCAGGGCCAGGTTTCTACTGTGTCTCCTAGCTGCCCAGCACATTACATTTGTACTGCTTTGATCTTCACAACAGCTTTGTGATATAGGTGCTGCTGTTCCCATTGTAAAGCTGGGGTAACTGTGACTTAAGTTAAGTGACTTGTCTGGGGTCCATAAGTATCTGAGACAGGAATCAAACTCAGGTCTTTCTATATCCAAGCCTTGGCCAGCATTGGCCCCTGTATCTCTTCCTGTTGGAATCTCACCTGTGTATCAAGCTGTGGCTTAGTTGACACCTTCATAAAGCTTTCTCTGTCTCTCCCACCTCAGTGTAATAATCCCTTTCCTCTAAAGCCCAGCAATTATATTTTCACCTCTGATATTTAATCCACTTACCACATCCTGCTTGTATTACAGAAATTTGTGGACTTGCCTTAACCCTGTCCAACTGGCTGTAAACTCTGGACACCTTCAGCATAGTCTGCTACACAAAATAGGGATTTAATCGATTTTTATAAAATGGTAGCTTCTTTGAAGTGTTGCCCTTAAGCAAATCTTCTCCAAATTGTGGCCTTTGTCTCCTTAATGGTCTTACAAAAGTCTGATGACCTTTAAATACTTTTTTGGTGTCCCCTGACTCTTACAGATTTTTGAGTCCAAGGACATTTTGTATAGATAAAAGAGGGAATAGGGGAGGGAGGAAAAATCAAGACCATATAACCTTGAGATGGTAGTAGGATTAGCAGTGGTGGTAGTAACAAATAGTAATAAAAACATTTTAAACATGAGAGTAGTGCAACCTTCAAAGTTATATTTAAATTCGAAGGAAATGTTTATATTTAGATAAAGACTTTGGGGGGAAATCCTAGTGTGGGGACCCCTGCTTTAGGGGATAGTTTGTCAAGTGAAGAGGGAATTGTGGGGGGAAATGATATCACGTAACAGTAGGCCTGCACATATTTGTCTTTTGATATAGGTAAGAGTTTGGGGGTGCAAAAGGACAGGTTTGTTCAATTATAGCTGTGGTATCATGGTAAGATTTATGTTTGCTTTTGTGTTGACTTGGCTTCTCATGGTTATCTGCCAGTAAATCTGTGGTTTGCACAGAGGCTTAGGGAGGCTGAATGCAGCATCAAAATAAACCTGTTCCAGCATCCAGTAACGGCATTGCACTGGTAACCCTTCAAAGGACAAACAAAAGCTTGTGATTTACCTCCTGGAAATGACTTTAGAAGTTGTTGCATGAATACTTTCTAGCTGTCGCAGTGCCTTTGTCCTTTAGAAAGTACCTTCTGGGCAGTCAGCTACAACTCTGCTTCCTTTAATGTAAAGGAGAAAGGTTTCGAAGTTAGGTTTCATTTCTGGGATTGGCCTGATGCTATTTTTAAATTTTCATAGTGCTCCCCGTCCGTATCCATTCTGCCGTATAACAACAGAAGTGTCCAGATTTCTGTATTTAGACGTTGCATCTGTTATCTGTTTCTCTGCATAAACTAAGAACAAATAGAGAACAAAGTAAATGTAGCACTAGACCAGTAATTGAGACTTATTCTTTTGCTCTTTTCTGTTTGGGAATGGTGATAATATGGAAGAAATCTGAAGTTAGTTTGGATGAGTCACGCATATGTTGTTTAATGTAAGTTTTCTTCATCTGAAAGTGCAGACATTCTTACTAAATAAATGGTTCTTCTAAGTAGAATATTTCTCAGTGATAAAGATTGCTGATCTGACTCTTAGAGTGGATAGAGGTCTTGGGTAAATACAATAGCTATGGGTTGATAGCCAGTTTGGCCCTTTGTAATTAGTACAGTAGTAAGAAATTGGGTAATCAAGTTTCTAATTTATTTAAGCATCAGACAGTTGAGATTTTGGTGGGAATTACTGAAAAAGGTTCTATAAATCATTTTCTAATTAAAAATCTTGTGGAATTTGTTTCCTCCCCTCCCCTTTCCCCACTATATTTAGTATTGGTCTTATCTTAAATTGTCAGTCCTAGATCTATTTTCTGGGTCAGCTGTTTTTCCAGTGAGGTATTTTAAGTTTTCTTCTATTTTTTCATTCTTTTAATTTTATTTGACTGATTCTGGATGTCTTATAGAGTCATTAGCTTCTACTTGACCAATTCTAATTTTTAAGGAATTGTTTTCTTCAGTTAGCTTTTGTACTTCCTTTTCTACTTGTCCAATTCAATTTTTAAAATTTTATTTATTCATTTTTTAGTTTTCAACATTCATTTCCATAAGATTTTGAGTGACAAATTTTCTCCCCTTCTCTCCCCTACCCCCTACCCCAAGATACTAAGCATACCGAATACCCCTTCCCCCAATTTGCCCTCTCTTATATCCCCCCCAAATACCCCCACCCCCTTACTTTCTTATAGGGCAACATGGATTTCTGTACCCCATTGCCTGCATATCTTATTTCCCAGTTGCATGTAAAAAACAAATTTTTTTAATATTTGTATTTTTAAAACTTTGAGTTCCAGATTCTCTCCCTTCTTCCCTTCCTTATTCCCCCTTTTCCTCCCCCCCCCCTACTGGGAAGACAAGCAATTCAATATAGGTTATACATGTGTAGTTACACAAAACATTTACACAGTAGTCATGTTATGAGAAACCAAGTATATTTCCCTCCATTCTATCCCATCCCCCATTTATTCTGTTTTCTCCTTTGACCTTTACAGAAGTGTTTGCTTCTAACTACCCTCTCCCACAATCTGCCCTCCTTTCTGTCATCCCCCCTCTTATTCCCTTACCCCCTACTTTCCTGTAGGGTAAGATACCCAACTGAGAATGCATGTTATTCCCTCCTTAAGCCAGAACCAGTGAGAGTAAGGTTGGCTCATTCCCTTTCACCTTCCTGCTCTTCCCCTCCATTGTAACAGCTTTCTCTTGCCTCTTATGTGAGGTAACTTACCCTATTCTGAAGTCTGCTCTGGCTGGTCTGGACTGAGGGCCAGCATGGCTCACATGGGACTGCCCTCTGCTCCCAAAGCAGTGTGATAGACCCTTCCTGTAGGCCCACCAGGCTGCCTTCAGCAGGAGATTTGTTTCTGTCACTTTGTGGATTCTATAACACTAAAATTTGTTCAGTCATTTTTTACAGGTATTGGAGGTGGTTGGAGGGGGAGCTCATGCAAGTTCCTGCTTTTACTCTGCCATCTTGACTCCACCCCTCCCATTCCAATTTTTAAGCAGTTGTTTTCTTCAGTGGATTTTTTTTTTCCATTTGGCCGATTGTATTTTTTAAGAAATTGTTTTTTTCAGTTAATGTTTACCCTTTCTTTTCCAAATTGTTGATTTTCTATTGTATAACTCTCATTTCTTTCCCCAATTTTTCTTCTACCTCTCTGATTTTTAAAATTCTTTTTGAGTTTTTCCAAGAATTTTTAGGCTTATGAACAATTCATACTCCCCTTTGAGGCTTCACATGTAGGCATTTTAACATTGTTGTCATCTTCTGAGTTTGTGTTTTGATCTTTCCTGTCACCATAGTAGCTTTCTATGGTCAGGTCGCTTTTCTGTTTTTTGCCTATTTCATGACTTTTAAAGTTAAGTTCTGCTTCTGAGCTACAGGGAACACTGTCCCAAGCTTCTTGCACTGGGGATCAGGGGCCTGGTCACTGGCTTTCTGCACCAGAGTCTCTAGGGATGGCTGCTTGCCCACTGCGCTGGTGTGGCTTGGCCTAGTCTTGCCTTGCTGTGCCCTGGGTTCCAGGGCCAGCAGTTTCCCTTCTGCACTGGGGATGGAGGCCTTGTAGCTGACCTGCTGTGCCACTGGCCTGCTGAACCAGGACTGAGGGTCCTCAGTTGCTGATATATGCTGTGTCTAAGAGCCTCTTGCTGGCCTGGTCAGATGATGTCTGTGCTGGTCTGTACTCCCCTTATACTCAAGTAAGACAGACTTTTCCTGACCTCTGTCCTTCTGAGTTATCTTAAGCTGGAAGATTGTTTCACTCTGTCTTTTTGTAGGTTCTGTCTGTCTAGAATCCACTTAGAGGCTTGATTTAATGTTGTTTCTGAGGGAAATGGGAGAGAGCTCAGGCAACTTCCTGGATTTTCTCTGCCATCTTTCCAAAGTTCAGTCTCTAGAAGGACTTTACTGATAATGAAATGGGATTAACTTTCTAAACAATCTTGTTCAGACCCCACCCAGGTGGGGAAGCCCTTGTGCTTTACTCTGGTCTACTAGGTGGGGTTAATTCTTTGAATAGATTGCCCAAGGCTGTGGGTATGACATAGTCAGAGTTCATTAGAATAGGTCCAGCCCCTCATTGTAATATTCAAAGTTGGCTACCACCCTCAGGAGCACCCTTCTTCCAAGTACATATAAGCCATGAACTCACCACCATGATTGTCTTTGGTATTCATGAGTGCTGCTAACCTCCTTGTGTTAAAATGCTGGCATTATTAATAAAATGACTACTCAGAAATATCTCTTAAGCTTTTTAAATGCCACAAAATCTTTTATCTACTAAGAGTAAAATGACTCTTGTTCTCATATTTGTGTCAATTTCCTATATATCCTTGGATAGCAGACAATTAAAAAAATTAACTTGTTTATTTTTATTGTGAAAGATAAAAATCCTACATGTCATATTTATAAAAAGGGTAGGACTGTATCTATGAATTTATAATCACCTGCAATTCTCTTTAATTAGACACACATCTCTTTTTTTTTTTTAACTTAGCTCATGGAGTGATGGTACTAGAATTTTAAATACAAATTAGAAAGCTCATTCTTCGAAACGTTGATTCAGGCAAACAACACAGTGATTGTTTTTATTTATTTATTTTGAATAGACTTTTCTAAAGAATATTTATTTAGAGGCAAATTCTGAACATTTAATTTCCAAGGATCTTAAAAAGAATTCTCATTAAGCTTGGCCTCAAAGCTTCAGGTGTGTCCATCTTCCTTCAGTACATAATAGTTAGCTAATAGCTATTAATAATAATGATAGGGGTGGCCAGGTGGGTCAGTGAATAGAGCACAGGCCCTGGAGTCAGGAGGACCTGAGTTCAAATCCAGCCTCAGACACTTAACACAAAACTAGTCGTGTGACCTTGGGCAAGTCACTTAACCCCAATTGCCCTACCTTTCCCCCTCCAAAAAAAAAAGCAAAAAAAAAAAATAATGATAGCTAATAGCTATGTAAAAAAAAAATTCCTATTAAGGTTGGCCCTAAAGCTTCATGTCTGTCCTCCTTTAGTAACTTCTCATCTCTTGGCTTGCTTCCTTAGCGTCAATAATAATAATAATTGGTATCAATATAACATGTTTTAAAAGTTTATAAAACATTGCTTAAAACATCTTACTTCATTTTTCATTCAATAAGCATTTTTCTCTCCTTTTGCCTAATTAAAAAGGAAAAACCAAAACCCTTATAACAATTATATACAGTTAAAGCAAAACAAATTCTCACATTGTCCATATTCAAATGTAATCTCATCTTGCCTATTAAATCCCTAATTTATTTTAAAATTTCTCTTAATAATTGCATTTATTTCTGTGATATACCTTCCTTTATCCAACAGTTTTTGTAACTGATTTTCTCTTTGTAACAAAGATTAAAAGTGAACAAGGAAAAAAGCAATTTAGCAAAACCAAACAACATGTTGACCATATATGAGGACATAGGTAGTATCCTACATCCATTGTGCTTCATCTCTGCAATGGAAAAAGGAAAGCACATGTTCTCAATTCTTCTGTGTGTCCAAAGTTGATCATTTATATTATTATGTAACATTTATTTTATTTGTTCTTTCTGTCTATGTGATTGTAGTTTCCGTGTACTTTGTTTTCTTGATTCTGCTGACTTTACTCTGTATAAATTCATATGTCTTTCTATGTTTCTCTGAATTTGATGTGTTCATCATTTCTTATGTTGCAGTAATATTCAATCATATCCATCTACCATAATTTTTTAAAGCCATTCTCTAACAGATGGATGTTTGTTTTGGGGCAGCAAAGATCTAGAAACATAGTTCTTGAAGGATCTATTGGGTTTTCAATGGCAATAGATTTAGCATATGAAAATTGGGGAAGATTTGCAGCATCTCATCAGTGTTTGAATCTTGGCCTTCCTACTTGCTCACTGTAATTCAATGCAAATCATTTAACCTCTTTATCCCTTGGTTTTCTCATCTGTGAAAGGGAAGCATAAAACTATATGGCCTCTAAAATCCTCTCTAGCCCAAAGACCTTGATCATTTATTGTATAAGCAGTGTGTATGAATTTATTACACCTTTTTTTTTTTGCAGAGAAATTTGACATTAAGACCAGAAGAACTGGGGCTATGAGAAATAATCACATTACCCAGAATTCCACCTGGCCATGAGTGAATTTAGAAAAAAAAATTTATTTCACATCATTTCTTATGGGTGACCTGGTCTCTAACCCCTTGTGAAAAAGGGTCATTTCTTAGGCGAAAGCACACTTTAAGACAATTACAGAAGTCCTTTTATAATCTATCCAGATTCAAATTTCCTTTGTGAACCCCATTAGCCAGGTTAGTATTCATAGAAATCACCCCCCTTGCCAACGTGGGTCTGCACCCTAGCTTCCTTCTCTCATTTCCCCATTTCAATTCCCCCTTCCCTTTTCATCTTCATTTTTCTTTATTCTTAAAGGAAAGGTCAATCCATAGAATGCTTTGAGCCCCGTTCTATGTTGTCTACATTTTCCATAGCACAAGAAAGGAATTTTCTCAATTGCTAAGAGAACTGACCGAAGGTATGAGTTGAAATTCAGGATATTCATGAGAAAGAGTCTCATTATCTAAGACTGTTATCTGGGTTAAGGGACCATCCTTTGTGAATCCCACTTTGTCCAACCGCTTTTGATACACAGGAAAAAGGCCTTCTCAGAACAAAGAAAAGTAGTAGATATGCTGATTATCAGGTGGCCAACCTCCCCCCATATATAGACCTATGATAAGATCAAAAAACAGAATTGGATTTAGAGTATGTTGGCCCTAGAATATATGTTAGCCCGTTTCCTTGTCAAACTGCATTCTGAGTGGTAAAATAAAGCTCAAAAAATATATCATAAAACATCCAAATTACTTTGCATCCTTAGGACCATGACTAGATTTGTAACTAGGACAGGGCAACTGGGCCTTCCTCCAGGGTGCTTTAATTTAGACATTAATTGTACTCCTTTAATAGTTAGAAACAATTGTGCTTATCATCTAACTAGGAAGAATAAACAGTCAAAATAGGATGCTACTACCTGCCATCATGTTGACTGAGTCCCAGGGGAAATCCTAGGTTTAGCTCTACCTTTTCCCGTCCCCTGGTGATGTTCTGCCTAGCCATGGCCTTGTTCTCTGTAGTCTCTGACCCTTCTCACAAGGGGAGGTTTTCTGGGGCATCACCACTCCAGGGTTCCTTGTGCCACAAAATCTGAGGTCTCACCTCCCTACTTTCACAGCTCAAATGATTTTGTCTTTCTGTTTTGCTATGGGTTTTATGGCCCTTCATCTCAAAGACCTGAAATGCTAGTTATGTATCTGGCCCGTGACATTGGCAGCAGGGGGTGGGGGAGAACAGGGCAGGGTAAGAACTATTAGATATGTCAAGAATCAGGGGCATTCCAATGCAAGGATCTAAGACAACTCCAAAAGACTCACAATGGAGAATGCTATCCGCATCTAGAAAAAGAACTTTGGAGTCTGAATGCAGATGGAAGCAGACTATTTGCTCTCCTTTTCTTTTCTTTTCTTTGTTTTGTTTTGTTTCTTCTCTCTAGTGGTTCCTCCCATTAGTTCTAATTCTTCTTGACTATTGTGAAAATATGCTTAATATGAATGCATAAATAGAGCCTAAATCAAATTGCACACTGTCTTGGGGAGAAGGGAGAGGAGAAAATGTGAAACTCAGAACCTTATGGAAATAAATGTTGAAAACTAAAAATTAATTAATTGATTAAAAAAAAAAGAATCAGAGGCTTTCCCAGGCTCATCTGGGAGCTTCCATGTACTTAGTGGCCCCGGGGCTCCTGGACTGTTTGGTTTCCTGGCTGCCTTACAGTGAAGTCAGTCTTCAGTGAATTAGCTCAAGGTGAGATGTTTGACACTAGGGCAATTCAAGATGGTGAGATCTGGGATGAGACAAAAAAAATAGAGGAAAAACAATGGTGTGAGCAAAGCTAAGAAGGGCAGAGGAGACTGAGGAAAAAGCAAAGAGTTTGAGGAAGGAGAAATAATTGTCTCCCTTTCAAATTATGCACATTTCTGATGCAAAGCCTTTGGCCTAAATGAGGCATTTTTCATTTTAAAGATAGTGTTAGCTAACACACATTCTCTAGACATAATAGTGTGTGTGTGTGTGTGTGTGTGTGTGTGTGTAGAGAAGAATGTCTTGGGAGCACAGAATATCATAGTTATTTACCTGGAGAGGCTTAAAAGAACTGATGCTGAGTGAGAAGAGTAGAACCAGGAGAAATTTGCACACAATTACAGACACAACGTATGTGTGATGACCAACTCTGATAGACTGGACTCTTCTCAGCAATGCAGTGACATAAGTCAATCCCAAAAGATGCATGATGGAGAGAAAAATGTGCATCCAGAGAAAGGACTAGAAAGAACGAAGTTTATATCCAGGTGGAAGCAAAATACCTGGTCTTTTTCATTCTCCTATTTGGTTCTGTGTCCTCTTTACCATTTTCCATTACAGCTGTATAATCCGTCCTTATAACCTGACCAATGTATAATGTGAAAGTATTTATAGATCCAATACTTGACTATAAGCCGCCATGGGGGGAGGGAGGGGAGGGAGAGGGACAAAATGTGAAATTCAAGGAATTGTGGAATAGAATCCTGTAAACTAAAAGGAAACAAACAAATTAATAAATTAAAAAAAAGACATCTTAAAAGGTCTTCAATAATAGCTGCCTTTTCCCTTCTTCCATTTCATAGACAAGGCAACTAAGGTCTAGAGATGGAAAGTGAATTACCTAAAACTGAACAACTATCTAGTGGCAGAACTGGCTTAGAATTCCAGGGTTCTCAATCTTGGGGGCATGTTTTACTAGTATGCCATGTATCTTGAGTGAAATTTTTTCTTTTTGGAGGGCCATTGGGGTTAAGTGACTTGCCCAAGGTCACATGGCTAGTTTTTGTATTAAGTGTCTGAGGCTGGATTTGAACTCAGATCCTCCTGATTCCAGGGCCGGTGCTCTATTCACTGTGCCACCTCGCTGCCCCTTGTGTGAGTTTTTGAATGTGACCACAAAAGCCTGGTTATTGTCATTTAAAAAAAAATACTGTTCAAGTAAACACGAAATGGAAATGATCAATGTTTTAAAGACAAGGGTCCTAGCTTTAAATTTCTGCCACTTTTTTCATCACCTCCTTTGGAATATTTTTCTTGAGTCTGAAAGATCCTGGACCAAGCATTTAGTACTTTATGTGAAATTTTTTGTGAATTTATTAATATAAACTTCATTCTTTGACCTTTCTTCTAAGAGCTAAAAGCATTTTGCATGATTTAAAAAAAATCAGCCTCAAAGATCCACTGAGAGTGATTTAGACATGGGCACGAAGAGCATAGCAATGTCGTATCACAGAGTCAGTCCTTACTTATGTGTAACCAGAGCATTATAACCATCTGGTACTCATCTTAAGCACTACAAAAAACAAAAATTTCCCTGAGTACATAGTTAAATGAGGGAGTCTCCAAAACACCATGCCATAGATAAGAAAAAGACTGGAAGTTTCTATTTTAACTAATTACTAACTAATAATAATTTAACTACTCATGAACCGTTGTTAACAATGCTAAATTTAATTTCTCCTTGATGGAGGAATGCAAATGCTGTCAAAGCCTTCAAAATTTTGGTGCCCTGGGACAAAACTCTAGTTGTTCCACCCTAAATACTGCACGGGAAGGCAGGAGTGAAAAAAGAATAAAAGGAACTTTCTTGGGATTTTCTTGGGATTGTCTCCTAGGGAGGCAGTGTGGCATAATGGATTGAGCACTTGAACTGGAATGGGGAAGATCTGGATCTGGGTGTTTCCTCAGATACTAGCCATATGATCCTGGTCAAGTCACCACTCAGCCTCAGTTTCCTCATCCACAAAATGGGGATAAGCACGTTATCTCACAGGATTGTTTGTGAAAATCAAATGAGAAAATGTGAAGCTCTTTGAAAATGCTCGTTACTCTTATTATCAGGAAGAAGGGTCCAGATCCCTCCTCAGACACTACTGACCCTTGACAAATCACTTAACTTCTCAGCCTCACTTCCCTGTTCTTTAAAATGGGGATTAAAAAGCATCTACCTCATATGGTTGTTGCAATGATAAAATGAGATAATGCACATAAAGTGTTTTGCAAACCTTGAAGCCTTATATAAATGTTATTTATTATCATTCCAGTGCAGCCAGTGATGGAGGGCTTGGCAGAGGGACTGATTTCCAAAAACGAAATCAAGATATAAGAATTGAGTCTTCCTGAATGACCACATAGATGGTTTAGTTGAGGATCCTTTAATGCCATTGTTTTTGTTCAGTCTTCATTTGTATCTGATTCTTCGTGACCCCATGGACCATACTGATTCATGGGGTTTTCTTGGTAAAGGTTCTGGGGTGGTTTGCATTTTGTTCTCTAGTGGATTAAGACAAACAGAGGTTAAGTGACTTGCCCAGGGTCACACAGCTAGTGAGTGTCTGAGGTCACATTTGAATTCAGGTCTTCAGGTTAGGAGTTAGCTCCAGGCCCAGGACTCTATCCATTGAGCCACTTAACTGCAGAAATAATTAACGTGGGAATCAATGAGAGATCTATGACTGAACTAAGTATTATAAGGTTTGCCTTTTGTTTAGACTTGATCTCAGTGCATAATTTTGCAAATCTTTAGCTTTTGAGTCCCTCAGCTTTCATTTTTATCACACCACAAAACCTCTGTTTTGGGGAAGTTAAAGATGAGGAAGGTGATCTTAGCTCTCTACTTGTGGAAATACAAGGTGTAACGGCTCCATCAATTTTTCAGGGGAGATCAGGTTAAAGCCTGCTTTTTGAGAACCTCAAGCCATGGTTTATCCCTTAAGCAGTGGCAGTGTCAACTTTCAACCTTCCCATCCCCTGTGCCTGTGGCAGGAGACACTATGATCTATTGTGATGTTCACACCTTTGAATAGCCAATGGTCCCCCTCCTTAGCCTGAGTTTTCATGTGTTTGATCTAAGTGTCAGCAGGCAGATTCCTCTGATACTGTCTTTTTTTCTTATGGAGAACTTCCTTTGGAATTACTCCTTCACAGATTTGCAGATTGTCTAGGCCCCAGGGGACAGACTGTTCGGTGCATTTGTATTCATGGTACTCTGTAGGTGCACACCCTGGTGAGTTTACCTTTAATAGTCAGCCAGTACACACAATTAGCTCAAAGCAGACTTTTACTAAGATACATGGGAAGAACAAAACAAACGTGAGATACACTTTTCCCACAAATACTTTTGGGGAAAATGGGCACAAACTTAGGAACTGGTGGTGAGGTACACATGGGTGTAATGTTATTGGGAATCGAAGATCTTCCCTGCTCCTTGATGGGCCTCACATGGAGCCCAACAAGAGAAGCTTGATTAGGGGAGGCTTGTTTTTCAGGAAGGCCCACACCTTTTGTTACTTTGTAATTAGGCAGTGGGTCAGGAGGGTTGTGATGCCCTCTGGCTCTGAAGAAGGTATATATACCTGAGTTGATATTGTACTTTAGGGCTCACTCATTGGAAGAGTGTTCTTATGATTTGGCCAGATGAGACTCTGCGTGGCTGTTAAGGAACCCCCCTAGCTTTGAAATCCCAGATGTTGGTGCTTCTCTCTCTGGTAACTATGTATGTGTAGCTTTGGTCAGACAGAAGCCCTGTTTGTTGATTTGTGCTATTTTCTCTCTCTCTATTTTTTCTGCTTGTTTGTATTTTTTTTCTGAAGTTCAGGCTGCTGACTTTTCCCCCTGAACTAAGTGAATGATTTGTGTGTGTGTGTGTGTGTGTGTGTGTGTGTGTGTGTGTGTGTGTGTATAATTAAAGTAAGATTGTTGACCCCTTTAAAGTTGCTTTCTTTTAGAAAAGCTGATCAAAGGACCTATGCTAGCAGCCATTCTGGGTATGCTAGGGCACTTGTTACAGTGGGCCAAGGCAATTCATGTCTCTCATACTGGAGGACCTCATGTCCTTTTTTATCTTTTTTGTCTCTTGTTATTTCTTCACAATGCCTTTCTCTAGACCAGGGGTTCTTAACTTGGGGTGGAGGTTGGAGGGAAGGAGTCTGTGAATGTGAACATTTAATATCTTGATAACTTTATCAATATATTTGTTTTCCCTTGTAATTCTATATATTTTACATATTTGAAAACCTTCTCAGAAGGAGACTCTAGGCTTCATCAGATTGCCGGAGGGCTCCATGATATTCTCTGGTTCGTTGTCTTTGCCATATGGGTTCTGGGTCTATTCCTCTCCACAGCTCAACTCTTGTCTGGTAGGGTTAGTTCTACTTAGAATCCGGAGCTGTCTTTCTTCGCAGTATCCATACAGTGCCCATCCCTCAAACCTGCTTCCTGCCCTTGACCATCTGGGTCCACATCTCTGCTTTGTCCTAGATATGCTCTCTACTTCTGCTCAAGGAGCTGCACTAAAGGGGCAGCTAGGCGGTGTAGTGGATAGAGTGCCAGCCTGAAGTCAAGAAGACTCATCTTCTTAAATTCAAATCCAGCCTCAGACCCTTAATAGCTTTGTGACCCTGGGCAAGTCACTTCACCCTGTTTGCCTCAGTTTCCTCTTATGAAAAGGAAATGGCAAACCACTCCAATATCTTTGGCAAGAAGAGTGAGATATGCCTGAAAAAGACTGAACTATGAAAGCTCCACTGTAAGATGTCACCACAAATGGGAAGAGGAGAAGAAAGAAAAATCTGTCCTCCCTGTTCCTCCTCTGGTAGATATTTAGGGGTTATGCTTCACAAAACAGTTCCTTGCTAGCGCTGGTACTAGGAACCCAGCTAATCTTTTTTTTTTTTTTTCAATTGTAATGTATACAGAAACAGGTTTGGTTTTTTTAATCTGAAAGAGGTAATGCCACATTTTTGACAGGTCTTACAGAAACTGTTTTACATCCTGAGAGTAGCATATAAAATATTTTATTGGCAGGCAGGAATACAGTCCTCTTCCCCTTCCCCCTGCCCAAGGTAAAGAATGAACAATCAGAATTTTGCAAAGTCAGATTTGAGTTGGGACTGGGAAGGTCTAGACAGTTTTTAAAATGTCTATTGCACTGATGATATACATGTTAGTATAGGGAAAGGTCCTTCTACTGATTGATATCCTATATTGTAAGTTAAAAAAAAAAAGAAATTGTTTTGGTCTGGACCTGTGTTTTCATTGGTATAATGCATTTCCAGTAAGGAAATTGTGTCTTCCAATGCAACCTCTTCTCTGCAAATTAAAGTCTATGAGAGGTTGATGAGGGCACTGAGAGGGTGAGTGACTTAGCTAAAATCACTCAGAGTAGGATTCAGAGGTAGCACTTAACTTCTGTCTTCCTGACTAAAGCAAGTTTTCTGCCTATAGCAAGGCTTAAAGCATGGGAATTGTAAGAAATGTTCAAATTTAAAAACTAGCATAATGTTATGGTAATTTATAGTTTTTTTTTTGTTCAATCATTTCCAATACTCTATGACTCCATTTGGGATTTTCTTGGTAAAGATACTGGAGTGGTTTTCCATTTCCTTATCCAGTTCATTTTACAGTTGAGGAAACTGAGGCAAACAGGCTTAAAGGACTTGTTTATAGTCTCATATAGTCTCAGTTAATAGTCCCATAGCTAGTAAGTATTTAAGGCTAGATTTGAACTCAGAAAGATGAGTCTTCCTGACTCCAGAACTGGAATCTGTGCATTATGGCACCACAATTTATAGTTATTTATAATAGCAATGTGATATTCTATAAAACAAAATATATGTGTGTGTGTTTATGCATTGTGTGTTTATGTGTGCACACACTGTTGTTGCTGTTTGTCCTTTTTAAATATGTGATTCCCCCCTCATTTATTAAATTATTTATTTTTTGTTTTCAGCACTCACTTCCATAAGTTTTAGATTTTCTCCCTCTTCTTCCCCAAGATGGCTTGCAATGTGATATGTTACACATACAATACACATACACATGCAATCTGAAATGATACACATACATTCCTATTAAACATATTTTCACATAAGTTATGCTGCATAGAAGAATTATAATGAATGGGAAAAACCATGAGAAAGGAAAAAAACCCCAACAAAATAAAGCAGAACAAAAAGGAAAATAGTCTGCTTTGCTCTACATTGGGACTGATAGTTCTTTCTCTAGATGTGGCTGGCATTTTCAATCATGAGCCTTTGAAATTGTTTTAGGTCCTTGCATTACTGAGAAGGGCTAAGTCCATCAAAATCAGTCATCAAACACTGTGGTTGTTACTGTGTATAATGTTCTCCTGGTTCTGCTCCCCTCACTCAGCATCTGTTCTTATAAGTCTTTCCAGGTTTCTCTTAAGTCTGCCTGTTCATCATTTTTTTTCCTTTTTTTTCAAATGCTTTATTAACTTCTGATTTACATCATTCATTTCTGCCAGATTTTGAGTTACACATTTTCTCCCCATTTTTCCCCTACCCACTGCCCCAAAATAGCAGTCCCATAGGATATCCCCTCCTCCAATCTGCTTTCTCCCATATCTTCTCCCATACCCCTCAGACTGGTCACTTGGTCCCCCTACACTCTGCAGGCCAGGAGCTGAAGCTGCCATGTGGCTGTACTGCAGCCCTCAGTGGCTTCTTGCCCCAGGGGCAAAAGCCTACGCACTCCCATCTACTGGGTCCCAAAGTCCACACTGCACTTACCTCTCACTTTGTCCTTAGCATCTATGTGTTGATAATTCTGGAACGCCACAGCTACTGGTAATCTGGAGTCCCTCCAGCTAGTGGTTGGTCAGGCCCTCCCTGGGGCTAAAACTTTGGCTTACATGTGGCTGGGCTCAGCTCCCAGAGAGCTGCACTGGCCGATTCCTGCTGGCCTGCCAGGCTGTCCTCAATGGGAGGTTAGCTTCTCTGTGTCATTTTGTGGGTTCTGTAACTCCAAAGTTTGTTCAGAGTCCCCTTTTACATGGATTGGGGAAGGTGGGAGCTGGAGCTGCTCGGAGATCCTGTTTCTACTCTGCCATCTTGACTCCACCCCCTGTTCATCATTTCTTATAACACAATAATATCCAATTACATTCATGTATCACAACTTGTTCAGCCATTCCCCAATTTATGGGCATCCCTCAATTTCCAGTTCTTAGCCACCACAAAAAGAGCTGCTGTAAATATTTTTGCAAATGTGGGTCCTTTTCCCATTTGTATGATGTCTTTGGGATACAGTCCTAGAAGTGGTATTGCTGGGACAAAGGGTATGACATTTTTATATCCCTTTGGGTATAGTTCCAAATTGCTCTACAGAATGGTTGGATCAGCTCACAGCTCTGTCAACAATGAATTAGTGTTTCAACATTCCCACATCCTCTCCAACATTTATTATTTTTTCCTTTTTTGCCATGTTAACCAATCTGATAGGTGTGATGTGGTACCCCAGAGTTGCTTTGATTTGCATCTCTCTAGTCAATAGTTATTTAGAGCATTTTTTTCATATGACTATAGATGGCTTTAATTTCTCCCTCTGAAAACTGCCTGTTCATATTCTTTGACCATTTGTAAATTGGGGAATGACTTGTATTTTTGGAAATTTGACCCATTTATCTATATATTTTAGAAATGAGACCTTTATCAGAGATACTAGTTGTAAAAATTATTTCCCACTTTTCTGCTTATCTCCTAATCTTGGTTGCATTGGCTTTGTTTGTGCAAATCCTTTTCAATTTAATGTAATCAAAATGATCTCTTTTGCATTTCATAATGTTCTCTATCTCTTGTTTGGTCACAAATTCTTCCATTTTCCATAAATCTGACAGATAAACTAATTCCTTGCTCCCCTAATTTGTTAATAGTATCAGCCTTTATAGCTAAATCATGTACCCATTTGGACTTTATTCTGATATATGGTGTCAGATGTTGGCCTGCCCAGTTCCTAACATACTATTTCCCAGTTTTCTTGGCAGTTTTTGTCAAACAATAAGTTCTTCTTTCAGAAGCTGGAATCTTTGGGTTTATCAGACAGTAGTACATTACTATAATCATTGACTATTGTATTTATGTACCTAACCTATTACACTGATCTACCCCTCTATTTCTTAGCCAGTACCAAGTAGTTTTAATAATAAAATTTAATATCTAGTATGACTGGACTATGTTCCCTAGCATTTTTTTTTCATTAATTCCCTTGATATTCTGGACTTTTTGTTCTTCCAGATGAATTTTAGTACTATTTTTTTTCTAGCTCTATAAAATGCATTTTTTGGTAGTTTGATCAGTATGGCACTGAATAAATAAATTTAGGTAGAATGGTCATTTTTATTATATTAGCTCAGCCTACCCATGAGCAACTGATGTTTTTCCAATTATTTAGATCTGACTTTATATGTGTGAAAAGTGTTTTGTAATTGTATTCATATAGTCCCTGTATTTGTTTTGGTAGGTAGACTCACAAATATTTTATAATGTCTACAGTAACTTTAAATGGAATATTTCTATCTCTTGCTGCTGGGCTTTGTTAGTAATATATAGAAATGCAGATGATTTATGTGGGTTTATTTTATATCCTGTAACTTTGCTAAAATTGTTTATTTTTTCAAGTAGTTTTTTACTTGATTCTCTAGGATTCCCTAAGTATATCATATCGTCTGCAAAGAGCAATAACTTAAGTTTCTTCTTTGTTCTAATTGCTTCAATATTTTCTTCTCTTATTGCTAAACTTGACATTTCTAGTACCGTATTGAATAGCAGTGGTGATAATGGACATCCTTGTTTTCACCCTCTATCATACTAGAAATGCATCTAGCTTATCCCCATTACATAAATGCTTACTGATGGTTTTTGGTAGATGCTACCTATCATTATAAGAAAGGCTCCATTTATTCCTGTGCTCTCCAGTGTTTTCAAAAGAAATAGGTATAGTATTTTGTCAAAAGCTTTTTCTGCATCTATTGATGTAATCATATGATTTCTGTTACCTCTGTTGTTGATATAGATCAAGATGCTGACGGTTTCCTAATACTGAATGAGCTCTGCATTACTGATAAAAATCCTACCTGATCAAAGTGTATTATTCTTGTGATATGTTGCTGTAATCTTTGTGCTAATATTTTAATTAAAAATTTTGCATATATATTTTTTAGGGAAATTGACCTATTATTTTCTTTCTCTGTTTTGACTCTTCCCAGTTTAGGTATCAATACCATATTTGTATCATAAAAAGAATTTGATAAAACTCTGTCGATTTTCCCAAATAGTCTATATAGTATTGGAATTAGTTGTTTTTAAAATGTTTGATAGAGAGGATTTTTTCCTAAGGAGTTCATTGATGGCTTGTTCAATTTCTTTTTCTGAGAAAAGGTTATTTAAGTATTTTACTTCCTCTTCTGTTAATCTGGGCAATTTATATTTTTGTAAATATTCATCCATTTCCCTAAGATTTGTCAAATTTATGAACATACAATTGGGCAAAATAATTCTTAATTATTGTTCTAATTTCCTCTTCATTGGAGTTGAATTCACCCTTTTCATTTTTTATATTGGTAATTTGATTTTCGTCTTTCTTGTAATCATCTCAACCAAAGATTTATCAATTTTATTGTTCTCCCCCATAAAACTAGTTATTAGCTTTATTTATTAGTTAAATAGTTTTCTTAATTTCCATTTTATTCTATCCTTTGGTTTTCAGTATTTCTAATTTGGCATTTAATTGAGGATTTTCAATTTGTTCTTTTTCTAGCTTTTTCAGTTGCATGCCCAGTTCATTAATCTCCTCTTTCTCTATTTTATTCATGTAAGAATTCAGAGATATAAAACTTCTCCTAAGAACCACTTTTGCTGCATCCCATAAGTTTTGGTATTTTGTCTCATTATCTTCATTCTCTTGAATGAAGTTACTGATTGTTTTATGATTTGTTGTTTGACCCACTCATTCTTTAGGATTAGATTATTTACTTTCCAATTAATTTTTATTGGCCCTTTATTATATATCATTTTTATTGCATCATGATCTGAAAAGGATGCATTTAACATTTCTGCCCTTCTGACCTGGATTGTGAGGTTTTTATGCCCTAGTACATGGTCAATTTTTGTGTATGTGCCATGTACTACAGAGAAAAAGGTGTATTCTTTTCTATCCCCAAACCCAGTCAGTTTTTGACCACCTAAAGATTGCCATACAAATGGCACCTGCCCTTCTATTTTCTTCAGGGAAATAACAGCACAGATGGGCATTTTTTTTCATTACCTTCACACATGAACATCTCCTTTGTCTACTATCTAGTCCTCCTCTGTAATCACATAAATTGAACTGGAAGGTAGGGGGACCACCAGTTTTTGTCCCCCACCATCCATCCCATAACTCTGACTGACATTTCTTTTCCAGTTCAATTTTTTAAAATTTAATTTATTTTTTGTTACACTTTAAGTTCCTAACTGTCTTACCCCGCCCCTCCCTTGCACTAGAGGTCACCATTTGACACAGGAGTGCATGTGTGTGTGTCTCTGTGTGTGTAAAACCATGGTATGCACACTTCTGTTTATCATTTCTTTCTGTGGAGGTAGATGGTATCTTGCTTCATAGGCCCTATGTAGTGGACTTGAATATTTATAATACTCAGAATAGCTTAGTCGTTGATAGTTATTCATCAAACAATATCACAGTAAGTATACAATGTTCTCTTGGTTCTACTCATTTTGCTCTTTATTTCTTCATGCAAGTCTTTCCATGTTTTTTCTTAAATCACCCTGCTCATCATTTCTTACAGCACAGTAGAATTCCATCACAATCATACACCACAACTTGTTTAGCCATTCCCCAATTGATAGGCATCCCTTCAATCTTTAGATCTTTGCCGCTATAAAGAAAATTATATCTAATTTAGAACATAAAAGCATAAATATTTTAGAAAGTTGTTTTCCTTTTTCCCTGACCACCTTTGGAAACAGACCTAACAGTGGTGTTGCTGGATCAGAGTATACGCAGTTTACTAACTTTTGGGGGCATAATTCCAGATTGCTCTCCAAAATGGTTGTATCAGTTCACAGTTCTACAGACAGTGCAGTAATTTTTCTATATCTCCTCCAACAGTTACCATTTTCCCCTTCTTTCAGATTTTGACATTTCTGACATTATTAGTAACATGTGAATGGAAGCGACTAAGAAGACCTTTGAGTAACAAGAACTCTGCTCCCCCAGGATGTTGATACGTGGTCTGTCTTTTGTCCAGCTGCTGCAGCCACTGTTGGCAAGGTCTTTGAAACACTGAAGCTCTGCACTCTCACCTTATCAGCCTCTGACATGATGTCTCTTCTTCTCTGATCTTCTCAACAAAGGGTTTTCTTCCCCATAAAGGAGCTTTCATGGTAGAGTTCATAGCTCGAAGGCTGAAAGAGACCATGAAAATAGTCTAGTCCAGTTATCTCCTCCTTTTACCGATGAGGAAACTGTGACCCAAGGAAGATTCAGTGAGTTGTCTAAAGTCACAAGGCAGGAAACATCAGAAGCAGGATTTGAAAGCAGGTCCTCAAATTCCAAAGCCACTCTTCTTTCTACTGAACCACATTCTCTCAGCTAGAGAGCTGGGATCACTAACCAAAGGCAAGGTTTGAACCTTAAACCTCATTCTCTCTTAAGTTCTCTGAGGCGGGGCCCAGTTTTTGTATTGAGAGACTAACCTCAGTGGCATGATTTGAAGACTTTAGGCAATCTCACTCTTTAAAAAAAAGTCCCTCTCTTAAAAATTTAAATTAAATTAAATTAGATTCAGTTCAACTTGGTCATCTATTATGGTAGCTAAGTATTACAGAGGCTAAAAGACTGGGCCTAGAGTTTAAATCTAGCCTCAGACACCTAATGCCTGGGTGACCCTAGGAAAAAGTGCAACCTCTGTTTCCCTCAGTTTCCTCAACTATGTGATGGAGATAATCATAGCACCTACCCCAGGGTTGTTGTGAAGATCAATTAAATAATCTTTATGAAGTGTTTTATCAGAGTGCCTGGTACACAGTTCATCCTTCATATTCAAGGGAGAATGATGACATCATGCATGGAGTGATATCCTGACTTGCTCATGAATTGGATTTAAGTGAGGCAGAGCTGCACAAAGTCTTTAGCCTCACTATCTCTTCCCGAGTTATCAAAGTCCAGGCAATGGCCCATGATGCAGAGGATGACCTGGTGTCTTTGATGTGTGAGTAAGCTTTAAGCACTCCACAGCACCCGCCTCAGCTGCCTTTATGGATGTTGGAACAGATTGTTCTCATTGGCCCATTCTGCCCGAGGAAGTTTTCACGTGCGTGGTGTAGATGTCCCCCTCATTCACTGTTTTTGAGGCCTGCCAGTTACCCTCCACATGGTTTAGCCCATTTGCTGAGAAGATTTTAATGGGGTGTGGTGTGATAGTAATGGCAATTAAAGATTCCCCTGTATTGGCTTGGTTTTCAAATTGATTGTATTAAAACCCAGAGTTTGTTAATCCCACCTGTGGGATGGGCTTGTTGATGTGAAAAGAAAGTCCTGAAGTGGGAGGAGCTGGTGATGTAGATTTGGAGAGACAAGAGAGAGGCGGAAGTTCTTTTTGGAAGCAGCACCTCGTGGAGAGAGAGAGACTAAGAGATTGCTGGTGGCCGCTTTGAATTGCCCTGGACTTTTGAGACCTGCCCCCTGAGCTGCCAAGGACTGAGGAGACATGGCTGTTTTGCTGGTACTTTGTCTGTCTGTTTTGATGTTATTTTACCAGATTTGTCCACTGGTGAAAGACTGTCCTGTTGAAGAAGTCCTGGAACCTGGCATTTGGTTAAGAAGGCCTGAGACTGTCCTGCAGACAGAGAGTGAATACTGTCCACTGGTGAGGGACAGTACTGTTGTTGCAGGGGTCTGGAGACTGTCCTGCAGACAGAATGAATACTGTCCACTGGTGAGGGACAGTACTGTTGTTGCAGGGGTCTGGGAGCCTTTCTGTTGGTTCAGAAGCCCTGAAGAAGGATTTTCTTGTTGTATGTTTACAGAAATCCTGGGAGAGGGCTTTGCTAATGTGTTCAGGGGTTCTAGGGCTGTTCTACAGACAGAGGATAAATTCATGAAGGGACTGGCAATGTATCTTATGGCCTTGCTAAGCCTTGTCTCCCCAGGAACTAAGATTGCTGAGAACTTGCCTCGTGTCAAGATGAAGAAAAGACCTCCATTTGGGTATTAAGTGCTGTGTTTAAACTTGATGTAACTCTGGGGTAGATTCAATTGTGATCCAGGGGTGGGGAACTTTTGACCTTTTTGTGTTCTATGGTTGAGCAAATGAATGTATTTTACTTATGTTTGGAAACTAATCTCCATTTGAGAAGAGGGGCTTTGTGGTGGACTTAATTAAGGTATAGCCTAGGGGTGGAGAAGTATTTGGAACAGAGACTTTGTAATTGATTGAATGATTGGAAAGTCCTGGGGTGGGATAGGCCTTGGAGATTATTTAATCACACTTAGTAAATGCTGTATTTTGAATGATGTCATGTTTTGATCTTCTCTGTTCTGGGTTTGTTACTGAATAAAATAGAGAGCACCTATGCTGGTATTTTGAACCTGGGAAGTTGCCTTTGCTTGATATTACATTACATGTGGCTGCTGCACATGCCATAGCTTCTAGGAGCCACAGGTGAGTAGGAGCTAGGTAAATGCTTATCCCCTCCCTGTTAAATGGATGCCCTGTGCTAGGTTGTCCCTATGATTAATGATGGAAAGCCTAACATGTCTCAATACCCTCTTCCAGCTTAGCCCCTGAAATGTCTTTCCATCCCATCCATCTCTTAAAAAACCCTGTTCACCCTTTAAACCCCAGGTTAAAATCTTCCTCTTCTGGGAATATCCTCCCCCATTGCCTACCTCAGTGCCTGAAATTCCACTATTAGAGATTAATTCCTTTAGTCCAGTGATTCTTTTTTAATTTTCATTTTGGAGAGGGGAAGGCAGGGCAGCTGGGGTTAAGTGACTTGCCCAAGATCACACAACAAATAAGTGTTAAGTGTCTGACACCAGATTTGAACTCAGGTCCTTCTGACTCCAGGGCCGGTGTTCTATTTTCTTTCAGTGGTTCTTGAATATGATTTTGTAGACCCTTGATGGTCCCCAAGACCTTTTCAGGGGTCCATGAAGTCAAAATTATTTTCATAATAATATTAAAATTTTATTCGCTTATTAAAATATTTCTTTATTATATATTGTGTGTTTGGATTTTTTTCATATATTTTGATCAAAACATATTGCAACAGATTGCATTGCAGAAGCAGATATGAGAATCCAACGGTTTTCTATTAAGCCAGGCATAAAAGAGATTTCTAAAAATCTATAAGACAATATTATTCTTTTCACAAATTTTTTTGTTTGAAAAATATAATTCTTTTTCCTAAAGTATATTATTTATATTAGCATAAAATAGATTTACTATTATTTTAAATGAATAAATATTTTAAATGTCTAATATAGCAAATATTGATAGATGTAAATACTTTATATTTACAAATATCTACCAATAATATACTGTAAGTAATCTGGGAAAGCAAGAAATAGTTTACCTGTCAGATGTGTGGAGGGGGGAAGAATTTATGACCAAACAAGAATTAGAGAGCATTATAAAATGCAAAATGGATAATTTTGATTACATTAAATTGAAAAAGCTTCTGTACAAACAAAGCCAATGTAACCAAGATTAAGAGGGAGGTGGGAAATTGGGAAAGAATTTTTACAACCTATGTCTCTGATAAAGGACTCATTTCTAAAATATACAGGGAATTGAGTCAAATCTATAAGAATACAAGTCATTTCCCCAATTGATAAATGGTCAAAGGATATGAGCAGGCAGTTTTCAGAAGAAGAAATTAAAGATATCTATAAGCATATGAAGAAATCCTCTAAATCACTATTGATTAGAGAAATGCAAATCAAAACAACTTTGAGGTACCACATCTCACCAGTCAGATTGGCTAAGATGACAAAACAGGAAAATGACAAATGCTGGAGAAGATATGGGCAATTTGGAGCACTAATGCATTGCTGGTGGAGTTGTGAACTGATCCAACCTTTCTGGAGAGCAATCTGGAATTATGCCAAAGGGCTATAAATAATTTCATACCCTTTGACCCAGCAATACCATTTCTGGGGTTATATCCCAAAGAGATCATAGAAGTGGGAGGAAGACCCATATGTACAAAAATATTTATAGCAGTTCTTTTTGTGGTGGCAAAGAATTGGAAATTGAGGGGGTGCCCATCAATTGGGGAATAGCTGAAAAAGTTATGGTATGTGCATGTAATGGAATACTATTGTGCTATAAGGAATGAGGAGCAGATGGACTTCATATTTACCTGGAGAGGCTTATATGAACTGATGCTGAGTGAGAAGAGTAGAGCCAGGAGAAATTTGTACACAATTATAGACACAACATATGTGTGATGACCAACTCTGATAGACTGGACTCTTCTCAGCAATGCAGTGATATAAGTCAATCCCAAAAGACTCATGATGGAGAGAGATGTCTACATCCAGAGAAAGAACTAGAAAGAACTGAGTTTGAATCCAGATTGAAGCAAACCACCTGATCTTTTTCTTGCTTGTTTTTGTCTCCTCTTTCCCATTTTTCATTCCATCAGATACAATCCATCTTTATAACCTGACTAATGTCTAATGTGAAAGTATTTACAGATCTTATACTTGACTATATGCTGCCATGGGGGTGGGGAAAGGGAAGGGAGGGGGACAAAATGTGAAACTCAAGGAATTGTGGAATTGAATCCTATAAACCAAAAGGAAACAAACAAATTAATTTAAAAAAATTTCAAAAAGTCAAATGACAAAGATGGAGGAAAAACAAAGTAAAACAAAAAAGAATAATCCAAGAAAAACTAGTAGGGAATGAAAGGAAAGTTAACCAATTATAAAAGGAAATCCAGAATCTTAAGGAAGACAACGAAACCTTGAAAATTAGAATTGGGCAAAGTGAAGCCAGTCAAATTATAAGAGATTGAGAAATAATTAAAATATGAATAATGAGAAAATAGAAGAAAAAGTGAAACATAAGAAAAACAACAGATTTAGAGAATAGAACAAGAAGAGAAAATATAAAAATAATCAGACTAACTGAAAGTTACGATAAAAAAGAATCTTGATACAACAATATAAGAAATAATTAAAGATAATTGTCCTGAAGCATTAGAACAAGAGGGGGGGGGAGGAGAAGAAGAAATATAAAAAAATCTATTGGTCAACAGTTAAAAGAGATCCTATGAGGAAAACTCATAGGAATAGCATAGTCAAAATGCAAAACATTCAGCTCAAGGATAAAATATTAAAAGTATCAAGATTAAAACAATGTAAATATGGTGCTGCCACAATTAGAGTCACACAAGACCTAGCAGCAGAGACATTAAAGGACCACAGGTCTTGGAATACAAAATATCGAAGAGCAAAAGAATTGGGGCTCTGGTGGAAAATATGATAAGTTGCAAAGTTAAGTATCCTGAAGGAAAAAAAAAATGGACATTTGATACTCTCTGATTTTCAAGACTTTGTTAAAAGAAATCCTGAACTAAATAGAAGATTTGACATACAAGAACCAAAAGAAATATAAGGTACATGCCAAAGACTGATTATAAGGGATTTATAAGGACAGACTGTCTACTTTATATTTATATAAAATGTAAAATGTATGTCTTAAGATTCTCATTAATAATTGGGTAGCTCTTAAGGAAGATTGGGGTAAACCTGAGTATGATATAAATTTAAAAAGTAAAACCATTTAGGAACAGCTAGAAAGAGTAATTATTTTATACAAATGAGGTACAGGAAGAAGAATCAATATAGAGGAATTCGATAGTGGAGGAGGCCTGGCAGTTCTGGTAAATATACACAAACACACATATACTTAGAAGAATATAAAAGTCTTCTAAATTCAGAAGAAATACAATGGTAGGGGTACAGGGAGGGGGGAGAAGACAAGGGAGGGATCTTTAGAGGGGAGGGAATAGGTAAATAGAGGTATAGAAGGGTGTTTAGATTTATGGGAATGGGAGGACAGGGGAGGGATCCTTGAGGGGGGTAGGCAAGTAATAGGACGACAATGTAGAGGGAAACTATATGTGTATATATATACACGTATATATCTACATGTGTATATGTATGTATATATACATGTATATAGGTATATGTGTATGTATATATTTATAGTTATAGAGAAACATCTAAACTTCATTGTAACCTTGGGGTGGGGGGGAAGGGAAAAAAAGAACAAAATAAAAAAATGCACAGCAGAGAACAAAAAACTCACAAGGAAGCAAAGATTATTGTCAACGTAATGTGTATTATTTATCATACAGGCTTTCTTGAAATGGAAATTTATTGTTACATATTTGGAATCCTCTCTTATGTTCTATGCACATGACGTGATTTTTTGTCTTTCTAACTTTGTATTTAAGTTCTAATATTTAAGTTTATGATATATTTTTGTTTCTTTTCTCTATTCTGTATTTATGTTCTGGTGTTTGAGTCTAAAATTAAAAAAAAAAAGAAATGATCTGACTCATCACCTACTCTGTAATCTGAGATTAAGATTATATATATAATATGACAGATTATATATGATGTATAATATAGATGATATATAATATACATAATATAGATTATATATAGAAATCAATATAGAAAGGATAAGGAAGGAAAGAACAGTAGGGAGCAAATTGATAGGGGGGTACATGTCTAGTAGTGATCTCTCTCTCTCTCTCCTGGCTCACCTAACAGTTTGTTTTGTGTTTCCATAATGATTATGTGTTGAGGGTGGGGGAAGGGAACAAGCATTGTTAAGTGGCAACCAACTGTCATGCATCATACTAAATTATGCCTTACTGATATTGTCTCATTTAATCCTTGAATTATCATCATTTTTGTATGCCCCACCCAACCCCCAACTAGGCTGTAAGTTTCATGAGGACAGGGACAATGTCCTGTTGAATGTCGCCTTCCCTGAAGAGCACAATGTTCTGAACACCATAGATATTTAATAAATGTTCGTTTAATTGCAATTAATTGAATTTTTTAAAAGAAGTTTGAAGTGAGCTCTTCTGGGGCGGCCAGGTAGCACAGCGAGTAAGAGCACCGGCTCCAGTTGTTGGGATGACCTGGGGATCGAATCCCGGGCTTAGACACTTAGCACCCACCCAGAAACACCTGGCCATGTAACCTTGAGCAAGTTACTTAACCCTGATTGCTTTAAAAAAAAAATTACAAGATCAAAGTTTGTGATTTCACTTTTGCAACCTCTCTCAAATACGCTGTCTTCACTCCTCTGACACTGCCACCTCTCTGGTCTAGGTCCTCATCACCTCACAGCTGGACTATTGCAGTAGCTTGTGGTTGTGGGTCCTCCTACCTTAAATCTCTCTCTGCTCCAATCTATCCTTCATTCAGCCACCAAAGGGATTTTCCTAAAGCACAGGTCCAACCATGTCACATCCTACTCAATAAGCTCCAGTGGTTCCATATCACCTCCAGGATCAAATATAAAACATTCTGTTTGACATTCAAAGTCCTTCATAACCTAGACCCCTCCTACATTTCCAGTCTTCTCACACCTTACTCCCTAACTACATTTCTTCCATCCAGGGACACTGGCCTCCTGGCTGTTTCATGATCAAGACTCCATTTTACAGTTAAGCAAATTTTCTCTGGCTGTCCCCCATGCCTTGAATTCACTCTTCCTCCTCATTTATGGTTCCTGGATTCCTGTTATGGGAAGGTAAATTTAAGATCTTCCCTGCCCCTAGGCCCTTTGATAGGCTTAAGTGCACCTGCAGCCTGTTGCAGGAGGCTTGGTTTTAGGAAATGCTTTTTGATTGGGCACTGGGTCAAGAGGGTTGTTACATTCTCTGAGACAGGAGAAGGCTATATAAACCCTTATGTGAGGCTTTGTTTTGGGGCTCACTTTGAGAAGTGTTGTGTGATTTGACCAGATAAGACTCTGGGCAGCTGTAGAACCCTACAGCTTTGAAAACCCAGATGTTGGTGCTTCCCTCTCTGGTAACTGACTAGGTATGGATGTAATGGTCAGACAGTTGGAGGCCTGTCTGCTTGAAATGTTTCTCTGTATTCTTGTAACTTCTGCTTGTAACTTTTGTCTGTATACTCTGAAGTCCAGGGTGCTGACTTTTCCCCCTAAACTAGATAAATGATATGTTTGATTAAAGCAAGACTGTTAACCCATTTTGAGTTGCTTTCCTTTAGAAAAGCAGATCTAAGAACCTGTGTTGGCACCCACCCTGGGTATGGTGGAGAGCTTGCTGCTACAGTTCCCTAGCTTCTTCAAGTCCCAACTAAAATCCCATCTTTTACAGAGTCCTTTCCAACCCCTCTTAATTCTAGTGTCTTCTTCTGTTTATTATTTCCTATTTATCCTGTATATAGCTTGTACACACACACACACACACACACACACACACACACACATATATATATATACTTATACATATAGTATACATATATACATATACATGTTTTCATGTTGTCTCCCCACCTTAGATTGTAAGCTTCTTGAGGTTGGGGACTGGCTTTTACCTTTTTTTGTTTCTCCACATTCTTAGCACAGTGCTGGCATATAGGAAGCATTTAATACATGTTTGTTGATTGATTGATTGACTGACAGTTGGATTTACAGCTTTTTTTATGAATTTGAATCAGTTATGTATATCTTAGAAATGAGAAATTTATCTGAGCAACTTTCTGCAGAGATTTCCCACTCTTCCTCCATTGTTTCTTTTTTTTAACTTAACTTAAAAAAAATCTTTTATTTATTTATTTTTAGTTTTCAACATTCATTTCCACAAGATTTTGAATTACAAATTTTCTCCCCATCTTTCCCCTACCCCCACCCCAAGATAGCAAACCTACTGAATACCCCTTCCCCCAGTCTGCTCTCTCTAACATCCTCTCCCATACGCCCTCTAATTTTCTAGTAGGGTAAAGTGGATTTCTATACCCCACTGCCTGTATATCTTATTTCCCAGTTGCATGTCAAAGACATTTTTTTTTAACATTTGTTTTTTAAACTTTGATTTCCAGATTCTTTCCCTTCTTCCTTCCTCACCCACCCCCACTGGGAAGATGAGCAATTCATCATAGGTTGTGCATGTGTAGTTACGCACAACGTTTCCATAGTAATTATATTGTGAAAGATATTTCCCTCCATCCTATCCTGTCCCCCACTTATTCTATTTTCTACTTTGACCCTGTCCCTTTTCAAAAGTATTTGCTTCTAACTACCCTCTCCCTCAATTTGCCCTCCCTTCTATCATCCTCCTCTTATCCCCTTCCCCCCTACTTTCCTGTAGGGTAAGATACCCAAATAAGTGTGTATGTTATTCCCTCCTTAAGCCAAATTCAATGAGAGTAGGTTGACCCATTCCCTTTCACCTTCCTGCTCTTCCTCTCCATTGTAACAGTTTTATCTTGCCTCTTTTCTATGACATAATTAACCTATTCTATCTCTCCCTTTTTCCTTCTCTCATTATATTCCTCTCTCACCTCTTAATTTTATTTTTTAGATATTATCCCTTCCTATTCAACTCATCCTGTGTTCTCTGTCTATGTATACATGTACACAATGTATACACACTCACATATGTATTCATACACACATACACTCTCCTATGCATATGTGTGTGTGTGTGTGTGTGTGTGTGTGTGTATTCCCTTCAAGTATCTTCATACTGAGAAAAGTCTCATGGTTTACAGATATCTTTTTTCTGTGTAGAAGTGTAACTAGTTCAACTTTAATAAGTTCCTTATGATTTCTTTTTCCTGTTTACCTTCTCATGCTTCTCTTGCTTCTTGTATTTGAAAGTCAAATTTTTTGTTCAGCTCTGGTTTTTTCATCAAGAATACTTAAAAGTCCCCTATTTCATTGCATGACCATATTTTCCTCTGAAGCATTATACTCAGTTTTGCTGGGTAGGTGATTCTTGGTTTTAATCCTAGCTCTTTTGATCTCTGGAATATCATATTCCAAGCCCTTTGATCCCTTAATGTAGAAGCTGCTAGATCTTGTGTTATCCTGATTGTGTTTCCACAATACTCAAATTGTTTCTTCCTGGCAGTGTGTAATATTTTCTCCTTGACCTGGGAACTCTGGAATTTGGCTATGATATGACTAGGAGTTTTCTTTTTGGGATCTTTTTCAAGAGGTGATCAGTGAATTCAATTTCTATTTTGCTCTCTGGTTCTAGAATATCAGGACACTTTTCCTTGAGAATTTCTTGAAAGATGGTGTCTAGGCTGTTTTTTTGACCATGGCTTTCAGTTAGTCCACAGTCTCTCCTGGATCTATTTTCCAGTTCAGTGGTTTTTCCAATGAGATATTTCACATTGCCTTCTATTTTTTTCATTTTTTGGATCTGTTTCATAGTATCTTTATTTCTCATAGTCATTAGCTTCCATTTGCTCCAATCTAATTCTGAAGGAATGATTCTTTTCAGTGAGCTTTTGAAATTCTTTTTCCATCTGGCAAATTTGGCTTTTTAAGGCATTCTTCTCCTCATTGCCTTTTTGGGCCTCTTTTGCCATTTGAGTTATGTGTGTTTGTGTGTGTGTGTGTGTGTGTGTGTGTGTGTGTGTGTGTATAACAGAAATGGGTATTATATTTTATTAAAAACTTTTTCTGTACCTATTGAAATAATTATATGATTTTTGTCATTCTTGTTATTAATAGAGTCAATTATGTCTGCAGTTTTCCTAATATTGAATCATCCCTGCATCCCTGGTATAATTCCAACCTGGTATTATTGTATAATATTTGTGATATGTAGTTGTAGTTTCCTTGTTAATACTATATTTAAAGTCTTTGCATCAAAGCTCATTAGAGATAATGTTCTCTAGTTTTCTTTCTGTTTTGACTTTTTTTCTGGTTTAGATACCAAAACAATATTTGTGTCATTGAAAGACCTTGAGAATGGATAACTTAGAGGTATAGAGCCTTATCCAATTTAAATTAGAGTTAAAAATTACACTGACACCAAATAATCTTTTTCTGCAGAATTTTAATCTATGTGAATCTATGCACACACACATACACATGTGAGAAACACACTTTTGGGGATCACAGGACTTCCTAGGCAGGGTCAGGGGGTAGCCTGGATGAGCTTCTGCTGCCCACTGCTTCCGTTTGGGGCCCTTAGGAAGATCCACATGATGTACCCCTCAAAAAGACAAACCCCTTCTCACTGAAAGAACTTAGAAACAGTGTACAGAGGAAGGTGTTTATTATGCTTCCAGCAAGGAAGCAGGTGTGGTGCTCACTAGGGACACACCCACACTGATGCAGAAGGTGGGAGTGAGGTTATACAGTTCTGTTCTTCCTGATAGACTTAGGGTTAGTCAAATTCCTCAAATTCCTCACTTTATTTCCTTATATATATCCTCTCTATATGTTTCTTGTTGTCTTGGGCTTATGGTAAAAGCAGTTCTGTCAACTCCTTTCCTTGATCCTCCAAAAATCTTCTGTGTATCATCCTTCCATCTAATAGCAACTTCATTTTTCCATTTAATTTGCTTAATTTTTCCAGGCAAGACTGATAGAATTGATATCATTCAACACCTCCCCTCCAGTTTCTCCCAGCTGTATGTTTATTTGTTAATATTTGGAAAAGCTTCTTATACTTAGAGCACCAACAGTCAAATGAAAGTTTATGGAAATTAAAAAAAATGAGTGATTCTTAATCCTCTGACTCTTTTCTTGCTATTTGGCCACCATGGTTGGAGAAGTAGAAAGGGGTCATATAGGACTGAGGACCATTTTGTTTTTCCCTTTGTTTCATGGGTTGTCATGGTCAAAAATTCATTAATAAATGACTAATTTACTGGTGCTGACTCTCTGTACTTAGCCAGGCTTTTCTTGGAATGTTGATTCAGTTTAGAGCAGATCAACCATGGCAAAATTTGCCAGTTTATATACTGCAGATGTAACCTTGAAAGAGACAGCTAGGTGGCACAGTGGATAGAGGGCTGGACTTAGAGTCAGAACTGCCCACATTCAAATTTGGCCTCAGACACTTACTAGCTGTGTGACCCTGGGCAAGTCACTTGATTCTGTTTACCTGTTTCTTCATCTGTAAAATAAGCTGGTGAAGGAAATGACAAGCTGCTCCATTATCTTTGCCCAGAAAACCCTAAAAGGGGTCACAAAGTGTCAGATACAACTGAAGAAGAACAAAAAGTCTTCAAAAAACCCATTCACTTCCTGGTCATGATAATGCACCAGATTTTTGTGGAGAGGACTGTACATATTAGGTACTTCATAAATGTTTGTGGAATTGATTTTGGAAAAAGAAGGGAACTGGAATAAATGATCTTTGAGCTCCCTTTCAGACACTTAAAAGAATATATTAGCTAATAATGTGGCATAATAGAAAATGCCCTGGATTTGGAGATAGGAATGACTTGGAATTGAATCCCATCTCTGATACTTATTATCTCTCTGACTATTGACAAGTCACTTAACTTTTGTGAATCTTAGTTTTCTCATCTGTAAAATAGGGATAATAATACATTAAGCTATATTTTAGTTTTCTATTTTCAACCGCAATCTTTGATTTTATTTCATTAAAAATAGCAATAATTTTCTCTCTTAAAATATGACATGGGATTTATTTCCTCTGAACATCAGTGGGAGATTTAAAGTTTAGGAATTGGAGGGATTGTGTTTTGAAACATATATGAATAGCAGAGTTATAATTTCAAGGGGGTTAGGGAAATTTCCTTTTCTTTTTAGAAACCTCAAGAGAAAATGAAGAAACACAACTTAGGAAGCAAAAGACTCTTTAGCCATCTTCAAAGGCTTGTTGTGAAGGTTAAATGAGATAATTTGTGGAGGTGCAGTATAAATGTTAGCAGTCATGATTTCTGGCTCTAAGTCTTTGAAGAATCAGTGAAGAAGTCTGCAATAGGTATCCACAAGTAAATATAAATGAAAATGAAATACAATTGATAGTAAAATGGATACTACAGCCTTAAAATAATCTCAAGGGGGAACTTTCTTATGAACCTGAATTTAAGAGAAGAAAGCAAATTCTTTAATACTAAATAATTAGGATTGCTGAAGGTTTTGCTTTTGTTTTCTAAGTAAATTGTGTTTAAAAAATTTTTCTATCAAGACATCTGTCACAAAAAGAAAATTCTATTCTCTTAATGAAATTATAGCTGTGTTATTCATGTAATAGCTTATAAAGCATAATCTCCCCAACCTCCAAACCATAATTCTCCCACTGAGTTTCATGGGATATGAATCTCACTTTATATTTTTAGACTGAAATTTATTTTTTTAAAAAAAGATAAAAATGTTTGAAGTTGACAACAGAAAACTCAGTTATACTTTGTAAATAAACTGTATTTAGAGGCAATTGAGTGGTTCAGTAGAGAGAGTACTTGCCAGAACTGGAGTCAGGAAGACTTGAGGTGAAATCTGACCTCAGACACTTACTAGCTGTGTGACACTGGGCAAGTTAGTTAATCTCTGTTTACCTCAGTTTTCTCATCTGTCAAATGGGGTTCTGAGGATCAAATGAGATAATAATTATAAAGCAAACACTTAGGACAGTGCCTATATAAATGTGAGCTATTATAATTATTTATGCTGTCAGATGTCAGAATACTGAGGGGAATTTCAGAAAGGAAGACAGCCATTAAAATACCCAAGATGCTTAGAGCAATTCAATCCCAGAGACACTGGGAATCTCTGTGATGTAGATTTTTATGGGGAGAGGTGGAATAGCACTTATAGTGTCAATAGTTGGGTAAGGTAAAAAAGGAAGTTTTGCTAGGAGAGGAATCATTCAGTGTAGGGGCTACAAAGGGG
Source organism: Petaurus breviceps papuanus (assembly GCF_028583685.1). NCBI lineage: Eukaryota > Metazoa > Chordata > Mammalia > Diprotodontia > Petauridae > Petaurus > Petaurus breviceps. The sequence goes on from NW_027185764.1 coordinate 3,180,510, forward strand.
TGTGTTCCTAATTCTTAACCCTTGGAAATTCTAAGGTCCTGGGACCTTCAACACATTAAAAAGAGGATCAGAAAGACACCAGTGGCTCCAACCCTGGATATCCTGCTTCTGTTATAGAATGATGGAGTTGGAAGAAGTCAACAAGTTCAAACTACCATTTGAAAAAAGTTTTTGAAATTAAAAAGTTTTGTAGGTTCTTGTTCTTAAAACACAGCTATTTTCTCATACCCTAAGCCCTTCATTGAATTGTTCCTTATAACAATGAAAAACATTTAAGCAAACCTAACTGACCCAACAATTTAGCCAGATGGCATTTACAACACTTATATATGAATATGGTACATCCATAGACCCCACTTTTCACTGAGACAAAGGTATGTTTTGTAATCTGTTCCTCTGGTTCTGAAATTATTTATCAAAATTCAATCAGTTCAATTACTTTTTTTGTGTTATAGTTTGGTATAAGCATAATGGCATTAGTTTCTCTTTTCCCCATGTTTCTTTGAATTTCTCATATTTCTTTTTTCCTGATGGCACAATACAATTTCATTACATTCACGTCATATAATTTGTTTAACCATTTTCCAATTGATAGTCACTTAGCTTGTTTTTTAGTTTTTTGTTACTTCAGAGAGCTCTTACCAGTCAGCCAAGCATTTATTAAATGCCGGACAAGGTGCTAAGCATTGTAGATGCAAAAACAAAGGCGAGAGAGTACCTGCTCTCAAGGAATTTCTCTTCAAAGCAGGGAGACAGTAGAGAATTACTTATAGAAGCTAGGTATCTTTGTGTCACGGAGATTCAGGATGATCTGTGTATCACGGATCGATAAATATCTGAGATATGGTCCACTGCCTTGTGGGAGTCTGTGATTCTTGACCTTTGTGGTGAGTGGTTAGATGGACATGACTGGGCAATGATTCTCTCTCCCTATCTCCAAATCATATTGAGCTAGAATTACATCTAGTTATGACACATCAGCTATTTGTAATCTAGAGGTGTGATCTCATCCCAAAAGTCCATCCTTAGCAGTCTCTGGGGTTTCAGGTACTAGTAATCAAAGGATGTGTTAGAGGGCTGGCTTTTCCCACATTTCTTTGGATGTGGGGAAATCTCTTATACAGCATTCAAAGATTTTCCCTCAACTTGTCTTCATTCTCTTTTTTTCTGCTTTCTTCCTGTAGTCTTTCTAAATATATGTAGCAACATAGGCTCAGAAGTGTCCGAGATAAGCAGGAGTTACACACTCTTTCATATATGCAGTGTGTATCATCACAGGGTCTTTCTGGGAACTACCCAAGCCTACCTGGTGTTACATGTACATGATATATACACAAATTAGCATAATGTACATTTGGGAGAGTGTGCAATTGCATCTTGTGGCTAGAGGGAGGGAATTAGTGAAGTCTTCACATAAAAGGTGTGATTTCGTTTGAGTCTTGAAGAAAACCAGAAATTCTAAGAGGAGAATTGAAGAGAGGTGCATTTTGTTATGGGGAGCAGCCAGTATAAAGGTACAGAGATGATAGGAGTGTTGTAATGTAGAAAGCAACAGCCCGGAGAGGGCAAAACTCCTTAGTGCTACCCCAACTAGATGAAAATGTAATTGGGAAATGTTTGAAAAAATAAATAAAAATATGATCCAACACAGATAATGTTACTTTGTGATTTTCTAAGTCAATATAAGACCAGAGGTTTACTTCTTTTTGGGTTTGACAACACTGGTGGAGAGTATGTAGAGGAGAGAGTTATGTAGAAAAAAAGACAAAATAGGAAGGGTCCAGGTTGTAAAGAGATTTGAATACCAAACAGATGTTGATGGAGAAATGAAGAAATTTAGGAAGAAGTTAAATTATTAAATTTTCCAGCAGAAGGGAGAGCCAGAAGAGGTGTCTTGTTCCCCGACCTCTATGAGTACTGGTTTCAAACAAAGAAATAAAGAAATAGTCATCTGATTTGTTGGCACTTAATGAATTTCCAAATTGATTAATTAAATTGCATATAGATTAATTAAAAGATATTTCTCAGGAAATTGGAAATCCCATACATCAATCTTTGGGGCCCTTAAAGTTTCCTTGAGTCAGGTTGGCATGGAGTCCTAAGTTAAGTATTAAACTAAATTGGTCTCTAAGCAATTCAAGTTGTGTTTCTTGTCATGCGAGGCTAAATTCATACAATGAAATAATTAATCATTATCCTTACAATTCAGTAATTAATAGTTTTCCCCATACAGAGGAGCTTATATTTTGGTTTCTAAAGGCAATATTTTGCTATACGATCTAATTTTTTTTTCTGTTCCTGTTAAGCTGTTTTTCAGTTGTATCTGATTCTTCATGACCCCATTTAGGGTTTTCTTGATGAAGATACTGGAGTGGTTTAACATTTCCTTCTCCAGCTCATTTTACAGATGAGGAAACTGAGGCAAACAGGGTTAAGTGACTTGTTCAGGGTCACATAGCTAGGGAGTATCTGAGGCCAGATTTGAACTTGGGTCTTCCTTACTGTAGGCCTGGTGCTCTAACCACTGCACCATCAGGCTGCCCCTATGTGGTGCCATAGAATTATGGATATATAGAGCTGGAAGCAACATTAGGATCCAGCAAGTCCAACACCATTGTTTTATATGCAAGGAAGCCAAGGCCCAGGGAGGAGACCAAATAAATGTCCAACAGTAACTCAAAGGAGTTTCTGTCAGATGTAGGATTCGAATACATGTCCTCTGACTCCAGAATCTGTATTGTTCCTACTGTACCCTACTGTACCTACAGAATACCCTCTCATATTTTTTTAAGTTTAAATTTTTATTGTTAACTTTTGTCTTTAGATCACCTTTGCATCTAAATATATCCCTTCCCTGATGCAGGCAATATGGGGTAAGGATGAATGGCAGCATGATATAGTGGAAATAGCATTGAAGGTAGAATCAATGAACCTGAGTTGGAATCCCAGCTTTGCCACTGTGTGACCTTGGCCAAGTCACTTAACCTTTATGGATCTTCAGTTTCCTCTTTTGTAAAGTGAGGGGTTTGTACTAGATCAGTGGTATCAAACTCAAATGGAATGGGGTGGGGCACTGAGGTATTTATAATATATAAAGATCCCTGTGGGAAATTTATCAGCTTAGAAAATTACATATTAACATTATTTAGGATCTATTGTATTTTAATGTAATTTGTTAACTATTTCCCAATTGCTTTTTTTTTTTGGAGGGCAATTGGGATTAAGTGACTTGCCCAAAGTTACCAGCTTGTAAGTGTGTAAAGTGTCTGAGACTGGATTTGAAGTCAGGTCCTCCTGACTCCAGGGCTGGTGCTCCATTCACTGCACCACCTAACTGCCCCCTCCTAATTACTTTTTTTTTTTTTTTTGCTTTTTGGAGGGCAGTTGGGGTTAAGTAACTTGCCCAAGGTTACATGGCTAGTATTTTTGTGTGGGTGTTGTGTCTGAGGCCAGAACCGAGCTCGGGTCCTCCTGACTCCGGGGCCGACATTCTACTCACTGTGCCACCTAGCTGCCCCTTTTATTTTATTATTATTATTTTTTAAAGCACTCGGGGTTAAGTAACTTGCTCAAGATTACACGGCCAGTTGTTTCTGGGTGTGGTGCAGAGTATCTGAGCCCAGATTTGATCCCCAGGTCATCCCAATACTGGAGCTGGTGCTCTTACTCCCTGAGCCACCTGGCCACCCCCCAATTACTTTTTAATCTGGGTCTGGCCCCATTCTTGAGTGTTACAGCCTATAATGCAGTAGCCCTGTGTTTGACACCTGTGGACCAGATTACTTCAAAGACTCTTTTCAGCTCCAGATCTATGAATCTGTGATTCTCTTCTTGTTAGTCACCTCTTATTAAAAGAGAGAGAGAGAGACAGAGAGAGAGAGAGAGAGAGACAGAGAGAGAGAGAGAGAGAGAGAGAGAGAGAGACAGAGAGAGAGAGAGACAGAGAGAGAGAGAGAGACAGAGAGAGAGATAGAGATAGAGAGAGAACGAGAACGAGAACGAGAGCGAGAATGAACCAATTTGGTCAATTTTGACAGGGCATGCAGTGTTCCATGCTCAAAACCCTGTACTTCCAAAGAAGGAGATAAATTTTTTCATCTCTTCTCTGGGCCAAGTTTGGTCATCATAATTATATGATTCTTTCTTTCTGAAGGGGCCCTTAGATGCCATAGTAGATAGAAAACCAGACCTGGAGTCAGAAAGACCTGAGTTCAAATCTGACCTCAGAAACTTACTAGTTGTGTGATAGGGAGTCATGTAACCCTGTTTGCCTCAGTTTCCTCATCTGTAAAGTGAGCTGGAGAAGGAAATGGCAAACCACTCCAGTATCTTTGCCAAGAAAACCCCAAGTTGGGTCACAAAGAGTCAGACACAACTGAAAATGACTGAACAACAACAATTATTTCTGAATGAATGAACAAAACCCCGCCTTTATTGTTTATTAGGCACTGGAGATACAAATAGAAGAGCAAGATGCTCATTGTTCTGAAGGAGTTCACATTCTAATAGGGGGACATATCACATATAGGAGATTTCAAGAGCAAGGCAGATGGAAAGACCCCTCTGGTTCAGATGGAAGTGTATCTTTTAAAATGTTATTTCCATTGATGTAACTATATTTCTGGGCTCCCTAGGGCTCTAGCGCTCACTTAGGGGCAGTTGGTCAGCTGTTTATGATAGCGGAGATGGTGGGCTACTTGTCCAAAAGGGTTCCACACCTCTCTGATGGCTGCAGAAGCCAGACTGGAAGCAGGGCCAGTGATGGATGGAGGTAGAGAGAGGCTGGCACTTCCATTCCTGGAGCTTTGGGGCTGAGAGTCCTAGGTTGTCTCCGCCAGAGTCTGAGCAGAAGTGACAGTCAAGCTTGTGGCACTGGTTTGGCCCACCTAGCCCATATCGCCTCCTCTCTCTTCTTCGGCATGACTTGCTGCTATACTTAGTGTGATGAATGAAAAGCTTGGGAGACAGAGTTTCTGGGTAATTAATAATTAATTTATTAATTAGGTTAACAAATGATCAATAAAATGATGGCCAGTATTCTCTCTCAGTAACCAAAGACAAAACCATGGAGATCAGTGAATGCTTAATTACTTTTGGAAAAGGAGGTGCCCCTGACAGGTGAAAATCAGCCTCTTATTGGTGAACAGCTAATGAAGGGGCTAAAAATCTTCAGCTTCCCCTGCTGAAAACATGACTCCATCATGAAACTTAGTTGCTTCTAGTGATCTGGACCAGGGAATCCATCTCTACTCAGACCACTCTGAGTGATTTTCTCCTTCATAAGCTGTGTCACCCTAAATTTGAATGGAGCAGTGCAATGACATAGGCTTATTTCCTAAGGGCAAGAGTTCACTTAGATTAGACTCTGTTTATAAGGTCTTTTAGTTGCATGGGGTCCCACCCAACATTGTGAAGCATATACCAGCAAGATTTGGGCAATCTCATTTATCAGCAATGTCCTTCAGAAACTGACTTATCTACAGGGACTGGTCCCTGAATGGGAAAATAGGAAGGAAAGACCTCAATAATAATTTAATAATTGGTTATTAATATAGTAGAAAAACAATCATTTCTCTCATTAAGCTGGCTTGCCTATGATTCCATTCCATTCCATTTGTATACCAAAGTTGATGGTATACTAATTGATGAATAACTTCGTTTCCAGTTCTTTGTTATCACCAAATATTTGATGTATAAAGGTACTTTTCTTTAAGTATTTGACTTCTTTGGGGTTATATGCATATGGACATCATAGTTACTTTTTTTTTTTTTAGCTTAATTACAAATTGCTTTCAAGAATGTAACCTCTTTTTTTTTTTTAAAGGTTGAGGACATTGAGATCCAGAGATGGGCAGTGGCTTTCTTAAGGTCACCCAGGTAATTGTTGGCAAAGCTGAGATTAGAATTCCAGGTCTCAACTCCCAGTTCAATGATCTGTCTCTTCCTAGATGGTCTGTTAAGGTCTTCATATGTAGTAAAAAGCTGGAAATTATTTCTGAAAAAATATGTATTATTGATCTTTTATTTGTTAAATGACTATAAGACAATTTTCCTGCAGATATTTTATAATGTAGATATTTTCCCTCCTTTTATATTCTAGTTATGCCTTAATTTTATATCAATTGAATGTCTAACTTGAATATGCCTACTTGATTAACTACTTGAATAATAAATGTTTGTTAGATTGTCTCATAGAAGACATGTTCCACCGTGTGTAGAACTAATGTGCTACTTTCACTGTTCAGTTACCGGGTCTCAGTTCACTCCTATGAAGCATTGGGGGACTTTATGAAAATGAGGCACGTGCAGAGAACAGAAAAAAAGTTCCCAGCAACCATGAGAGGCTCCAGAGAGACAGAGGAAACAAAGAGAGTAAAATGTAGCACTCTAACTTTTATACTTGTGGCAGTGCCCTGAACTTGAAACAAATGGCACTAAATGTATCTTCAAAAACATTTTTTTAATCTGAAGCACCATAAGGCCACTGTGGAAGGGAATTTGTAGGAGGAGAGCTAAGTTACCAGGGTAGGATGGGACTGAGGGAGAGTTCACCAAAGTTGTGGTCACAAAGGGAAGGAAGTCAATCATCTAGCAGTTTCCTATTCAGTTATTTTTTCCCCCTATGAACTAGGTGCTAAGTTCTCTTACTTCTACGTATGCTGTTGAAGCATGGCAAATCTTTTTATGCTCTCTAATTGGTGCCCTGGGACAAAGCCCCAACTGCCTTGCCCTAGTTACAGATCTGGCAAAATGTCCCACCCAAGAATTTATGAAATTATGAGAGATGAGGTGGCTTTTAGTAGCAATAAAAATTATGTTAAATATAAAGTGAAAATGACTTTCATGCCGAAATAGGTGTGTTGTAGTCCCTTGGTGAATAGGAAAAACCAATTAATGTAAGATGTAAATTTTTATGATTTTAGTATTAAATTGCTGTTTAATGTTGTATGTCTGTAGAAGGGCTCATGAGCTCATTCCAACACAATGAGATTTCTAAGTAGACATAAATTGAGGTGAAACTGTTATTAACACTGCAATAAAAATATGAACAGAACATTAAAATAACCAAGGTAGGGTGACGTAGATGAAGCAAATTAAAAAGGCGTTGAAATTTCAAGCTCATTTGAAGTCATTATAAGGCTTCCAAAAGGCCTCCTGGGACCAGTCTACTCAAAGGATCTCATAATAGATAGAGTTACTTAGTGAAATCTGTGTTACAACATTATTTGTTTCCCGTGTATCAGTTCTTAAGAGTCCTCAACAGATTTCACCTATAATTTTCCTATATAGGCACTGAGGAAAGTCATTCAGCACACCTAGATTCTAATTCTTTTATTTATAAATGGAGTAATACCATGCAGCAGAACTTAAAATAGAGGCTTGTATATAATAGGTGCTCAATGGGAGCTGTATTCTAGAAAAACTGTCAGTTTTTCCAAACTAATCTTTCTCATCCAGCAAGTGTCTGGGTTCTAGTTGCAACATATTGTCCTGACTGGTACCCCTTCTCTCTTGCTGTGGACCTTTTTTTGAACTCCTCATCTCTGGATCCCCCAATATTATTCCTTGAACCTCTGAAGCTTCCTATCCACTATCCAACTGACACTCATATCTTTAGGTAACCATCTGGTTTTCATTTAAGCCCACAAAATAGAAGTGCCGATTGTTTTTTAGCATTGACTAGCCTATATGAAAACATTTTGCTTGATATTTTGTTGTTGTTTATTCAAAGTAGAACAGAAAAAGAGGAGTATATATAAAACTGAATCAATGACATGCAACTTGCTGAAAAAAATGTTACTTTCAAAGCTGTCGTTGCTTTCTATATTTCCTTCTGAATTTCTTTTAGTTCACTTCTGTACATTAGAAAAGCTTCTATTAACCCCCTTGTCTTTTTTCTTTTCCTTCCTTCCTTCTTTGTATCTATCTTGTATCTATTCCCTACTCATTACAGACCCCTTCCAAATTCAGACCCTTATCACCTCTCACCTGGACTATTGAATTGGCATCTTCACTGGTCTTCCTGTCTTATCTTTTCCCACTTTCTCATCTTTTCCCACTTGAATCCATTTTCCATACAGCTGTTAAAGTGATTTTTCTAAAAGGGAGGTGTGGCCATGTCGCCTCTCTAAAAAAAAAAAATAAACATAAACATATATAAACATCACTGACTCCCTATTACCTCTAGAATCAAATATAAGCTCTTTTGTTCTGCAATGTAAGCTCTTTATAGCCTGGTTCCTTCCTATCTTTCCAGTTTTTTTACACATAATTTTACTCACACCCAGTGGTCCAATCATGCCTTACTTGCTGTTCCTCACACATGATGTTCCATGTTCCATCTCCTGTCTACATGTCTTTGCACTAGCTTTTTGCCTGGAAGGCTCTTTCTCTCTCTTCACCTCTGCCTCTAGAATTCCTGACTTATTTCTTGCTATTTATTTATTTGTTTGTTTGTTTGTTCTTTCATTCTTTCATTCATCCATATATATGCCTGGATATGTGTTCATGTGTGTGTATATATGTATATACATGTGTGTATACATACACACATTTTTATTTCATTCAAGACTGAAAGACCATCTTCTGCAAGAGCATTTCCCAGTCCCTTCAACTATAAGTGCCATCTTCTGTCTATTCTGTACATGTCTTAGCCTCACTTAAATCCAGATCAATGGGGCGGCTAGGTGGCACAGTGAATAGAGCACTGGCCCTGGAGTCAGGGGGACCTGAGTTCAAATGCAGCCTCAGATACTTGACACACTTACTAGCCATGTGATTTTGGGCAAGTTACTTAACCCCAATTGCCCCCCAAAAAGCAAAAAAAAATCCAATTCATGCAAAAGACATCACCTCATAAAGTCATTGGTCCTCTTTGAAAGTAAAGGATAAACAACAGTATGAGTCTTATATCTATCTCTGTTTTTCTCCTAATGGTGAGCCAGCTAGGTGGCAAAATGGGGAAAATAATAGCATCTATTTCCCAGTGTAGTTTTGAGGATCATGTGATCCAAGAATGATTCTGAACACATCTTCCATAGAAATAGTGTTAAATAAGTGATGGGTATTTCATTGGTTTTGAGGTTTCCTGGCTCAACCCCGACTCCTTGAAAAGAAGCTGGGATATTTTATAAATTTAGGACCATCTTGGGAAATATCAACCTAATTTTCAATGTTCTTCACATTTCAGGATAAAAATAATATTTTATTTTTATTTTGAAATCAAGTGATTGATCTTTTGGAATTTTCGTTTGGGTTGGTGGTGTCCACCATACACAGATTCCTATAGAGCAATCAACAAAATTGATTATTGGAAAATATGTGTACAGAGACTTCTTCTGGCATTTTCCTAACTTTTCTCAGAGCTCTGTTCTGCATTCATAATCTACTTCCTTTGGAATTTACAAAGGCCCAGGAGTTTGTGTTTAGGGGTTAAGGACTAGATCTATAATATAATTGGCATAAGGAACCCTGAGGAAACTTCTACCCATGTAAGAAAGTGGAGAATTTTCTGTACCATAGAGACACAGAGACTTACTTAAAGCAGAGGTGTCAGTCATGCTGCCCACAACATTCCTGAGTGAGCTAGCAACATATTAAAATGTATAATTTGTAAATATTAAACAAGATATATGGCAGCTAGATGGTGCAGTGAATAGAGTAGCAGTCTTGGAGTTGGGAAGACTCATCTTCCTGAGTTCAAATCTGGCCTCAGACACTTACTAGCTGTGTGATCCTAAACAAGTCACTTTACCCTGTTTGTCTCAGTTTCCTCATCTGTAAAATGGGTTGCAGTAGGAAATGGTAAACCACTACAGTATCTTTGCAAAAAAAGAAAAATCAAACAACCCCCCAAAAACCTAAATGGGGTCATGAAGATTTGGACATGCCTAAAAATGACTTAACAACAAGCAAGCCTCCCAAAAGTACAATAGATAATATTATGTTTTAAAACTGTCAATATACAGTCTGGCAGGGATCCAAATGTATGGAGTAGTGGCCTTGTTTCTTTCTGAGTTTGATGCCACTGGCTTAGAGCACTGAAAGGTTATAGAATTTAGATTTATGTTGTTAGAAGAATACTTTTGTGGTTGTTTAAATGTTGCTTTGCCACTCAGTTATCTGTTTGTGCAACATATCTTCTTTTTATTTTTTCTTTTAAATGGTATTTTACTTTTTCCAATTACATATAAAGACAATTTTTAACATTCTTTTTTAAAATAAAATTTTGAGATCCAAATTTTTCCCCTCTCCCCCTAACCTTCCTCCCGAAGACGGTAAGTAATTTAATATAGATTATTTTTTAAAAAATATTTTTTTGTGGGGGCGGCTAGGTGGTGCAGTGAGTAAAGCACCGGCCCTGGAGTCAGGAGGACCTGAGTTTGGTTCCGGCCTCAGACACTTAACACCCACACAAAAAAAACTAGCCATGTAACCTTCGGCAAGTCACTTAACCCCAATTGCCCTCCAAAAAGCAAAAAAAAAAAATTGCTTTTGTTTTTGGAGAGGAGAAGGTAGGGCATTTGGGGTTAAGTGACTTGCCCAAGGTCACGTGGCTAATTTTGTGTCAAATGTCCGAGGCTGGATTTGAACTTAGGTCCTCCTGACTCCAGTGCTATTCACTTTGCCACCTAGCCACCCCCTTTAATATAGATGATATATTTGCAATCATGTAAAGCTAATTTCCTTATCAGTCATGTTGTGGAAGAAGAAACAGAACAAAAAGAAAAAAAGCTATGAAAAAATAGAGTGAAAATGGTATGCTTCAATCTGCATTCAGATGTTTCCCTGGATGTGGACAGCATTTTCCATCATGAGTCTTTTGAAATTGTCTTGGATCATTGTATTGCTGAGAAGAGCTAAGTCATTCATGGTTGGTCATGGCACAATGCTATATATCTTCCTGATAGACTGTATACTCTGTAAAGGCAATGACCTTATCTGAATGGTTTCTTTCCCAACACCCATCACAATGCTCTGCATGAATCAGATACTTAATATTTGTTGAATTTTTGAACTACATGCCAGAATGAATTATAAACAAGCTTAAGGCATGAGAATATTGGGATGACCTCCAGAATACCATGTTGTGTCAAATACCGAAAGTCTCCCATTTTTAAAGTGACCATGAAACAAACAAATGCTGTTCACTGAAAAAGAAAAAAAAAGATCTATTGATACTTTAGTGTGTGCCCTTGTCGATACCCTTGCATGGGGGGTGCAAAAGACAAACGCTGCATCTTGCCCCAGCTAACCTCACAAACGTACAATTGTTTGCTTTTATTGACGTTCAGTCATTCCAATGATGTCCAACTCTTTGTGACCCAATTTTGTAGAGTATTTCAGACTTCCTGAAATGGGTAATCCAGAGCAACCTTTAGAAGAGGGAAATGGAAAGAAAGTCATGACAAAGTCCCTGCTGTTATGAAGGAGTTTTGGGGGGCATAAATACATGATTTCTCTCAGTGAGGAGCTTCCAATATCAGTGCAAATCAGGACTTTGTCTATCATTGATAGTCGGTAGATGCCTGTGACACTGAGAGTTTAAGTGATTTGTCCAGAATAACGCACTCAGGACATGTAAGACATGAAATTAGAACTAGATCCTGGCTTAGAAGCCAGCTTTCTATCCACTATACCATACTGCCTTTTCTTACGATTAGTCAGTCAGTCAGTGATTTATTAAATGCTTACCATGTTCCAGGCACTGTGCTAAGCACTGTGGATACAAAGAAAGTGAAATGACAATCCTTTCCTTCAGGGAGCTCACAATTTAATGGGGAAGACAATATGCAAACAACTATGTACAAACAAGATGCAAACAGTATAAATTGGTGATAACATGTATTTAATTTAGATTTTTTCAGATGTTATCTTTAGCCATACTTTGAGAAAATGTACAATGTAGAAAACATCCTAAGTCCCATTTTTGCTAAACAGAAGTTTTTGTAAGCAGATAGAATGTCTTTCAGCTGTTTGCACGGGCAAGTGAAACATTACATTGAAAATCCACTAACTTCACAGCTATAATGTATTCCCACATACAGCATGATCATCGTATATTTTTGTTATATTTAGTTGTTTCTGACTCTCTGTGACCCCATTTGTGGGTTTTCTTGGCAAAGATACCAGAGTGGTTTGCCATTTCCTTTTCTAGCTCATTTTCCAGATGAGGAAACTGAGGTAAACAGGGCTAAGTGACTTGCCCAGGGTGGCACTACTAATAAGTTCCTGAGGCTGGATTTGAACTGAGGAAGGCTCAATTTCCTGGTTCCCAGCCCAGTGCTCTATCCACTGAGCCACCTAGCTGCCTGATCATAATGTATAGAATCATATATTTAGAGTTGGAAGGCATCTTAGACTGAGTCCAACATTCATTTAATGGATGATCAGTGAGGCCAAGAGTGGTTAAGTTACTTGCCTGAGGACATGACGGTAATGTGTGTCAGGTCTGGGACTTGGAAGTATTTTCACTCCAGATCTAGCACACTTTCCAGTGTAAAAGGTGCAGAATTGTCTTTACCCAGGTTGAGTGAGGTTCATGATCTCAAGGCACAATACAAAGAAATAGAACACCAAATTTCTGGAAGAGCAGTCAGTAGACAGAAGTCACAGCAAGCCAGCTTTTTGGAAGGGGGAAGAATTATAATAAAAAAGGGTAGTTAGGGGTGGCCAGGTAGCACAGCGAGTAAGAGTACCGGCTCCAGTGTTGGGATGACCTGGAGATTGAATCCTGGGCTCGGATACTTAGCACCCACCCAGAAACACCTGGCCGTGTAACCTTGAGCAAGTTACTTAACCCCGATTGCTTTAAAAAAAAAAAAAGGTAGTTAAAGATGATAGAAACAGGTGTTTTGGGACCCAGGTAGAAAGGGGGATCTGAAATTGGTAAGGTTTTTATAAGGCTGTTATCTGGGGCAAGCAGGATCAGGCATAGTGGGGATACAGGGAACCTGAACTTGTTGTGTAGATCAAGGTTGTAGGACTGATGATGATTCATGTGGAGGATGGTAGGGGAAAGGGAAGGGACACCTTGGGAACTGGTTGATATTCAGACTCCTGGCTAATGTGGAAAGAGATTTGCAGCTGTTACTGCAGGCCTTACTTACTTTGACAGGATCACTCAGGGGATGTGAGCCTCCTCAGTCTTCTTTGTTTAGAGGGTTGAGCAAGACTCCTTCCTAGTGGTTATGAGATAGTATTTTAGCAGTTTCTAAACTTGCATTTGTCTAGTTATTGCTGTTTGAGTATATTTTCATTTTGTTATAAATAATAGTTTGCATTTCTTCCTTCATAAATTGTCTTGGCTATTGGTTCCTCCACTGAGAAATGAATCCTGGATTTGAGATCTTTATCTGATGACTTTATTTCAAATATGTTTTCCTGATCTTTTTTTTTTTTCAAAAGCAATCGGGGTTAAGTAACTTGCTCAAGGTTACATGGCCAGTTATTTCTGGGTGTGGTGCTGAGTATCTGGGCCCGGATTTGATCCAGGTCATCCCGACACTGGAGCCGGTGCTCTTACTCGCTGAGCCACCTGGCTGCCCCTTTCCTGATCTTTTGATTTTAAAGAACTTTTTTTGTTGCATAGAAAATCTTCACCTTTATGTAATCAAACCCACATCTCCAATAATTTCTTCTTCCTAGTTGATTTTAGAAAAATTACTCCTTTTCATGGTTGAGAAAAACATTTTCCTTATTCTTCCAGTTCTTAAAATGATTTAAAAGATATTTATATTACTGATCTAGTTGGAGTTTATTGTGATATATTTTGTCAGATGTGAACCCAAAACAGAGGTGTGCTGGTAAGTGTTTAATGACTCTTTGAAAAGCACAACACACTTTTATATTTAATCTTTTAATTTAATTTATTAATTTATAATTGGATTATAAATTAATTTAACTACAAACATTCTCTCCATCACTTTCTTAAGTCTACATGGTCAAAAAAATGATAAATCAAGCCCCAATGTGTAGCCTTTGAGATTTTTGAGGTATTATACGTGTACTGAAAGTTTAGCAATTTGCCAGTACAGCCATTTTTTGCCCTATAGTCTTACAATTTTCTCATTAGTTTTTATTGAATAGTTTTTCTTCCCTAATTTTTCTTTTGAGTGTATTTATCAAATATCAATCTTTTACGTTCATTGGGTTCTATTTTTGGTTTCTCAATGGTTCTACTACATTGCTCTATCAATTTCATTCTACAGTCATTATTAAAGAGTATAATTTTAGTCTGATAAAAATATTTTTAAAAACGTATGCTGTTTAGTGTCACAGATGTCAGCCTTTGAATCTCAGGCTGACTTTACCTTTAACACATCGGTGAACCTTCGAGTTAGACATGGTTGAAATGGAAAAAATACATTGATAAGTGTTTGTCTCCTCCTACTGTCTTTTCCTTCACTTGCCACCTCATTTTGCTGAAGTGCATTATATTAGCACAGGGCAGAAACAGTGAGGTTCTGGGATGATGTCTGATACTTTTTAAGATTTAAAGCACAAAAAAAGCTGCTAGGAGTCAGTGAGTGATCTGATGTGTTCAATGATACAACCTAAGTACATGCATCTTTCATGGAATAAAATAGAGATTTTGTAATTGAAGTAGATAAAGAAAGAGAGAGAAAACAAGTAGCTGCTATTTATAAAATTCCTTATGGTTTATCTTAGTTGATCCTTACAACCATCTTATGAAGTGTTACAGGCATTAGAATCCTAAATTTTACAAATGTTAAACCACTGGTACAGAGAGAAAAATTAAGGAAAGAAATGTTCACAGTGTGGATTTTTCTTATTTTATTTTATTTTTAAAGCAATCGGGGTTAAGTAACTTGCTCAAGGTTACACGGCCAGTTATTTTCTGGGTGTGGTGCTGAGTATCTGAGCCCAGATTTGATCCAGGTCATCCCGACACTGGAGCCGGTGCTCTTACTTGCTGAGCCACCTGGCCGCCCCTATTTTTCTTATTTTCTTGGAGATTCTTGGCTTGATTACTTTTTGTTGTTTACTTGTTTTTTTATTGTGTCCAACTCTTTGTGACTCCTTTGAGGTTTTCTTGGCAAAGATACTGGAGTAGTTTGCCATTTCCATCTCCAGTTCATTTTACAGATGAGGAAACGGAGGCAAACAGGGTTAAGTGACTTGCCCAGAATCATGCAGCTAGTGAGTGTCTGAGGACAGATCTGAACTCAGAAAGAGGAGTCTTCCAGACTCCAGGTCTGGTACTCTGTGCACTATGGTGCCACTTTAGTCTAGGCAATAAAGAGGGAAGCTCTCTTGAATCCGCTGCCTTCACTAGACTGTACTTAGACACCAAATCATTGCTCAATCAGTCTCTCTCTCACCACCATAGTCATTTTCACAATTCTTTACTCAGGTAGGTCTCTCTTTGGTGGTCCTATCATTACAGCTCTTTCTGTAAGGAGACACCTGTTTTCTTCTCTGCAGTGAAACATTTAATTAAGTTTCCTTGGGTGAAATTTGAGGAAATTGAATTTAATTTTACTTTTTTTATTATAATATCTTTAAGGCACCACCTGTTTTATACCTTTGTCATCTGCATAGGCCCAGAGAAGTATTGTGTGCTGTCTGGGAAGGTTTTCATGGACATTTATTTATTGGAGGGACTTGTCTGTCACATTCAGTTTATTGTAGCACACTCCACAAATACAATGAAATGCAAAACAAAAATAAATCAAGAAAGAAAATGGCAATGAGATTAAAAATAAATCAGGAAGTTCTCTCTTTCCCCAGTTATGATGTGGTTATAAATATTAAATATGAAAAATTGATACTTCTGAGCTCATGGCATTATCTATTTTGAACACCTACATTATACTGTTCTAGAGTCTGAAAGTAAAGAACATTTGTGAAGTGATCTGAGTGAATGGCAGCTTGTACCTTTGTGATGTACTAGCAAAAGACATGAACAGTCAAGAGGTCAAGGTATCAGACCTTATTCCAACATTAAATTGCTGTGTGAACTTGGCCTAGTCAATGGAGTTTCCTGACCTTCAATTGCATTTACCAATGTAAAATGGGACAAAAAAGACCTTCTCTGTCTACTTTAGGACTAAATGAGGGCAACTAGGTGGTACAGTCGATAGGGCGCAGGGCCTGGAGTCAGGAAGACTCATTTTTCTGAGTTCAAATTTGACTTCAGACCGTTTACTAGCTGTGTGACCCTGGGGCAAGAAACTTTACCCTGTTTGCCTCAGTTTCCTCATCTGTGAAACGAGCTGGAGAAGGAAATGGCAAACTACTTCAGTATCTTTGCTGAGAAAATCCCAAGTGGGGTCACAAAGAGTCCAATACAACTGAACACAACAAAAATGAAATTATGCTTCTCAAGAGCACTGGATGTGGTATCGGAGGACCTGGATTTTTAATCCTTCCTCTCCTACGTATTACCTGGATGACATCAGGCAAGTCATTCTGAGCCTCAGTTTCCTCATTTTCAAAAGCAGGGGTTTGAAATAGAGGATGTCTGACTTCTTTTCTGGTTCTATTATTCTATGAAAAATATAGGTGATTTTTCCCTAGTCCAGACCTTTTATTTCATTGGTATAGGGAATTTCTGGAAATTGTTTCTGTTAAAGCAAATTGCTGTCTATACTACAAAGGATAGTCTTTTTTTTTTTTACTTTGTTGGAGGGGAAAGCAGGGCAATTGAGGTTAAGTGACTTGCCCAAGGTCACATAGCTAGTAAGTGTTAAGTGTCTGAGGCCGGATCTGAACCCAGGTCCTCCTGACTCCAGGGCCGGTGCTCTATTCACTGTGCCACCTAGCCACCCCTACAAAGGATAGTCTTAAAGAGTTGCCTAGAGCACTAAGATGTTAAGTGACTTGTTCAGGGTATTGTAGCCAGAATGTAGTAGAGACAGAACATGAACCAAGGTCCTACAGACTCCAGGACCAGCTTCTCATCTGTTATGTCACATTTCCTTTCATATATGAAATATGTATGTAAAGTATATAGTACCACATAAGTGGAAAGTACTATTATTTTTATTCTTAAAACAACATTAAGGCCAGGACTTCATAGTCAAAAGCAAATAGAAAGGTATGCCATTATTTTCAATGGGCAGATAGAAGGTACAATGGAGAGAGTCCCAGACCTAGAATCAGAAAGTTGTTGCTGTTTGTTTTTCAAAGGTGTTCAACTATTTGCCCCAATTTGTATTTTCTTGGTAAAGATACTGGAGTGGTTTACCACTTCCTTCTCTAGTTTATTTTACAGATGAGGAAACTGAGGAAAATAGAGTTAAGTGACTTGCCCAGGGTCACACAGCTAGTAAGTGTCTGAGGCTGGATTTGAATTCAGGAAGAGTAGTCTTCCTGACTCCAGCCCCAGCACTCTGTGCACTGTACCATCAAGCTGCCCTAGAATCAGGAAGACCTGAGTTCAAATTCTGTTTCACACTATGTGATCCTTGGTGAGTCTCTTAATTTCCATCTATCCTCATCTATGAAATGAGGATAATAACATCACCTAGCTTCTAGGCTTATTGTGAGGATCAAATGAGATAATATTAGTAAAACACTTTGCCGACACTAAAAAGCTATATGAATATGATTTTTGTTATTATTATTGAATTACAAATGTTATTTCTATACAGTGATTTTTAAATTTAACTGAACTGGTTGTCTAGATCAGTGGTATCAGATTCAAATAGAAATGAGGGCCACAAAACAATATGTAAGGATCCCAGCAGGCTGCATATTGACTTAGTTTTAAAATGTAATATTATTTATGTTTTATTGTAGTATTTGTCAAAATATTTCCCAATCACATTTTAATCTGGTTGAGGGCCCACATATGACTTGCGTCCAGTGTGTGTGTGACACCTCAAGTCTATACAGCACCAAATTCACTGTATAATGTTTATGTGGTTTTGTTATGTCGATTCAATTCCAATGAACAATTTGTTAAGTTCCTAT
Organism: Petaurus breviceps papuanus; assembly: GCF_028583685.1. Classification (NCBI taxonomy): domain Eukaryota; kingdom Metazoa; phylum Chordata; class Mammalia; order Diprotodontia; family Petauridae; genus Petaurus; species Petaurus breviceps. The sequence continues at coordinate 3,198,450 of NW_027185764.1, forward strand.
TATGGGCTGAGCACTAGACAAAGTTAAACAAGACAGTTTCAGCTTCAATGAGCTTACAATATATGAGTGGTGGTGAAGAGAACTGGCTAGAGAAGGCTATAATACCTTCACAGATAATTATGCAATGCAAAATAAAAGATAAGTTCATGAGACATAAACAAAGGGTCATTGAGGTTCAAGGAAAGAAAGAATGTTTCTTACTGGGAGGATTGGGGAAGCTTAACACAGAAGGTAGCGTTTGAAATCAATCTTGAAGAATGGGTAGGATTTAATAGGATTGAAGTTTTGACTGCCAGTTTTTAGAAGACAGCTTGGGTGGTAGACTATCCCTGTGATTGATCAAGGAAGCTTAGGTGGTTGATATTCCTAATAAGAAAACTTCTTGTGTGATGTATAGTAAGATTTTCCTACAAGAGTGCTTAGGTGGATAAAAATGGCTTTAATTCTGCAGGAGAGGCAGCCAGCCTTTCTTTAGTGGAAAAACAATGAACTTGCAGTCAGGAGAGACGTGGGTTCTCATGCCTGTATTGTTCTTTTAGGTATCTGATTTTGTACACTTCTTTTAATCTCTCTGGTGCTCGGTTTACTGGTCTGTAAAGTGGGGAGAATAATACTGATACCACCTACCTTACAGAATTATTGTGAGGGAAGTGCTTTAATTTGAATTCAGCAAACATTTATTAGCAACTGCCATGTACTAGGCACTGGAGATAGAAAAATAAAAGTAAGTGGTTTCTGCTCTCAAGGATTATCTGGATAAAGGGGCTTCCTTTCTGGATTTATCTGAAGGAAGAGAAGGAAAACATACTCGTATGAGGAATGTATTTTGAAAAATTTTCTAAATTTCCATCTGGAGAGTGGATTCTCTGGCTCTCTCAGACCCAGGCTGCTACTTCTGCCTCTCTGCTTCTTGTAATGTATCCTTGGGATAGGGGAGTGGGAGAGATGGGAGGGCTCTATAATGTTAATAATTCTAGCTTCCATAACCACCTGCAGGTCTTAACAAGAAAGTGTTGGCAGGCCAGCAAGTATCAGCAGTAATATGTGCCTGTAATGATTTGTTTACAATTCACTTTATGGTTACATGATGTAATATTGCATCATTAAAATATCAATGCAGGAAAACCCCCACAATTTTACAATAAATTATTAAACTTAAGATGCATCATTGAAAATAATATATTTTTTGAAGTGAAGCAAATTAAAAAAAACCTATTAAAGGCCTAAAAAAGGTAGATTTACAGGGGGGTTCTGAGTAATTTTTTTTTGAAAAAGGGGTGGTAGGCTAAATAAGTTTGGGAACCTCTGAATAGCTCTCCTCCCATACCCAGTAAAATTTCTAGAAAGAATTGTCTACATTGTTTGCCTCCATTCTCTTCTTCCACTCAGTTTCTAACACCTTGTGCTCTGGGTTTCTAACTTTATCACTCAACTGAAACTCTTCTCTCTATGGTTGCCATTTATCACTTAATTAGTAAATTCAATGTTCTCTCCTCAGTCCTCATCCTTCTTGACTGTAGAATACTGTATGTAAAATACTGTATGTAAAATACTGTATGTAGAATACTGTATGTAATTACTTTATTAATTTACTTTAGTAATTACTGTATGTATATATATATACATATACATATATAAATATGTATATATATATACATATACATATATAAATATGTATTTATTTCGATTTATATATATACATATATAAATATGTATGTATATTAATTTACTTTAGTAATTACTGTATGTAGAATACTGTATGTAATTATGTAAATACAGTAATTATGTAATTACTGTATGTAAAATACTGTATGTAGAATACTGTATGTAAAATACTGTAGAAAGCAGTATTTGACATGTCTGGCCCTTTTCCCTTCAACCTCTTACTCTCTCCTCCCTGGGTTTTCTTGATACTCCTTTCTCCTACCTCAGATGCTTATTAGCTATGAGACCTGCACACATCACTTAATCATTTTCAGCCTCAGTTTCCTCATCTGTTAAATGGGGAAAATAATAGCATCAACCTGTGATAGTAATGGAATATAAAGATCCCCCTATATTGGCTTGGTTTTCAAATTGATTGTGTTAAAACCCAGAGCTTGTTAATCCCACCTGTGGGATGGACTTGTTGACATGAAAAGAGAGTGCTGAACTGGGAGGAGCTGGTGACGTAGATTTGGAGAGACACAAGAGAGGGGCAGAAGAACTTTTTGGAAGCAGCACCCTCGTGGAGGCAGAGAGAGACTGAGAGGATTGCTGAGGGCCACTTTGAATTGCCCTGGACTTTTGAGACCTGCCCCCGGAGCTGCCAAGGACTGAGGAGACATGGCTGTTTGGCTGGTACTTTGTCTGTCTGTTTTGATGTTGTTTTGCCAGATTTGTCCACTGGTGAAAGACAGTCCTGTTGTTGAAGAAGTTCTGGAACCTGGCTGTTGGCTAAGAGCTCCTGAGACTGTCCTGCAGACAGAGAGTGAATACTGCCCACTGGTGAAGGACAGTGCTGTTGTTGCAGGGGTCTGGGAACCTTTCTGTTGGTTCAGAAGCCCTGAAGAAGGATTTTCTTGTTGTATGTTTACAGAAATCCTGGGAGGGGGTTTTGCTAATGTTTTCGGGGGTCCTAGGACTGTTCTGCAGACAGAGGATGAATTAATGAAGAGACTGGCAATGTATCTTGTGGCCTTGCTAAGCCTTGTCTCCCCAGGACCTAAGATTGCTGAGAACTTGCCTAGTGTCAAGATGAAGCAAAGACCTCCATTTGGGTATTAAGTGCTGTGCTTAAACTTGATGTAACTCTGGGGTAGATTCAATTGAGATCCAGGGGTGGGGAACTTTTGACCTTTTTGTGCTCTGTGATTGACAAATGAAGGTATAGCCTAGGGGTGGAGAAGTATTTAGACCAGGGAGTTTGTAATTGATTGAATGAGTGGAAGGTCCTGGGGTGGGGTAGTCCTTGGAGATTATTTAATCCCACTTAGTAAATGCTGTATTTGGAATGATGTCATGTTTTGATCTTCTCTGTTCTTAATTTGTCACTGAATAAAATGGAGAGCACCTATGCTGGTATTCTGAACCTTGGGAAGTTGCCTTTGCTTGGCATTACATTACACAACCTCAGGGGGTTGTTATGAGAATCACATTAATTAACATATATATAGTACTTTGAGAACCTGAGAGTGCCATATAAATGCTAACAATCATTCCCCTCTCCCTCCTCCTTCTCTTCCTCCTCCTTCTCACTATGCCGAATCTTCTACTGGACTATTCCTACAAAGTTTCCTTTGTTGATCATCCTTCATTTTTTGTCATCCAAATATGAGTTTGCCCCAAGACTCTGTCTTTGGTCCTAATCTTTCTCCTTAACTGTCTCATCAATTTTCATGGGTTCAATTATTATCTCTATGTAGATAACTCCCAATTCTATATACCCTGCCTTTTTCTGTCTTTTGAGCCTGTCTGACGTTGTCAGTTCCCTACTGGACACTGTCACATAGACACACCATTAGCTTCTCACACTTGATGTTTCTACCTCAGAACTCACCTGTCCCCTCCCCTAAGTTATCTGTTTATGACTGGGCCCAATGCAGGCCCATTCAGTGGTTCAAGTTTGGGACTGGGATGAAATGAGATGCTTGTATGTCATATAACATTTAACAAAAGAAATGCACTCAACAATGTTAATTAAAGGACACATTGGTTCCTTTGGATAGGCTCCAGTGTTTCTCTCTAAGGTATTGTAGAAGAGTATCAGCTCTCAAACCTGTCATTCAAGACCCTTAGAAAATTGAGTCCAAGGGCGGCTAGGTGGCACAGTGAATGGAGCATTGGCCTTGGAGTCAGGAGAACCTGAGTTCAAATCCAGCCTCAAACACTTGGCACACTAGCCATGTGATTTTTGGACAAGTCACTTAACCCTGATTGCCCTCCAAAAAGAAAAAAAAGAAGAAGAAAATTGAGTCCACCTTATCTTTCCATCTGTATTTTTTCCCCCTTTTTGGAGGGTAATTGGGGCTAAGTGACTTGCCCAAGGCCACACAGCTAGTTTTTGTGTTAAGTGTATGAGGCTGGATTTGAATTCAAGTCCTCCTGACTCCAGGGCCAGTGCTCTATTCACTGTGCCATCTAGCTTCCCCTCATCTGTATTTCTTATTAACCTTCTTTATATAAGTTATGTTTCAACCAAATATCTCTGGTCTCTGTGAATTTGCAAATGCTATCCATCCCTCTTGGAATGCATTTTTCCCTTATCCCTTATTTTCTCCTTCCCAAGTTCAGGATAGGTATCACCCCTTCTGTGAAACCTTCCTTGATAACTAATAGTGCTAGACTCTCTGTTATGTCTATCTTTCTTTATATTGTATTTCCCAATTAGAATGTGAGTACCTTGAGGTCAGGGACTATTTTTTTCTTCTTTGTATTCCCAGTTGCATTTTGATGTCTTGCACACAGTAGGAGCTTAACAAATGCTTGTTGAACTAAATTGGATTTTTCTAGTGTTTGGCAGAATGCCAGGTAAGTGCTAAATCACTGCTTGTCTATGGACTGCCCTTTGCCCTTCTCTTATTCTTCCTTTTTATTACACTTACTGTGAATGCCCTACAAGGTCCTAAGAGCTTGTCAGCTCCTTGATGGGTTTTTTTTTTGGTCTTTGCATCCTCAGAACCCAAATGATGACTTTCCTTTTTATTTTTTAAACTGTGATGTCATTGGCATAGGTCAATGGTTCTCAAAGAGGGTATTCTGACTTAGAACTAGCTATGTTGAAAATTGTATGAACTTTTACAAGTGACTCTCGATACTGTGCTATGGGTGAAAAACAAACGAAACAAACAAAAAAAACCCCACAGTGATTTTTGAGAACCACTCCTATTGGAAACTCCCTCTTTCAATGCAGAGTTAGGACCTGTTTTGTACCTTTGCACCTTAGAAAGTTGCCTGATTTCAATTCAATTCAGCCCTTTGTTGGGGTGAAATAACTTGCTCAGTCACACAGCCCGTATATGTATCAGAGTTAGGACTTGAACCTAGATCTTCTCGGCCCAAAGGCTAGCTTGCTATCTAATATGTCTTGCTGCCTCTTTTTTGCATTGCTAGCACCTATCACTGTACCATCCTTTGTTAGGAACTTAAATTGCAATGAAATCAGAAAGGAAAAATTCAGGTGAAATTAGTCATTTCTATCAATATTTATGTTAGCCACTAGAGGTCACTGGCAGCAATGCAAAGAACATGAGTTGCTTTAAGTTGTAGTGGTGTCATTGTTTATTCTCAGTTACAGGAACCCCACAGTTGGGTTTGGTCATCCCGTTGCTGCAAGCTTTCCATCATCAAACGCATTATTATTAGGAGTGATACAGAGCATCACTATTAAGCATGGGATTTTTTTTTTTTTCAGTCGAAGCCCAAACCCAATGCCTCATCCTTTGTGAAGGTAACCATGACCATTTAGAGGCTATGTTAATGGTACACACGTTTTTCCAGGACATTAAAAAAACAAAACAAAACAAAACATGGAGCTGTGATTTTATTGGCATGTGGATTGGCAACAAATCTGTAAACTATAGGCTCAAAGCCTTGACTGGAGGGGCTGAAAGGTTAAGTGACTTACCTATTGTCACACAGCTAATATGTGCAGGACTTGAATAGGATAAGATGGGATAGGGCCTCGCCCACAGGGAGATGTGGTTTCAGAAAGCACCTCTGACCGACCACTCAAACTTATAAAGTTAACACCTGGATTGCAAGTCTCCATATTTCAATTTCAATTTTTGTGATACGGGCTCAGGGAAGGAAGCATAGCACAGAAAGAGCATCCAGGGACTTGGTGTCTAGTTTGTGGCTCACTTAGGCAAACGTATGTTCTTTGCTGTTATGTACTTGTGGCTGCCTTGGCTGCTGGGGTAAGAAGAGAGAAGGGAAAGCCTGTAGATCTTAAGTAGTGTGTGTGTGTGTGTGAGAGAGAGAGAGAAAGAAAAGAAGAAAAAGAGGAAGAAGAAGGAAGAGGTGGAAGAAGAGGAGGAGAATGAGTAGGAAGAGTGTGGCGGACCAAGTTAGGGAACCAAAAATGTGGGGAGCCCTGCTGAACCGCAGCAGGACTGAAAGAGAATTGGAGGCCCTGCTATTCCCCAGCAGGACTAAGAGAGTTATCTACCGAGAGGCTGCAAAAGGGTGAGTTAAAAGAGAAACGGGGACTCAAAGGGTGGTGGAGAATAGAGTCTCCTTCATTGTCTTAAGTGCAAGTCCTATAAAAATAGGATGCTTCCTAATGGCTTTCCCCTGTGGACATTGTACACTACAGTGTTCCCAGGAGGGTGGCGTAAACACCACGTTTTATCTGCAGGATCCAGTCCTCACACTTGTGAGCCTGAGCTCTTTTCCTGGGGGATGGGGAACTGATCCAGGCCTGGCAGCAAGCCCTTCACCTGAGGGGGGTTATTCAGCCATCAGGGTCAGAGTCCCACTAGCCTGTGGTCCTCAACAGCGGAGGAAGAAGAAGAGGAAGAGAATGAGGAGGAAGAAGAGAGAAGAAGATGGAAAAAGAGAGAAAAAAAAAGAGGGAGAGGAGGAGGAGCAGGGCCTTTCTTCTCTACTTATGTAGCCTACTGAGTGGGAGACCTTTTCTGGCTCAGTCACCAATCATCTTTGATATGATTTCCCTCCCACCCCCCAGTCGTTGGGACCAATAATGGCTAAGAAAGTTGTCAAAGAGGTGAAGCTGCTGCAGCTCAGAGCTGGCAATTCCAGTAACAGTGTTATCATGAAACAAGATAAAAATCATTCCTGAAGATGTCTAGTTAGAAAAAGACCGCAAACGCTTTAGCGTAAGTGCTGTAGGATGACTAAAGAAGCTTCTAGAGCTGATGATACTTGGCAACTGTTTGTTTTAACTGGTTATTGTTGTTCATCTTTCATTTTGAATGACATCATATGTGATGTCTTGACAGTTTTAACTAGTAGTGCTGAAGTGGGGGGGGGGTCATGACTCCACAACTAGAAAGAGAAACTAAACAGTTACAGCAAGATTCCAGGGTGCAAGCCTACTTTACCACATCAAGTGAATATTATCCCAATGACTCATCACCATATTGCCTAAATGACTTAGATGGCCTATGCCAAACCAGCCACGTTCTAACTCAAAAAGATGTCTTCCAGATGAGAGTTAAAACCACAGGTACAATGGAGACTTATTTCATCTTCAAAGACCTATGCTTCAGGATGTTTGATGTGGGGTGGTCAGCAAGCTGAATGAATACAGTGGATACTGTTTTGAAGGGATGACAGTGATTATGGCCTCAGCATACCTGAAGATGAAGAGATGAACAGAATATATCAAAGCATGAAACTGTTTGGCGGCATTTATAACAACAGATAGCTTTCAGACATATCAATCAATCTCTTCCTGAACAAAAAAGGGCTTTCTTGAGAAAAACTAAGAAAGTCCACTAACTGTCTGTATCAAGAGTACACAGGGTTGAAAATATGTGAAAAAGTAGCCATATATAGAGAGTGGCATCTTAGATTTTTTTATTTGTCAATTAATGAAAATATGCCTTTTTAAAAAAAATAATGCCCTCTTCTCTCCCATGAAAAAGAAAGAAAACCAAAACTCTTGTAAGAAATAGACATAGTTAAGCAAAACAGATGCCTGCACCTTTGGGTCATGTCCCTCAAACTGCACCTTGAATCCATCACCTTTCTATCAGGAGAAGGGTAGCAAGCTTCATCGATTCATTGTCCATTTGAAGATCTAAATGAAAGAAAAGATACCAAGGAAATCTGGACCCACTTTAACTGGGCCACTGACACCAACAAGGTGTAGTTTACTTAATTTTTTTTTAAGCAATCGGGGTTAAGTAACTTGCTCAAGGTTACATGGCCAGGTTTTTCTGGGTAGGCACTAAGTGTCGGAGCCCGGATTCGATCCCCAGGTCATCCCGACACTGGAGCCTGTGCTCTTACTTGCTGTGCTACCTGGCCGCCCCTGTAGTTTACTTTTGATTATGTTGTAGATATCATCATTAAAAGTAGCTTAAAGGAATGTGGGCTTCATTAAGGGCAGCGGATGTTGGTAAACATTCTTACTGTATGGAGCATTGGGAACTAGGCTTCTTTTGCTGTCCCATGGGACAGCAGCCAGTGTGAACAGGGTAGGTTGACAGCAGCATGCAGAATCTTAACACACTGCAGCACAATCTTCTGTCATAGGGATCTGTTAATTGGCATGTCATGCTGAAGTAAGACACTAGGAATGGAACAGCTCTAAAGTGTGATTTGATGATCACAATTGGGATTACACAATCTCAAAAACTTCAGGCTGTTATCAATTTGAGGTGTTACATTCCAGAACTTCAATATGTAACTTACATTTGGTTTTTCCTCTTTTCAAAAACCACCACTAGTTCATTAAAAAAAAAAGTTTTTCCTTCCAAGTGTATAACTTTTCTAAATTGTGTTTCCTTATTTGTAAAAGAATTTTACTTAAAAATAAAATTTGAGAAACTCTACAACTATGCACATGATGTGACCAGATCATCTTGAAATTATTCTGCTGAGTAGAAACTCTTTATTTTTAACTTGACATGGTCAGAATTTAATATTACCACCACCACTTAAAAGTGCTTTTGAGTTATTGAGACTGTCATGGAATTATTGAATGAAGATCATATAACCATAAAGTACCATAATAATTTCAAAGTACCAACTCAGATTTTCTGAGCCAATAATATTAGAGATTTTTTCCCCTATACCATCACAAAATGCAAGTTCTTCAGTGCTGAGTCATAGTACATGTTCATCTTCATGGAGCTACATGGGAAGTATTCCAGACCAGCAGATCAGGATGTTGCCCTGATTACTTCCTTAATGTGTTCCCGTAACATACTCCCCTAATACAAAATGAATTTCTAGCTAATCCAAGATGTTATATGGTATTCTTTTGCCTCCTTGGATCTAGAGGCATTTTCCAGTGCTTAGGAAACCTTTCATCCACATCTCTGCCATCAAAAATCTCTCTCATCAAAGCTGACCCAACTTCCTTCATATTGAAACCTTTCATCTTGGTGAGAGAGATCTCTTCCTTCTCATTTTCTTAGAGCCCTTTGTCTTAGCCTTTCTTTTCCACTTATCACATTCTACCTTGTTTGTGTACATGCCTAAGTTCCCTGAGGGCAGGATGCTGCCATTTTTCTTTTCTGTATCCCTGATCCCCAGCACAATGCCTGCCACACAGTAGATTGTAAATATTTATTGAGGCCAATTGAATAGGTCCACTTATTTACAAAGCTGACTTAACAATGATAAAGTGCACCAGAGTCCTTGAGCCAGTTGATAAGGCAATACATATCTGTGATGGTATTTGTTCTTAATGTTATTACTTTGAATGTTAGCAGCCTACTCTAAGGCACCCCCCCAAAAGAAACAAACAACAAACCCTTGGTAGTTGCTTTTCTTCTCAGTTTGGGAAGAGAGGGAGCTAAATTGATATCAGAACTGGAAGGTAGAACTTTTTGGAAAGATCTCTCACAAAAGGAGAAAAGGGTGGTGGCAGGGTCTTTACTGATAATAAATATGGAGCAGTAGACCCCTGAATGAATGCCTCAAGTTTTGGAGCTGCTGTTCAGAGCTCTCCTGGGGTTTCACATGAAGGCTTTGGTTTGAGGGAGGAAACTGCAGATGTCACTGTCACCAGCTATCCCTTCCCCATTTATCCAGTCCTGAACTCAGTGTCCTTTCCTTCTACTCTGGGAAGAAATACAACTCCTAGAGTCTTTGTGGCCAAAGTCTTACCAAAGAGCTGTTACAATTTCAACAAAATAAGAATAGTACCATTATCTCATGGAAAGAGCCATGGATTTGGAATCAGATTTGGGACTGAATCTCAGCTCTGCTTTGCATTGTTGTGTGACCTTGAACAAATCATTTGACCTCTTAAACCTCAGTTTCCTCATCTGTAAAATGAGTGGGTTGAAGTTGATCCTCTAAATTCCTTTCCAGCTTTAAATCCATGATCTTATGAATCATGGAAATTTTAGAGCTAGAAAGGACTTTAGAAATAATTTAATTATAGGCACCCCACCTCAATTTTACAAATGAAGAACACAGAGGCATACCTAACATGACACAACCAGTTAATGGCAGAGTGGGGACTAGAATCCAATTCTTTTGATCCCAAATACAATGCTCTTTAAAAAGGAAAGATATTTGCAATACACTTTTATTATGATATAAATATAAAAGGATTGGAAATGACAGTAACAAATATTCACTACTTAATATTGTGATGGGACTACACTTACATTTGAAACTCAGTGGTTCAAAACAGTCAACTACACGCATGCTATATCAGAGGTGACTCATGGTTCCTATTTTATTACATAACTGAGAAGAACATGTGTTTCATTTCTGTGATACTGAGGGCTTCAGAGTGAATGTGACATCACAGAACTATCTGTTCCTTAGAAAAGTGGATCTCTGACTCTGGACTCTAACTTTATTCCCTTACAATCAATAAACATGGCAACATGTAATCAAATATATAATCTACAAATACCTTCACATTAAACGTTAGTCAGGTTGTAAAGGATTATAACCAATGGAGTGAACAGTGAGAAAGAAGGGACAAAACAAAACAAAAAAGGAAAGGGAGCAAGTAGTTTGCTTCAATCTGCATTCAGACTCTAGTTCTTTCTCTGGATCTGGAGGATGTCCCTTTGCATCATGAGTCTTTTGGAGTTGTCTTATAACCTTGCATTGCTGAGAGGAGCCAGTCTATCAGTTAGTCATCACACATACGTTGTGTCTGTAATTGTGTACAATGTTCTCCTGGTTCTGCTCCTCTCACTCAGCATCTCTTTATATCAGTCTCTCCAGGTTATTATGAAGTCTATCTGCTCCTCATTTCTTATAGCACAATAGTATTCCATTACATTCGTATACCACAACTTGTTTAATCATTCCCATTCTTTTTTTCCCTTCAATTTCTTTTTCTTTTCTTATTTCTACTGCTAACATTTCTAGTACCAAATCGAATAAGAGGGATGATAGTGGACATCCTTGTTTCATCCCTGATCTTATTGGAAATGTTTCTAGCTTATCCCCATTACATATAATACTTGCTGATGGTTTTAGATAGATGCTACTTATTTTTTTAAGGAAGACTACATTTATTCCTATACTTTCTAGTATTTTTAATAGGAATGGGTGTTGAATTTTGTCAAAAGCCTTTTTCTGCATCTATTGAGATAATCATATGGTTTCTGCTAGTTTTGTTGTTGATATGATCAATTATACTGATAGTTTTCCTGATATTGAACCACCCTTTCATTCCTGGAATAAATCCTACCTGATCAGAGTGTATTATTCTCATGATGAGTTGCTGTATTTTTGCTAATATTTATTTAGAATTGTTGCATCTATATTCATAAGGGAAATTGGTCTGTAATTTTCTTTCTCTGTTTTGTCTCTTCCTGATTTAGGTATCAGTAGCATATTTGTGTCATAAAAAGAATTTAGTAGGACTCCTTCTTCTCCAATTTTCCCAAATAGTTTGTAAAGTATTGGAGTTAATTGCTCTTTAAATGTTTGGTAGAATTCACTAGTAACCTTCTCCAAGCTCCAGCCCAGCATCGCTAACATGGCTAAACATACCAAGAAGGTCGGAATTGTTGGTAAATATGGAACACCTTATGGTGCATCCCTCAGGAAAATGGTGAAGAAAATTGAAATTAGCCAGCATGCCAAGTATACCTGCTCCTTCTGTGGCAAGACCAAAATGAAGAGAAGGGCTGTGGGTATCTGACACTGTGGATCCTGTATGAAAACAGTAGCTGGTGGTGCATGGTCCTCCAATACCACCTCTGCAGTCACAGTCAAATCTGCCATCAGAAGACTGAAGGAATTGAAAGACCAGTAAAATCTTATCAAATATCTGTAGCCCATTGTCCAACAATAAATGGGTTAATTTATTGAATAAAAATCACTTTGGTTTTTAATAGTAAAAAAAAAAAAAAAAAGAATTCACTAGTAAAGCCATCTGGCCCTGGAGATTTTTTTCCTAGGGAGTTCATTGATGGTTTGTTCAATTTCTTTTTCTGAGATGGGGTTAAGTAGTTTACTTCCTCTTCAATTAGTCTGGGCAACTTATATTTTCCTAAATATTCATCCATTTCACTAAGATTGTGAAATTTATGTGCATACAACTGGGCAAAATAATTCCTAAATATTGTTTTAATTTCCTCTTCATTGGAGGGAGATTCACCCTTTGCATTTTTGATACTAATGATTAGTTTTTTTCTTTTTTTTTATCACATTGAGTAAAGGTCTATCAATTTTATTTTTTTCATTATATCAGCTCTTAGTTTATTAATTCAATATGTTTCTTAAATTCAATTTTATTAATCTCTCCTTTGGTTTTCATTCTTTCTCATTTAGTATTTAATTGGGGATTTTCAATTTGTTCTTTTTCTAGCTTTTTCAGTTGCATGCCCAATTTATTGACCTCCATTTTCTCTATTTTATTTATGTATGCATTCAGGGATATAAAACTTCCCCTAAGAACTGCTTTTGCTGTATCCCACAAGTTTTGGTATGTTGTCTCATTATTGTCATTCTCTTAAATGAAGTTACTGATTCTTGTTTGACCCACTGATTCTTTAGGATTAAGTTATTTAGTTTCTAATTAGTTTTTAGTCTATCCTTCCATGGCCCTTTATTACATATAATTTTTATTTTATCATGATCTGAGAAGGATGCATTTAATATTTCTGCCTTTCTGCATTGAATTGTGAGGTTTTTATGCCCTAGTACTGGTCAGTTTTTGTATATGTGCCATGTACCACTGAGAAGAAGGTATATTCCTTTTTATCCCTTTATATTGAATATAAAATTTATATTCAATTTTCTCCAGAGGTCTACCATATCTATCTTCTCTTAGATTCTGTTTACCTCCTTAACTTCTTTCTTGTTTATTTTGAGGTTAGATTCATCAAGCTCAGAGAGCTTGATTGAAGTCCCCCACTGTAATGCCAAGCAAAGGCAACTTCTGAAGGTTCAAAATACCAGCATAGCTGCTCTCCATTTTATTCAGTGACAAATTAAGAACAGAGATAATCGAAATATAGCATAATTCAAAATACAGCATTCACCAAGTATAATGCAATAATTCCCAAGTACTACTCCACCCCTGGACATTATAATTCATTTAGTCAATCCCAAAGACCCTCTTCTAAGTACTACTCCACCCCTAGGCAGTATATTCATTTAGTCAATCACAAAGCACAAAAAAGTCAAAAGTTCCCCACCCTTGGATCACAACTTAATAGGCCATCTACCCCAGAGTTACAACAAGCTTAAGCACAGCATTTAATACCCAGAGAGAGAGAGGTCTTTTCTTCATCTTGACCAGAGGCAAATTCTCAGAAATCTTTGTTCCTGGGGAGACAAAGCTTAGCAAGGCTACAAGATAAATTGCCAGTATCCTCATTAATTCATTCTCTGCAGAACAGTCCTAGGACCCCTGAAAACATTAGCAAAACCCTCTTCCAGGATTTCTGTAAATATACAAGAAGAAAATCCTTCTTCAGGGCTTCTGAACCAACCACAAGGTTCCAGGACCTCTGCAACAACAGCATTGTCCTTCACCAGTGAACGAATCTGGCAAAACAACATCAAAACAGACAGACAAAGTACCAGCATAACAGCCATGTCTCCTCAGTCCTTGGCAGCTCTGGGTGGCAGCTCTCAAAAGTCCTGAGCAGTTCAAACTGGCCCTAAGCAATCCTCTCCATTTCTGCTTCAATGGTGCTGTTTCCAAAAAAATTCTTCTGCCTCTCTCTCTGCTTGTGTGTCTCTAAATTCATGTCACCAGCTCCTCCCAGTTCAACCCTCTCTTTTCACTTCAACAAGTCCATCCCACAAGTGGGATTCACAAGCTTTGGGTTTTAGCACAATCAATCTGAAAACCAAGCCAATACAGGGGGATCTTTAAATTCCATTACTATTACACTCACTAGTATAGTTTTGCTGTCTATTTCTTCCTCTAACATCCTTAACTTCTCCTTTAGGAATTTGGATGCACCGGTTGGTGCATAAATGTTTAGTAATGATATTGCTTCATTTCTGATGGTGCCTTTTAGCAGGATATAGTTTCCTTCCTTATCCCTTTTAATTAGATCTATTTTTGCTTTTGCTTTGTCTGAGATAAGAATTGCTACCCCTGCTTTTTTTTTTTTACTTTATCTGAGGCACGATATATTTTACTCCAGTCTTTTTACCTTTAGCCTGTGTGTATCCCCCTGTTTCAGATGTGTTTCTTGTAAACAGCATATTGTAGGATTATGGTTTTTAATCCATTCTGCTATCCACCTCTGTTTTATGGGAGAGTTCATCCCATTCACATTCACAGTTATGATTACTATCTGTCTCTTTTCCTCCATCATATTCCCTCCCCTGCTTATGCTTTTATTTTTCCCCCCTTCTCCCTTCCCCTCCTTAAGAGTTTTCCTTTTGACTGCCGCCTCCCTCAATATTTCCTTCTTATCAGCCCCCCTCCCTTTTCCTACCCTTTCCCCTTACTACTTCTTCCCTCCCTTCTAACCACCCCACCTTTCTTAGCCCTTCTCTCCTCCTATTGCCTGAAGGGTATGATACATTTTTATACTTAATATAGTATGTTATTTCTTCCTTGAACCAAGATTGACAAGAATAGATCACATGCAATGCTCCTCTCCTTCCCCTTTTTCCCTCTCTTATGATAAGTTTTATGTCTCTTTTTGATAGAGTACTATTTAATTGATTATGTTATTCCCTCCTTCCACCAGAACTAATGAGGTTCATATAATGCTCATCTCCCTCTCTTCTTTCCCTCTACTATAATGTTTTTGTGCCTTTTTGTGTGGCATAAATTACTCTTTTCTGCTTCATTCTTTCCTCTTCTTCCATTGCAGTCCCTTTGCAGCCCTTAATAAGATTTTTTATCATCATTTTTTTGTAATTTATACCCACACCCTCTATTTATCTATATTCCTTTTAGATTTTGCCATAGGTATAGAATTTTCAGTATTAACAGGTATCATCTTCTCATATAAGGATGTAAACAATTTGCTCTTATTAAATAATAGGGTGTTTGTGTGTGTGTGTGTGTGTGTGTGTTTGTGTTTTCCCTATTTACCTTTCTATGTCTCTCTTGAGTCTTGTAATGGGAGGTGAATTTTCCATTGAGCTCTGGCTTTTTCATCAGGAAGGTCTGGAAGTCTGTTATATCATTGAATGACCGTCTTCTTGCGTGGAAGAATATGTTCAGTTTTGCTGGATATGTGATCATTGGTTGCAACCCCAGCTCTTTTGCCTTGTGAAAAATCATATTCCAGTTCCTCTGATCTTTCAGTGTAGAAGCTGCCAGATTCTGTGTGTTCCTCACTGTGGTTCCGCAATATTTGAATTGTTTCTTTCTGGCTGCTTGTAATATTTTCTCCTTTACCTGATAGTTATGGAATTTGGCCACAACATTTTGTGGACTTTTCAATTTGACTTCTCTTTCAGGAGGTGTCTGGTGGATTCTCTCAATTTCTATTTTACCCTCTGGTTCTAGGATCTCAGGGAAGTTTTCCTTGATGAGCTCTTGGAAGATGTTGTCCAGGCTCATTTTTTCATCATGATTTTCTGGTAGACCTATAATCCTCAGATTATCTCGCCTGAATCTGTTCTCCAGGTCAGTTATTTTTCCATTGAGATATTTTACCTCTCTAATTTTTCATTCTTGATGTTTTGTTTGACTGCTTCTTGGTTCCTCATAGAGTCATTCACTTCAATTTGGTTGATTCTAATTTTTAGCAAATTATTTTCCTTGGTTAGTTTTTGAAGCTCCTTTTCCATATGTGCAGATTTCATTTTTAGTTCACACATTTTATTTTTTAAGGAGCTGTTCTCTTCATTGTAATGTTTTTCTAATTTTGCAATTTTGATTTTAAAAGGATTATTAATTTTATCTTTTACCTCTCTAATTTGTTTTTCAAAGTTCTTTTTGAGCTCATCTAAGAATGCCTGAGACCAATTCCCTGTTGAGGCTTCAGCTGTGGGTGTGGAGTCAATACTGTCTCCTTAATTTGGTTCCTTCCTCTCACAATAATAGGATTCTAGAGTCTTTGTCTTTGTAGTCTGTTTTTTACTCATTTTGAGGCAGGGCTATATCCACTCCCTTCCTCTAGGGTTCCCAAGCCTTTACTGTTTAAATTTTGCTCTGGGGTAGTAATTACTGTGTTTTCAGGGTCAGAGGGGGGAACTGGAGCAGCTGGGGTTCAGTCTGCTGTTCTGGTCCCTGGAATGTCAGATAGGGGCTTTTTAAATTTCCAGGCTTTCTTGCGTGGAAGAATATGTTCAGTTTTGGTAGTCCCAGGAGTAGCTGCTGCCACTGCCAGGGGCCCTGCATTGGACTCTTACCCTGCTCTATCCTATCCCAGCCCTGCAGTGATAGGCCTGGCAATGGCCCTT
This sequence comes from Petaurus breviceps papuanus, assembly GCF_028583685.1. NCBI lineage: Eukaryota > Metazoa > Chordata > Mammalia > Diprotodontia > Petauridae > Petaurus > Petaurus breviceps. Next base: position 3,214,932 of record NW_027185764.1, read on the forward strand.
GCGGTTGGTGTATCAACTTGCTGCCATGTTGATCAGGCCTAGTCCGGGCCTCTGCCCCATTTTTTTTTTCTTAAGTAGTATTTTTTCCCAATCATATGTCAAGACAATTTTTAGTGTTCACAGCTAGGTACATCCTTATAAGTAACAATGTTACAACAAATATTATAATGACAAACAGATTGGATATAACAACTATCTCTCAGTTTGCCAAATTTCTTTTGATCTCTTTGTATACAGTATGTTGAATTTCATAGGGCCTCTGTTAGTATTGATGGGATTTAGACTCTGGGAACCAGGTTGAATCTTCTCACTTGATGAGGCATTTGCCTGAGGCTATAAGCCTTTCATTATCCTAGGCCCAAATCTCTGTTACTCTTAACCTAGCTTAGCCCTCCACTGTCCAGCTACTTCCCAACCTCGATCCTGTAAAAATATCTATACCCAAATCTGTTACCCTTAAACTAGCTAGCCCTCCACTGTCTGTCATTTCTAGGCAGACTTCAGCTATTTCCCACCCTTAATCTGTTTACTGGAGTCTGACCTCAATCCCCTTAAGATCCTCCTTAGGCTCCTCCTTATGACCCTCCTCAAACTTGTCCTCTAGACCACCCCCTAGATCCCTCCCAAAGTCTTTCTGTATATAAGGTCCATCTTGCCTCCATGAAGGGGCTGAGATTCAATCGAGAACAGACTCACTGTGTGTCAGATTCAATCTGGTCATCTTGTCCAATACAAGCATCACAAGTACTTAGTCTCCTTAAGAGTCTACCCATGATGGCAAATCTTGAATAAACTATGTTTCACTTTGACTGAGAGAAGACTTGAGTCGAATTCATTTGGCAGGACTCAGTGTGTTGGTATTTTGGGGTCTTGAGCACCCTTAAACTCCCAAACCTCACAGTATGAAACACCCAAAGTGGTTATATACTTCTTGAATTCACAAGTCAAGTGACAAATGTGCTTTTTCCCCCCCAGTACCTTCATCACCAACTGCTAAAACTTTGAACTGAACTTGGGGTTCTCTTTGGGTGGCCATCATGACTGTTTTTCCTTCACCTGCCTCCCTACCTTAGGCCACCCCTGTGACTTCCAAGTTCAAAAACTCTTCTACAGTCACAACTTCCTTACCGAAGAAGAAGGTAAGCTTATTAAAAGCAAAGATTGTCTCTCTTTTCTATTTATATCCCTAGTGCTTGGTAAAGTGTCTAGCACATGGTAAACACTTAATAAAGGAATTTTCATCTATCTATCTATCTATCTATCTATCTATCTATCTATCTATCTATCTATCTGTCTGTCTGTCTGTCTGTCTGTCTGTCTGTCTATTTATCTACCTATTTCATTTACTGCCTCACATTCAGAGAGATAGAAGTGGAGAAAAATCATTATTGATAACTACTCCAACTGTATAACCAAAAAAATAGTTATTTCAATTTAGTCTTTACCAAGGTTGTATCTAAATGTGTCTCTTTTCCAAGGATATCAGCTTTCAGGGACAGTGAATGGAAAACCAATTCACTTTCTCCATGCTGTGCTATACTAACAGAATTTATAGCCACTTTCTTGTAGCCTTCTTACACCAGATGGATAAATTGCATTCATATAATACAGTTTTACCTGAGATTCTAAAAAGAGACATCTAAAAGGACCTGTTGAACTTGAAACAGATTGTCAATATCTATAGGAAACTGATTTTGAACATAGCAGTCTGCTTAGATACTAGGCTGTATGTTTAACAAGGAAATGTCATCTCTGCAGTGGTAAGCTTTACTCTGAACTTTCTTTTTTTTTTTTTTAAACAGAATTTTTAAAATTTAAAATTTTGTTTTTCCCCAGTTACATGTAAAGACAACTTTTAACATTCATTTTTAAAACTTTCAGTTCCAAATTCTCCCCTCTCCTCCCTTTCCATCCTCCCTCATTAAGAAAGCAAGCAATTAGATCTAGGTTATACATGGAGAGTCATGCAAAATATATCCATAATAGTCATATTGTGAAAGAAAACATAGACAAAAAAAACCTCAAGAAAAATAAAGTAAAAAAAAGTCTGTTTCAATCTGTATTCAGATACCATCAATTCTTTCTCTGGGGATGGATAGTGTTTTTCATCATAAGCTTTGGAGTTGTCTTGGATCACTGAGAACTTAGCTAAGAATAGCTAAGTCATTCACAGTTGATCATCTTACAGTATTGCTGTTACTTTGTACACAGCACATTTTACTTTGCATCAAATCTTTGCAAGTCTTTCCAGGTTTTTCTGAGAGCATCCTGCTCATAATTTCTTATAGTACAATCGTGATAATCACATACCACAACTTGGTTAGCCATTCCCCCATTAATAGGCATCCCCTCAATTTCTAATTATTTACCCCCAGAAAAGAAGTGCTATAAGTATTTTTGTACCTATAGGTCCTTTGCCTTTTTGGAATACAGACCTAGTAGTGGCATAACTAGGTTAAAGGGTATGCATGATTTTATAATCCTTTGGGCGTAGTTCCAAATTGCTCTACAAAATGCTGAATCACTTCACAAATCTTTCAACAGAGCAATTATGTTTCATTTTCCCCACATCCTCTCTAACATTTGTCATTTACCTTTTCTGTCCTATTAGCCAATTTAATCGATATGAGGTAGTACCTCTGAATTTTTTCAATTTGCATTTCTCCAATCAATAGTGAGAATATTTTTTCATATGATTATAGACAGTTTTGATTACTTCATCTAAACACTGCTCATATATTTTGGTCATTTATCAATTGGGGAATGGCTCTTTTTTTTTTTATAAATTTGACTCAGTTCTCTATGTATTTGAAAAATGAGACTTATTAGAAAAACTTCAGAAAAAAATTCACAATTACTATTGCTAACTATATTTCCTTCCATCCTATTCCCTCCCCATTCTCTCTCTCCTTTCACCCTGTCCCTCCTCAAGCCCCCTCCTCCAATCTGCCCTCCTTCTATTACTGCCCCTCCCCCATCTCTTTCCCTTACTACTTTCCTGTAGGGTAAGATAGATTTCTATACCCGATTGCATGTGTATATTATTCCCTTTTTGAACCAATTCTGATGAGAGAAAAATTTACTCATTCTCCCTCTCTTCTCCCCTCTTCCCCTCTGCTGTAAAAGCTTTTTCTTGCCTTGCTTATGTGAGATAATTTACCTCATTCTACCTCCCCCTTTCTCTTTTTCCCAGTATATTCCTCTCTCTCACTCCTTAATTTTATTTTTTAGATATTATCCCTTCATATTCAACTCACACCTGTGCCCTGTGTCTATGTATATTCTTTGTAACTACCCTAATAATGAGAAAGGTCTTATGAGTTGCAAATATAATCTTCCCATGTAGAAATATAAACAGTTTAAACTTATTAAATTCCTTATGATTTCACTTTCCTGTTTAAATTTTTATGCTTCTCTTGAGTCTTGTATTTGAAAGTCAATTTTCTACTCAGCTCTGTTCTTTTCATCAAGAATGCTTGAAAGTTTTCTATCTCATTGAATGTCTATTTTTCCCCTGAAGGATTATACTCAGTTTTGCTGGGTAGGTGATTCTTGGTTTAATTCCTTTGACTTCTGGAATATCATATTCCAAGCCCTCGGATCCCTTAACGTAGAAGCTGTTAAATCTTGTGTTATCCTGATTGTGTTTCCACAATACTTAAATTTTTTCTTTCTGGATGCTTCCAATATTTTCTCCTTGACCTGGAAATTCTGGAATTTGGCTATAATATTCCTGGGAGTTTTCATTTTGGGATATCTTTCAGAGGTGATTAGTGGATTATTTCAATTTCTATTTTACCTGCTGGTTCTAGAATATCAGGGCAGTTTTCCTCAATAATTTCTTGAAAGATGATGTATAAGCTCTTATTTTGATCATGGCTTTCAGGCAGTCCAATAATTTTTAAATTATCCCTCTGGATCTATTTTCCAGCTTAGTTGTGAGATTTTTCACATTGTCTTCTATTTTTTTTCATTTTTTTGGTTTTGTTTCATTATTTCTTGATTTCTCATAAAGTCATTAACTTCTATTTGCTCCATTCCAATTTTGAAGGGATTATTTTCTTCAGTGAGCTTTTGGACTTCCTTTTCCATTTGGTCAATTCTGCTTTTAAAAGCATTCTTCTCCTCATTGGCTTTTTGGACATCTTTTATCACTTGGCCTAGTATGTTTTTTAGGGTGCTATTTTCTTCAATATTTTTTTGTGTTACATTTACCAAGCTATTGACTCATTTTTCATGATTTTCTTGTATCAGTCTAATTTCTTTTCCTAATTTTCCTTCTACATCTTTTACTTGATTTTCAAAATCCTTTTTGAGTTCTTCCATGGCCTGAGACCAATTCATATTTTTCTTGGAGGCTTTGGATGTAGGCGCTTTGACTTTTTTTTCTTCTTCTGAGTGTGAGTTTTGATCTTCCTTGTCACCATAATAGCTTTCTATAGAGTTTTTTTCTGTTGTTTACTCATTTTCCCAGCCCCTTACTTGACTTTTAACTGTGGAGGGCATACTATCCTAAGCTTCAGGGGTTTTGTGGAGCTCTTTTCAGAAATACTTCTAGGAACCTGTAAGTTTTGAGCTTTTCCAAGGTGATATGATATGTTTACTATTCTCCTGGTCTATACTCTGGTCTTTGAGTGTCCACAAGCACTCTTTTCTGCCTCAAACTGTGGGGAGGGTCCCCCCTCCACTACTGCCACAAGCTTGGCTATTTTGGTGCTCCTTCTTGCTCTGGGACTGCCACCCATGACTGTGACCCAGATCCATGTATGGGCAAAGCAAGAGTCCTGCCTCATTGCAGCCAAAAGATTCCTTTAATCTCTTGACAACCCCATCTGTGAGCTGAGAATTCTGAAAGCAGACACTGCTGATGATGATTCAGTTACTTCCAAGGCCTGTCCCAAGCTTGCTGGCACAGCACTCCACTCACCCTGGTGTGATAGACCTTTCCTGTCAACCTTCCACGTTGTTTTGGTAATCTAGAAATTTGTTTCACTCTGTCTTTTTGTGGGTTTTGCTGGTTTAGAATTTGTTTAGAGTCATTTTTTTTGGATGTCAGTTGGGGTTAAGTGACTTGCCCAAGGTCACAAGGCCAGTTTTTGTGTTAAGTGTCTGAGGCCGGATTTGAACTCAGGTCCTCCTGACTCTAAGGCTGGTGCTCTATTCACTGTGCTACCTAGCCGCCCCCCCCCCCCCGAGTAATTTTTAATGGCATTTGGAAGGCTTTTTGTGAAGAGTTCAGGTCAGTCCTTGCCTTTACACTACCATCTTGGCTCTGCCTCTCAAATCTGAACTTTCAAGTCAATAACTTATTATTTGTGTATGTTTGGGCATATCATGTGTGCAGGTTATGTTTTGGGCATATTGAATGTGTAAGTTATGTTTTGCCCATGTAAGATATGTATGTTCACATGGATTGTCTAAATGTATAGACAGATGGGTTGAGGGCAGGCACTGACAGATATGGCTGAAATTTTGCCAGTACTTCTGTGGTAAAATCATTGTGATTTTTGTCTTAGGGGAGCATGGAGTATTTGGCCCTCTGCTCTGTTCTACTCTGAGAGAAGGAATACCAGACTAAACTTATATTATCAGTCCCCCAAAATATTATTGATCTAGTGGCACAATCATTTCAGAACAAAAAGCTTCTTTCTGGGCTATCTTCTCTTAAGAGGGGGAAAGTACCCCTAGTTCACATCTACAACCTTGGTCTCATTCTGGTTACACAAAAGACCATCACAAATAGCAAATAAAGAGTAAACCCATTTATACAAGCAGATAGTGAAGGGAAACTGGAGAAGTTATATAGATTTAAGTATACCAGAAAATATTCAAGAATAAATAAGTTTTTCAAATGGGAGCCAGATGAGATCTCATTCAACCGAAAGGGGCCTTGTTCTCATCTGGGGGGAAATCCTTTGGAGTCTCTAGAGAGGCAAACTGTTGAAGAACCAGCTTCTCCTACAAATCTTCAAAAGAACCTTTCTTTCTCCTCCCTGGAGTTGGCCCTCGATAGGTTCTGGAACAAAGAAGAAATGAAGAAGAATGTGTCTTGTCTCTGAAGGTCTGCACCAACTTGACACAGGCCTTCACACAGTTAGGACAGTCTCATACAAAATGTTCTTGGCTTGCCTAGAAAACTGGGTTACGTTTACATACACATTAAGAGATACAGTGTGGTATAGGAGAGAGAGCTGATATTAGTCAGGATGACCTGGGTTCAATGACTATCTCTTAACACATATGGGTTGTATGATTCTGGGCAATTCATAGTCTCCCAGGGTTCTACACAACTCTCTGAGAGTAAGTTATGGAGTACTTATTAATCTGCATTGGTAGAAGGACTTGCCTTATCAGGAATTTACTATGATAATGAAATTATAGGTCTTGTCCAAAAAAAGAGTAAATCTATGTATCTATGCTCTTTTAAAAAACACTCATATTCATATATGTATATATATACATATTTATGCTTAAATTCTTTTACATTCCTCTATATATGTTTGCACACACACATAATCTAATGCACTTTTGGGGGCAAGTAGGAAAAAAGTATCTGAATTTGCAATTTTATTGGTGTGGGGAGCTCTTGGTCTGGAGACCCCACTGATGGGAGATTGGCAATTTGCTTAAAACTTATCATCTTAGCAAGTTGCCCTAGAGGCATAGAGGGTAAATTTTCTGTGGCTCCACAGCTAGCATGTATTAGAGACAGGACTTGATTACAGGTGTTCCTGGGTCCAAGGCCAGGTCTCTAGTCTTTTATCTACTTTCCAGACTTCCTTTCATATGTCTTCTACATTGTTTGCACACATAAACATTGCACTTCTTTTCAATTAAGGGACATAGCCTGCTTAAGTTTGTCAAAATCTGTAGGATTAAAGAAAAAATATTTTTAAATGTTACCAGATCATTTTTTCTTCTATATGCAAACCATTGCCTGGGTAGTGTGTGTGTGTGTGTGTGTGTGTGTGTGTGTGTGTGTGTGTGTGAGAGAGAGAGAGAGAGAGAGAGAGAGAGAGAGAGAGAGAGAGAGAGAGAGAGAGAGAGAGAGAGAGAGAGAGAGAGAGAGAGAGAGAGAGAGAGAGAGAGAGAGAGAGAGAGAGAGAGAGAGAGAGAGAGAGAGAGAGAGTCTTTAGTAGTTCGTTGTAGCCTTGTGAGTCACCATAGTTCTTTGGTATTAATTATTGAACTTCATCTAGCCAGGAAGGACCCTAGGGGAAACATAGTATTATACCCTTGTCTTCCTTCCTTCGGTACAGTGTGTCTCTTGTTTTCTACTTAGTTAAGCTCAGAAAGATAGAAAGTTGTAAAACTGTTAAAGCTTCACTGGCCCGAGTCATCTTGTCTGTTTGGAAGGACTCCCAATCTGAGCCATTAGGACAGAGGAAGCTGAGCAAGGGCTATGTTTTGCCTCTTCCCTGGTGAACAGAGCATTCTTTGGCTGAACTTGTCTGAAAAGTAACACCATTTAATGACCTTTCCATCAATCACTCTGAAGGAAAAAAACTGTCCTTATTTGAACTTACTTGGAAGCATCAACTGAAGTGTGTGTGTGAGTGAGTGTGTGTGTGTGGTTGTTGTGTGCTTGCCAATAAGTGTGTTCACTTTCACATCTTAAAAGCAAAGATCTATAAATCTAATAAATACAAAGAATGAAACAGAGAACACCAACATCCTAATCCAGGTCGAGTGAGATTACACAGGTTAACCTATGCATTCACAGGTTAAGAGCCCTGATGAATCCTGATAAGAAGGAGAGATGGCTAGATTTGTAGTCAAAGGACCACTTTGAATTTTGCTTCTATTACTGACTGCCTGTGTCACCATGAACAATCTACTTGACCTTTTGGGGTCTCAATTTCCTCATGTATAAAAGTGAAGAATTGAAGGATTTCTAAAATTTATTCTAGCTCCAAATCTATGATCTTATTGTTAAAAGATGAGGCACCTCCAAGGAGGTGAAAGACAGTAGGAAAGTTTCCCATATGCCTATATATTCATAGGAGTCCTTTTGTGGAAGCAAAGTACCTGAAAAAAAAAAGTAGGTACTCACTAATGAAGGGATTTCTGCACAATGTGTGATACATTAATGCAATAGAATATTATTGCTTTATACAAAATGATGAAAATGAGGACTTCAGAGAAACATGAGAAGATTCGTATGAATTGATGCAGGATGAAGTAAAACCAGAAAATACATGCAGTGACTAGAATAATATAAAAAAGGACACCAAAACAAAGTCAAACATTGAGGAATTGTCATTACCAATCTTGACTGCTGAGAAGCAATGAGGAACTATATTTCCCTCCTCTTCTTAAAGAGGTGTGAGACTATAGTTTTGGAATGTGGCATATACTACCACACAATTACTTTATCAGTGGCTTTATTGCACTGTTTCTCTTTGTTATAAAGGAAGGTTCACTCAGGGGTACTGAAAAAGAGTTGGGTGAAATGACCATGATATAAAAAAATCAATCAAAATTTTAAAAGGAAATTTGTAATTAGATGTTAAGGGAGATGTGGAAATAGTTTGTAAATATTTTGAAACAGTTTGTGAATGGAACTGTTTGTTCAAATATAAGAACAGCTAGTAACTATCTGACTGTAAACTTGCCACTAGATTTTTATGGGATTGCTCAGTATTTTGTCTTAATAACCTGTGTATAGATATAGATCAGTTTATCTAGGTGCATGCATGCATGTCAATAAAACTACAATTTATCCAAGGTTAGCAGCATAAATTATATATCATGAGGATATCTGATTAAATTTGACTTCACTGGTCTAGTTCTGGGTTATCCCTTTGCTGTCTGCCTCTCAGGTTTTAATCAGGTCTTGGCTTTTCAGAGAGTAGTACAATTGATGTTTCCTAGTTATCAACTTTAAAGTTCCCATATCAGTCACATGTGAATTAGATGTGGGAAACAGGATACTTTGGCCATCTTTAAACTGAATGCCTTTTCTCTGAAGGTCTGCTTTTATATTATCTCTCTTATAGCTGCCCTGAAATTCTATTTCCTTTCCTTCAGCAAAACTCTACATCAGAATCAGGTACCATCTTATAAAAGTCTAACCCTTGTCATTTAACAGATAAGGAAACTGAGGCCTATAGATGTGAAATGACTTGCTGAATTGATAACTAATTATGAAAGTATAAAATGGAGGCGGGCATGCCTGGTTCTTTGGATACTTATCAGGATACAGCATGATGGCAGCAGGAAATGGGGTTGTAACCATATTTTAATAAACATAGAAGGTGTGGGGACAAACAGCACAGAAAATACAAAGACAAGCAGCAAAAGGGAACATGGCATGAGGATACAGGATGGTTTGGTGAAGGCAGGCAGATAGTGTAAGGAAGAAGATGGGGAGAGGGAGAGGTAGTGAGTATCACTCACTTAATTATGGATTAGAGTTGTGAGCACTGGGCAGCATGGACCAGAAAGAGATGAAAGAGGGCTTGGGGAGCAGGAATTCAAGGTCTCATTTCCTCCCAGTTTTTAAACATTTTCATTTAAAGTTTTGAATTACAAATTCTATCCTTCCTTCTCTTTCTCTTCTCCCTTCCTGAGATGGTGAGCATGAGGTCTCATTTTTGCATGTTTTTTTTTTTTTGGCAAAACAGACTCTTATCTGTGCCACCATGGGGTTAATTCATTGACATATTCAAATCATTTCAAAGGTATCAGTAAAACTTTAAAGTTAACATGTCCATGTCAATTCAAAATTATCAGCACCATGCGACGATCTATTGTCTGGAATTTGCCTGGGATTTACATATCATAGGACCAACAGACTCTGACAGCAAAGTCTAGATGGATTTTCCTGATTCAGCACATATTATCAGGATATGAATTTTGGTTATGTGATACTCTTTGCAAATTATGCTCCTTTGATCTTTGGGGCAATTTGTATGTGACTTCCAGGTTCTTCTTGCAATCTTACTTCCTGCTTTATTCCTTTATACTGACTGCCTACAAACTTACTATACTGATTAGAAGGGAGTGAGTGGTCAGGAGAACCAGATCAAGATACCATTTTAACACACTTACTTAAGGTCACATGGGTAATAAGTTGTAGAGCCAGAGTGATACAAACACAGACCTAATACAGCTAAATCAATATTTGGCACACAGTCGGGCCTTAATAAATGCATTTTCATTTCTTCTTAAGTACCCCACTTCTTCTTGCCTTTTACCACAATTACTGTGAGTTTTTGACTACACAAAAACTTCCTGGGAGTTTCTCATTTTCTTTAGCTTCAGCAGATATGCCATCACAAATTTTAAGATCACATATAGTGAACACAAATCTTGATCACAAACTTTTCCTCTTTGACACTTTGGGGGAAGGGGGATCTTCTCCCCAATAGAACATTCCTCATTTGTTCAGGAACTGAGAAAATAGTTCCTCAATTAGCTTTCTTGACCTAATTCAAATCACTCATGGTTATTATAATCTCTCCTTGTTACTGACCATGCCTTTCTGTTTTGTTTTGGTTTACTATGTCCTGGCTTCTAAATGAACTGAGGCCCTAGATTGCACACCTGTATCTAGGTCTCTGACTGTATTTGACCCAGTGGGTGCAATTACATACCCAAGGTGTCATCTGTCTCTTGATTAGATTCATATCCTTACCCTGGTTTTCCTAATCCTGATTCTTTGTTCCTTATCCAGACCACCCCTTTCCATGGTTCCAGAGATGACTAATATATCAATATTCAGCACTACTTTGATTAATAAATCCACAAGAAAGGAAACCATTTCATTACAAAGTTGATTCTATGTTGCTTTTTTTAAAAAAGTAAATAAACTTTCAGGAAGGTAGTAGAGCAGCTTCTCTTAGCTAAATTCTCCTCTCTCCCAACCAAAATAACATCTGAAATAAAGGAAAACATCAACATTAAAAAAGATTAGCAGATTAAGCATAAAAAAGAGTCTAAATAATTATTAGGTAGCCAAGTCCAAATAAAAAATATAATGCTTAATTTATATAAGTTCTCCCCCTATCCCATCCTGCTTCTCCCCCATTATCTGAAGGTGTGTTTGCTGCTGTTTGTCTTCCTTGTTCTGTTTAGTGCTGGCCCCATGCAGAAAAAAAGACTAGTTATTTACTATAGTGGTGTCCATAAAGGGCGGAGTGCCTAGATTTCTGTACCTTCAAGTGTTTGATTCTCAAACAAGAAGATTTGGAAGTGAATTGATACTAACTCCTTTAGGAGAGAAAAAAAATTAGAACTGCAGAAAAGGAATGAATGGTGCTGCAGGATAGAGTTCAAGGTGTAAATGTTAGAGAGGAATTTGAAGAATAAATTTCATAGCTCATATGCTGCAGGGCAGCTAGTATTAGTAACCATATGACAAAAATACTTCAGAACACATTTCTATTTGTGCTTGCCCTGTTGAAAGTGAACAAGACCAAACCCTAGGCAAAATTGTGAGCTCTGCCAAGTTTGCCTTCTGTGTCTCCAGACTGTTAAAGTCTTTGTATGCTATTGGAGCCCATCATGGTTTCCTGAGAAAGAGGAATCTGAAAAAGACTGTGAAAGTGACCAGGGAACAGAACCCTTCTGCTGAGCACCTGACCTACCTCAAGTATCTGTCATATGAAAAGGACATTGGGGGTTCCTGGGTAGGGGTGCTCTTTAAATGTTTGGAGATTGCTGCAGGGGTAAGGCTGACTAGAGAAAGGTTGAGATGCTTAAGATGAGAAGGCAACTGTGACTGTTTCATATAAAAGTGGAGCCTCAAGGCTCCCTAGGAGCTATCCTTGGTGCTGGCCTCTTAGCCTAAAGGGAGATCGGCTAGCAGTATGGAGGGTAGATTGAAGTAATAATATGGCTTAGAAGATCAGCTAAAGGCTATTGCAATAGTCCAATAAAAAGGTAATAAGGTTATGTCACTTCAACAACAAGAACAGCAGCAACAAAAACGCTTTACAAGATTCCCTAATGTCTACTGAATAAAGTTCAGACTTCTCTTTCTTGGCATCTAAGGTCCTTCATGATATATCCTTAATCTTTATTTTCATATCTGTAACTATTGCCTACATGCATCAGCCTGGATTATTTGACATTCCTTGTTTCTCCAACTCAATGCCTTTATTTTTTCAGTTTCCATTATGTGAAATGCCTTTCCCCACTATTTCTGCCTATCAAAATCTTACTCATATTTCAGCATCTATTTCAAATAATATTTCTTTCTTGAAGCCTTTCCTGATCTCCTTTAATTCTCCTTATCATTTTGTACTTTTTAAATGATAGTTTTCTGCTTTGACTCCAGTCCTTCATGTTCTTGTTTTACCCTTGCTATTATAATGTAAATTCTTTGAAGGTATTATGATGTTTTGGGAACTTATCATCTATTTCCTCCATCTGGCCATCTGGTCTATAATATATTCTATAATGATAAATTTTCTATTCTTTTATACTCACTCTAATACTTTTTTTGCCATGCTTCTCACATGAAGTTCGTGGATTTTCATAAGGCACATATATACACATATGCTCATCATATATATATGTATATATATAAACACACAAAATATATGTGTGTGTCTACATCTCTGTATGAAAATCCATCTATCCATCTATTTATCTATCTATATACATATATATCCAAACACACACATATACCTGTATGAAAATCTGTCTATGTATACACACATATGTATGTATTAGGTTAATTTTTTCCTTTGTTATGAATTATATCTTGCAACTGTTGTATTCTATTCATATACATACATATATGAAGTTGAATTTATTTTTATATGTTAATATCTCATGTTAATTTCACTACTAAAATTCAGTGCTTTGGTAAGTGAATAGAATTTCTATTTATTTCCCCAGTAATCTTCTCCTTTAAACTATTTGAGACATCTAAAATTATTTTTCTTTCTATGACACATCAGTTGCTTTCTAAGACAGAGACTCCATTGTGTCCCATTTTAGTAGTTAGAGATAGTATTTTATTTTTTCCTTTTATTTTCAGTTTAAAACTTTTTATAATATCAGCAAATCTCAAGGCAAAACCTTTTTGTTTGTCATTAATAGATTGAAATCATACTTGAATAAGAGCCAATCACCTATATATATATTTTAGTCATGGAACCCAAAACTAAATCCCATCCTTTGATATCATCTTTTCTGTCATTTGTTTAGTACATACAGCCCCTTTTTCCAGATCTATAACTACAAGTTTTTTACCTGGGAAGAAAATAATTAAGCTTATGTGGGGATGAAGTGTGAAGTGTCCAGCACTGAGGATAATCCAACCACGGGAGTGAGTGATCATTTTGGGAGACAAAGCTTGGATCTTGTTCCCAGGGGAGTTCACTGGAACATTTGTCTGCTCCTTAATTTCTCTCTCTTTTTCCCCTTTTATTTGGTATCTAGACACACACACACACACACAGAATACTGTATATCTACAGTATAATACAGAGGATTCTATATGTAACTGTGAATTTCCATTTCATATTGCTTGCTCTAAATAAAAAGGGATATAATAAATTTTACACCTTACTTTCAAAACTGTCTTTGTGTGTACTTCATTTTGAAAAATTTACTTCTGTTCTCTTTTTGTACATTATTATTATTTTTTACAGTTGCCCCCCCCCTTCCCACTCCCCCTTTGGATGTAACTATTGCTAATTCCTATTTTAAGTATTGTGTTTTTTTTTTTATTTTTTTGGAGGGGGAAGGCAGGACAATTGGGGTTAAGTGACTTTCCCAAGGTCACATGGCTAATAAGTGTTAAGTGTCTGAGGCTGGATTTGAACTCAGGTACTCCTGACTCCAGGGCTGGTGCTCTATTCACTGTGCCACCTAGCCGCCCCATTTGGGAGCTCTCTTAAGGGAGCCTTCTGCTCTTGCCGAAGCTATGCATGTCTTATCTCTGGTCATGCTGAACTTGCTGTGCATGAGGATTCTCCTTTCCTTTTACCTGTGTGCTTCTGATTGACTTTTTATGCAGTTCTCAAAATGGAAGAAGTCATTTAAGAGGCAGGTTGTAGTGTAGTGGATAGAGTTCTGGTCCTGCAGTCAGGAAGATATAAGTTCAAATCCTCCTTCAGACACTTACTAGATTATGACCCTGGGCAAGTTGCTTAGCCCTTATTTGATTCAGTTTCCTCAACTGTAAAATGGGATGGGTAGCATAGTAGATAGAGTGCTGAACCTAGAATCAGGAAGAAAATCTGGCCTCAGACACTTACTAGTCATGTGACTCTGGGCAAGTCACTTAACCCTATTGGCTTCAGTTTCCTCATCTGTAAAATGAGTTGGAGAAGGAAATGGCAAACCATTTCAATATCTTTGCTGAAAAAACTCTAAATGTGGTCTTGAAGAGTCAGACACAACTGAAAAGTGACTGAATGATAACAAAAAGGGGGATAATAATCCTACCTATCTTGTGGGGTTGTTGTGAAAATCAGATAATATTTGTAAAAGCATTTGCCATAGTGCCTGGTACATATTAGGTGCTTTATATAATGCTCCTCCCCACCACCCCCCCCCCAAAAAAAAAGGGAAGAAAAAAATGATTTTCCATTTTCCCCCTTACTATAGTTTCTTGTAGGATTTTTTTTTTAAGCAATTGGGGTTAAGTAACTTGCTCAAGGTTACATGGCCAGGTGTTTCTGGGTGGGTGCTAAGTATCAGAGCCTGGAATCGATCCCCAGGTTATCCCGACACTGGAGCTGGTGCTCTTACTCACTGTGCTACCTGGCTGCCCCTCTTGTAGGATTTTCTAATCTTTTTTAAATTTTGGTGGGAACTTCAGGGTTTTGCTGAAGCAGAGGATGCAGGAGCTTGGAGATCTACTTTCCATTCAGGAGGCACTTTTGGCAGGAAGATAGTCAATTCTTTAGTCTCAAACCCTCAGATTTTGTGTTTTCCCTATCCTACAAGTGATACCTACTGGCAGTGGGATTTTGGACAATCACTCAACCTCTCTGTCCCAGGCATCTTTCTAAGACTTACTTTCAGAAAATGATAGAGGATTTCCTTCCTTGGGAGTTCCCCCCCTTTCCAATAAAAGGAGATAAGTACATTTGCTTATCTCTTCTCTGGGGCCAAGATTAGTCATTGTAATTGCACAGCATCCAGCTTCATCTATACTATTTACATTGCTATATTATAGCTGTTTTGTAGATCCCTTTTCTGGTTCTGCTTACCTCACTCTACATCAATGCAACATTCCTAGAAGTCTAACGTTTCTTTGAATTCTCTTGGACAGCTAGGTGGAGCAGTGGATAAAGGACCAGGCCTGGGATAAGTCACTTGACCTCTGTTTATTTCAGTTTTCCCCTATGTAAAATGGGGATCATAAAAGCATCTACCTCCCAGGGTTGCTGTGAGGATCAAATCACCCTATGATCTGAATCCATATTAAATATAGATGGGCACTGTGGATTAAAGGGATTTTCCTTCCCACGTAATAAATGTATGTGTTTGACAGGAAATTTTAGAAAACAATGAATTATCTCAGCATATCATTTTAAATCACAGAGGTTTTAGGTGTCATGGAAGACAAGGGCTAGGAGTTGGAAGCATAGGTATGAGGGGATAGGAGATAGTTTTAGTTAAGTATGGCCTTGTGTCGTACCTTTAATCATGCAAGGTGGGAGACTGCTTACTCTTCCTAGGTTATGTGACCTTGACCTTATCCTTATAGTTTAGCAAAAGTAATGTATTTATTCTCCTCTGTAAGGAGATGGGTAATAAAAGAAAACTAGTCAAAGTTGACCATTGTGATCATTGAAGAATTGAAAAATCTCACCTACTGCTTTATTGTGGATATAATATGTAAGACAAGTCAATCAGCATTCATTAAATGTTTACTATGTGACATTGTGCTCTATGAGTGAAGCAAAATTGCAGTAGCTCAAAAGAAACATGAGATGTGCAAATTTGGAGACGTTTCCGCGCTCAATGTTCATGCAGACTACTTGTGCCCGGCCTCCTGTGGAGCCGTCTGAGCTCCTATTGGTCTGTGCAGCCACAATTGGACACAGAGTACTTGTCTCCAAAATAGTGATATCATTTTGGTCCTCTTCGAGAATGAAGATCAACAACCACTTATGTGTCAGGCCCGGTGTTAAGGGCTAGGAATACAAACAGAAAAAAAGGCGTTCTGCTTTTTTTTTTTTTTTTTTTTTTTG